>NC_053024.1:744857718-744893817 GCF_003073215.2 Triticum urartu
AAATCTGACCTGGTGGCCAGGGGCGTAGCTATCGATCTGCTCCAGATGGCCAAGCGAGTTGGCAAGTCGTCGAACACAAAAATCTGTCCGGGGAGGAAGGTTTCTCCTTAAACAGCGTCACTATAGATGATTGAAGGGATCATCGAACCTTTCGTTGATGGCACAGTGGAACTCTCAATGAAATCACCAATGTCGGTGTCAAAACCGGTGGATCTCGGGTAGGGGGTCCCGAACTGTGCGTCTAGGATTGATGGTAACAGGAGACGGGGGACACGATGTTTACCCAGGTTCGGGCCCTCTCTACGGAGGTAATACCCTACGTCCTGATTGATTGATCTTGATGAATATGTGTGTTACAAGAGTTGATCTACCACGAGATCGTAATGACTAAACCCTAGAAGCCTAGCATGTATGACTATGGTAATGAATATATATCCTTTCCGGACTAACCCCTCCGGTTTATATAGACACCGGGGGGATCTAGGGTTTACATAGAGTCAGTTACATGAGAAGGAATCTTCATAGTCGGTCGCCAAGCTTGCCTTCCATGCCAAGGAGAGTCCAATCCGGACACAGGTACAGTCTTCGGTCTTCATGTCTTCACAGCCCATCAGTCCGGCCCATGGTTAACAGGCCGGACGCCCGAGGACCCCTTAGTCTAGGACTCCCTCAATGTCCATCATGTTTGCTGCTTCTTGTTGCTTGCTGATTATAAGGGTGGGTGATCTATGAGATACTTACTAGACAGGAAGGAAGGAGAAGAGGAAAGAGGCACGGTTAGTATGCAGGTAGGTAGAGATTAGCGGAGTTTGTTTTGTTAATTGTAGAGCCAGCCATCCATCCATGGTGTTGCCAGTTGTTAATTTGTGTGAGATGTGAACCAGTACGTAGCAGCAAGTTGTGAAGATTGATCGATGCCTGCTTGGTAATTCCTCTGCCTCTGCCTGCTGACATGCCATCCCACTCTACTTTGGTACTCTCTCTATAAAGAAATATATTTTAGTAGGTGTTATATTTCTTTATAGAGGGAGTAGTAAGCACTGAGTCAAGATGCATGGTTTAGCTAGTGTAGGAGAAGAACATTCATTTTAGTAGGTTTTTGTTTTGAGACAAAGTGCATTTTAGTAGGGTTTTTGTTTTGATATAAAGTACATTTTAGTAGGTGTTGGTATGGTATAACACTCTCCAGGAGCACATATGCCCGTGTGTAGCAACGGAAGAGATTTTTTTTTGCTAGAAGCAACGAGAAAGATAATTAATGTATCATCCAAAAAAAGGTCTCCAGAATGGTAGGCCACTGAGCAAGGAGTTATGGTATTCTCGCTGGACATGCTTGACACGCTAAATTGTGATAGTGATGGAGTTGGTCGGTGTGGTGGTGAGCAACCAACTCATGCTTTTTTTGTCCTCCAGGTCTGCCCCCATCTCGGGGGTGTGCCTGTCTCCTCATTTGGTGGTTGCGCGGCGACTTTCGGGGCACAGTTGATTCGACCACTATATCCTACTATAGCGTAACCGGATGGACTATTAATTGCAGCACATAAATCACGTTTCATTAGCATAATCAGGCATGACTATCCCTTCATTTTAAGGGTTATTCTATTTTTATGATTTTACTGCTTAAGTGTCCATAATTTTGCTCTAACTAAAGCGAAACAACATATTCTCTTTTATTGGCACGTGCCTACAATTTGTTTCATTTATAGTCAACCATTATAGAACGAATGTGCACCGCTAACCAATGGTCAACGCGAATATTTAAAAAAACATTATACCGTCAGATTAAAAATATGTTTTCCATATTTTAGAACTATAAAAAAATATGAATTGGTGAATATTCTTGGAAACGTGAACAATTTTTTAAATCCTGAAATATTTTCTAAAAAATTCCAAATTTTTTGGAAAAACACGAACAAAATTAGAAACATGAATAGTTTTTGAAATTTATAAAATATATTTTGAAAACATGAAAATTTTATAAAAATACAATTATTTTGAATATTTTATTTGATTAAAGGGGAACATTCAAAACAATTTTAGAAAATGTTTTCTTAGATTCAAATATTATTTTGCATTTGTGAACAATTCGCTAAATCAATTATATTTTCAAATATAGAACATTTTATAAAATTTATTTTTTATTAAAAAAGTCTCGAAGTATTTTTAAAAACCGATTTTTTTAAATGAGAACATTTTTGTATGTTGAGAAAATGTCGAACAGATTTTTTTTAAAGTTTCGCACATTTTTAAAAAGAGGAATATAATTTTGGAATTCTGACTATTTTTTGAACATTTGAACAATAATTGAAATCATGAATATTTTTCTAAATTTTTACTTCACAGGAAAAATGAAAGGAAAAAATTGAAAGATATAAAAGAGAAAGAGAAAGGAATAGAAAAATAGAAATAAAAATAGTACAACGAAAAAGAGGGCCGGCCCAATCTTAGGCGCACTGTGGGAAGTTTCAACTATTTATCGCTCCATGCGACAAATAATGTCTTCCCAACTGCATGGGCGATAATAAGTTGGTTGGCTTTGTTGGGCGGAAGCACGCGTGCCCAGATACGGACTTCTGGGCAATCCTATTTCTTTTCTAGCGGATAGACGCACTAAAATTTAGTACCACCTTGAATAGAAAAAAAAACTTTTTGATGATGAGCGGATGAAAAAAAATGAAGAAATGCACCTTGCTTTATTAGCGGTATAGAATAGCTATAGTTGGGTAGGGGGCAACTTTTTGCAACTTATTCTAGAAGCCATCAAAAGAACTGGCCCTAAGGGGGGAGACTGGAGGCGTGCTGCCTGGCCCGTCATCTCCTCCAAGCAAAAACACAAGGAAGGTATATATGCATATATGTCACTATGTCCTTTGCTCAAGTATTAGCATGTTACTAACTTTTCTATATATATGGAAATTAATTATGAGATCCCTCCATGTTTGCTACCCAGCAGCGGTTCTTTCTCCATTCGTCACATTCTCTGGCCACTCCCCCCCCCCCCCCCCCCCCCCCCCTCTTATTTTCAAAAAGAGCATGAATTCTTTCTTATTACCTTGCTGTTGTGCCTGTGTGTGCATAATTTCAGATAATAAGGAAAGAGCAGCCGCACACGGAGACGGAGCCTCTGATCTCCCCCTTGTATGCCTCCAGCAAAACAAAAGTGAAGACTGTGGTGCGTGACACATCAACACTTGCCAGCAAAAAGGCAATGAAGGTATGCATATATATGAGCTTTCTGGCCAAGTATTAGCATGGTGTTAACCTTTTTTTATTTCGCATCTATCTATACTAAACCCTTGTTGTGGTAATTATGAGGTCTCTCGTGAAACTGCCTTAGGTTTATTTGGAAAAGAAGGCGAATTGTTTCTGATTACCTCGCTAATGTGTGTGCATTTTAAGTAACAAGGAAAGAGCAGCCGTTGATCTCCCCCTTGTATGGCTCCATCAAAACAAAGGCGAGGACTGGAGACGGGGTGTCGGGTAGCAAAAAGACAAGGAAGGTAAATATATCTATCATGTTTGTGGCAGGCCTGTTTTTGCTACCCCGCGGTTGTTTCCTCATTTGTGAAACTGTCTTGGGTTATATTATTTCTAAAAGGGATGGTGAAACTCTTGTTGTCTTATTTTGCTGCTGTGTGTGCATGAATGAATGAATGAATTGTGTAGGTAACAAGCGGCGGCGGCGGCAGGGGCAGGGAAGAAAAGAGAAGGCAGCCATAATGGAGGAGATGAGCTGTGATGAGGAGTCGTCCCCGGTACCGGGTGAGGATTTCATCATGGAGCGGAGCGGAGGGCCTACTTTGCAGAGATTGATGCGTTGGAGCTGGTTGAGGAGTTTGTTTTGTCGGGGAGCGATGCAGATGCAGAGTAGAGGATGTCCATCATGTTTGCTGCTTCTTGTTGCTTGCTGATTATACTCCTAGATACTAGAAAGTCGATAAGGTAAGGGTGGGTGATCTATGAGATACTTACTAGACAGGAAGGAAGGAAGGAGAGGAGGAAAGAGGCACGGGTAGTATGCATGTAGGTAGAGATTAGTGGAGTTTGTTTTGTTAATTGTAGAGCCATCTATCCATCCATGGTGTTGTCAGTTGTTAATTTGTGTGAGATGCGAACCAGTACGTAGCAGCAAGTTGTGAAGATTGATTGCTGCCTGCTTTGGTAATTCCTCTGCCTCTGCCTGCTGACATGCCATCCTACTCTACTTTGGTACTCTCTTTGTAAAGAAATATATTTTAGTAGGTGTTATATTTCTTTATAGAGGGAGTAGTAAGCACTGAGTCGAGATGCATGGTTTAGCTACTGTAGGAGAAGAACATTCTTTTTAGTAGGTTTTTCTTTTGAGACAAAGTACATTTTAGTAGGTTTTTGTTTTGATATAAAGTACATTTTAGTAGGTGTTGGTATGGTATAACACTCTCCGGGAGCACATATGCCCATGTGTTGCAACGGAAGAGATTATTATTTTTTACGAGAAGCAACGGGAAAGATAATTGATGTATCATTCAAAATAGGTCTCCAGAATGATAGGCCACACAGCAAAGAGTTATGGTCTTCTCGCTGGACATGCTTGACATGCTAAATTGTGCTAGTGGTGGGGTTGGTCGGCGTGGTGGTGAGCAACCAACTCATGCCTTTTTTCCTCCAGGTCTGCCTCCATCTCAGGGGTGTGCCTGCCTCCTCATTTGGTGGCTGTGCGGCGACCTTCGGGACACAGTTGATTCGATCACTATATCCTACTACAGTGTAACCGGATGGACTATTAATTGCAGCACATAAATCATGTTTCATTAGCATAATCGGGCATGACTATCCCTTCATTTTAAGGGTTATTCTGTTTTTATTATTTTAGTGCTTAAGTGTCCATAATTTTGCTCTAATTAAAGCCAAACAACATATTCTTTTTTATTGGCACGTTCCCACAATTTGTTTCATTTATAGTCAACCAGTATAGAACGAATGTGCACCGCTAACCAATGGTCACCGTCAATATTTAAAAAATATTATACCGTCAGATTAAAAATATTTTTTTTCATTTTTTAGAACATTAAAAGATATGAATTGGTGAATATTCTTGGATTTAAATCCTGAAATATTTTCTAAAACATTCCAACATTTTTGGAAAAACAGGAACAAAATTAGAAACATGAATAGTTTTTGAAATTCATAAAATATATTTTCAAAACGTGAAAATTTTATAAATATACAATTATTTTTAAAAAATTTATTTTATTAAAGGGGAACATTCAAAGCAATTTTAGAAAATGTTTTCTTAGACTCAAATATTATTCTGAATTTGTAAACAATTAACTAACACAATTATATTTTCAAATATAGAACATTTTATAAAATATAATGTTTATTAAACAAATCTCTAAATATTTTTAAAAACCGATTTTTTAATGAGAACATTTTTTTGTTGAGAAAATGTCGAACAGAAATTTTTTAAAATTCCGCACATTTTTCAAAAGAGGAATATAATTTTAGAATTCTGACCATTTTTGAACATTTGAACAAAAATTGAAATCATGATTTTTTTTTAATAATTTACTTCGCAGAAAAAAGGAAAAAAATGAAACATAAATATAAAAGAGAAAGAGAAAGGACTAGAAAAATGAAAATGAAAATATTACAACGAAAAAGAGGAAACGGGCCGGCCCAGTCTTAGGCTCACTGTGGGAAGTTTCAACTATTTATTCTCCATGTGACAAATAACGTCTTTCCAACTGCATGGGCAATAATAAATTGGTTGGCTTTGTTGGGCCGAAGCGCGCGTGCCTAGATACGGACTTCTGGGCAATCCTATTTCTTTTCTAGCGGATAGACGCACTACAATTTAGTACCACCTTGAATAGAAAAAAAATCTTTTTGATGATGAACGGATGAAAGAAAATGAAGAAATGCACTTTGCTTTATTTGTGGTATATAGAATAGATATAGATATAGATATAGATATATAATATGACCTGGGCCGTGGGAATGAAAAAAACGATTGGTGTGGTGTGGCGTATATATATGCATGTTCGTGTGCTTGCCTAGTTGGTTTTGGTCTGGTCTAGTTTGGTTTGGAAATTAGAAGGAAAAAAACGCATTTGATTACTACAGTAATTTGCTAAGTTCATGACTACAAGTCTTGTATGTATGTCTCGTCTCTGGTGGCTTTAGGGCCATGGCGGCAGGGTGGATATCAGCCCTTGCTGATGAAAGGGCTCCGTTTTTAGATGTTTTTTCAAGTTTTGTTAGAATTGAAGACGAGACGGCGGCGGCTCTCTGAAGATGGAATAAGGTCTTCCCCGCCTATCCTCTGTTTCCTGTGGTGTGTTTAGCATTGTAAGTGGGCGTGTGGAGGTGTGTCTTCGGCGGATCTATCCTTGGTGGATTTGCTCGGATTTGGTCATAGTTCGTCTACGTTTGTGTTTTTGGAGGTTGGATCCTTTCGATCTACGCTACTCTTCATCGACGGCGTTTGCTGTTCTGCTGCGCTGGTCCTATGGGGTCTTAGCACAATGACTTCCCGACTGTCTAGTACAACAAGTTTTGCCTGACTTCAGTGAGGGAGGGGCGATGAAAGCGACACGCCTTCGGCTCGCTTCAGTGCTTGTAGTCGTCGCTAGATGGTCTACGGACCTGGATGTAATTTTTATTATTTCTGATGTTCATTGTATTGTCATGATTAAAGATGAATAGATTGAAAGTTATTTTAAAAACAGAAATATGATGTCTCCTAGCTTCATCCATGATGACATGCATGTCGAATTCATCCATCTATCTAGTATCTATTACTCCTAGGTTTTTGTTTCGCACATGACATGACATGCATGCATGTATGTATGTATGTAATAATAAGTAGGTAGAAGAAAGCATGCGTGTTTTTGTTTCTATACTAGTTTTTCTTTTTGAAAGCATGCATGTTTTTGTTTCTAGTCTGTCTGTCTGTCTAGTTATACTACTATAATGACAAAATGATGGTGGGAAATTAAGAGGATGCGGAAAATATGTGTACGCGCGCGGATGGCCGGCCGGCCGTACGTGTGAATCGGATCATTATTCCATGGGATTCATCGACGGAACAAGGATGCAAACCAAAGCAGCTAGCCATGCCATGGATGGAATCGCCTCTCCAATCCTTAATTATTTGTCTCTCTCTCTCTCTCTCTGGCCTGCTTGCTGGCTATCTGGCGATGAGTTTGTCGACGGAGACAGAGACACAGTATTATCTTATTAGCTGCTGCAACCTGCCTGCACCTGCAAGGCAGCAAGGCCGGCCATCACCTTCTTCACCTCGGAATTAGCACGGCCGGCCGGCCGGACACAAACAAACAGAGCTAGCTAGGTGGGTATAGCTGGAACGGAAGGGATACGCGCATGCACGCACGTACGTATGCATCAGCCGGCCATGGGTGCGTCGTATCTCCAGCCCAGCCCAGCCCAGCCCAAGCCAGCCATGGAATGGATCATCACATCTTCTTCTATATGCTACATATATAAACCTCCGCATCACCACCGACCCTAAACCCATTCAGATTCAGAGCAAGAAACCAAGCTAATATAGGGAAAAGAAAGAAAGAAAGAAAGAAATATAGCTAGGGAGAGTGAGGATGGCGGAGAAGAACAGTAAGAAGGCGGTGCGCATGGCGCAGCAGGAGCTGGAGGACCTCTACCTCGCCGTCCCCGACGGCTCCGTCGACCTCACCTTCCGAGACTTCGTCGTCGCCCCTGTACAACCACCCACCGCCTCCGTAGCGCCTGCTCCCACCTTGGCCCCCATCCACGAGGTGGAGCAGCCCGACGAGGACGATCCCACCGAGCGCAGCAACAAGGCGCTGCTCAGCAGGACCTCCACCAACATCTTCACCTACAAGATCGAGTCCGCTTCCTCTTCCGACGACGACGGCCAGCGCCAGCAGGACACCGCCACAGCAGGCTTCCAGCTCTCCCCTTCCCCCTCCCCTCCTCCGCCCGGCCGCTCCCACTCGCGCACCACCACCACCACCAGAAGCAGCACAGCAGGACAGCAGCAGCAGCTGAGCCCTCCTCCCGCCCACGCTGGCAGAAGACGGCAGATGCGCCGGGCCGGCATCCCGCACTCCAACCTCTGCGCCACCTGCAGCCGCTACATGCACGTCTTCCGCCACCGCTGCCTCGTCTGCGGCCGCGCCTACTGCCGCCGCTGCGTGGGCGCCGGCATGGGCGACATGACCGAGGGCCGCAAGTGCCTCGGTTGCCTCGGCCGCAAGTACAGCCACCGCTACATCCACCGCGCCGGCCGGGGCGCCACCGCCGCCGCGGGCCTCCTCTGCCTCTGCTGCTGCGCGCTCCACGCCTGGGGCTCCTCCTCCTCCGTCAGGGCGGAGGAGCTGCTCTGGGCTGAGAAGGGCCCCGCACCGCGCCGCCGGCCCTCGTCTTCCTCCACCACTTCCATCTCCGCGTCCTACAGCACGGCCGCGGGTGGCGGCGGGGGATACTCGGCGTCCATGAGCATGACCATGATGAGCATCAACAGCGGCGCCAGCAACAGCAACGGGCACGGTCACAGGAACAGCAACGTCGTCGTCGTGGCGCCGCCGCCTGCATCCTTCTCCCGCGGCAGCGCCAACCCGCACGCCTTCCCTCTCTAAGTCTCTAGCTAGCTAGCTAGGACTTGACACTTGAGCTGCTTAATAATAATACTCTGCTCTGCTCTGCTATGTGATACAATTCCATTTATTCGATTTTCTTTTCTGTTTGATTCCACCGGCCGGTTTTGCTTTGCTTGCATCATTAATTTTCCAACACATGTAGTATGCTCTCTGCCGTCATGTGTTGGTAATAACTAGTCCCTCCATCCCATAATACAAGACATTATTACATCCAATATACTACTCTTCTCTTATGGGACGAAGGGAGTACTTAGGTTGTTTGTGAAATCGTGAAAACATCAATAATGTACTACTCTTCTCTTTCGATCCAAAATTGCGGCGTTGCTTAAATCCCTCTTTCTTTGGTTCAAGATGATCGCCGATTGAGTCAAGAATCAAAAATCAACCAGTGGTAGAAAAGTTAGGATGATCGATGGTTCATTGTATCCAAGCCTGCAGCCAAGGAAAGGATTAAACCTAGCTTGGATCTGACAAATCTATGTTTTAATTTCATCAAGGCGGAATATTATTTCTTTCGCTGGAGGCGACATTTGTGTTGATATTGACTCGCAGTGCGGTTGTTCCTCGGTTTTTACTTTTTAGTAGCCACCATGCATGTAACTATTGAACTCACTGTTTATTTATTCAAAAAAGAAAAGAATAGATGAAGACCAAGTAATTAGACACATGTATGCATAGACCCCATTCTGTTCGGCCCCGTCTGTTTGAGGTAAAACGAACAAATGAGACGGTCCAGCGCGCGACGGTCCGGACCTATCTGGTCCATTTTGTGTCCGGGCCGACCCATTTCGAGCGCAAATTTGCGTCGGGCTTGGGTCACGGCGGACACCAAACGGACGCGCGCCTCGTCCGCGTCGGGGCCGCGTGGACGGCGGCCACCTACCTCCTACCCGCCCCATCAATGCGCACACGCGGGCGGCCCCGCCTGTCATCCGCCCAGGCGAGGGGTCGCGGTCCTTTTTAAATAGGAACCGTGGACCGGTCATCGTCCACACTGCCCCACGCCACCCCGCGGCCTCCTCGAAACCCGACAGCCCCAGTCCCAAACACTAGCCAAGAACTCGCCGGCCGGCCGGCCGCAGCCATGGGGCTATGGAACTACAGCCGCAAAGGCAAGCACGACCGCGAGGTTGGCTCCTCGTCGGACGCCGCCGCTGCTCTGTAAAGAAGGAGGAGCCCGCCTTGCCATCGCCACCACGTCGGGCCCCCGCGCCGCCCGCGTTCTTCATCGCTCCCACGGCCGCCAGCGAGCGCGACCGGCACTACATTGAGGCGGCCGTCTGTCGCTGTTATTGGGAGACGAGGACGCCGCTACCCTGGAGCGACGTCCACCTCCCCAATAACTGGCACCTGTCGGCCGACCTCGTGCCGATCCCGGCCGCCGGTCCCGCTGAGCGGCCGTGCGCGCCTCCAGGAGATCCAGCGCCGCCGCCGCCTCCTCCCGGACGACCTCTACTACGACGAGAGGTACGCCCCCGACTCGCCATTGTGGGACACTTGGTTTCGCGATGAGCACGACATGCAGCGGGCGTCCTTCTTCGTCGATGGCGTAGGTGGGTGCGCGGCCTCACGCCCACGCCATCGCCGTCGCCATCTCCATCTCCTCCACCATCTTCTCGCATGACAGCGAAGGAGGAGGCCATGCTCATGGCGCGTGTCATGACGGACTCCATGAACATGCACGATGAGCGCCAGTGGCCGGGCCTCGAGGAGACGATGGCCCTCTCTGCGGTCGGCGACGTCGCCATCCCCGAGGTGGAGATGGTGCCGAAGGAGGAGGTGGTGAAGGAGCCGCCGGTGGCCGCGTTCCACCCTGGCCTGGTGGACCAGGGGTGGAGCTGGTCGTGCATCGCTGAGCAGATGGCGGCCGCCGTGGGGGTGTGAACTGGTGCCCCACGCCGCCGCGGTCGCCGGAGCGAGATGCCTCGCCTTGGGAGGAGGTGGTGCAGGCACCGGCCACCTTCCAGCCCGCCGCCCCCGTGCACCGTGGACCGCCGGCCCACCTGTGGACGACGCCGGACTATGTCGACCTCGTCAGCGACGACGACGACACCGGCTGCCAGTGAATACGGCCACGGCCACGGCATCGACGGGCGCGGCAGGAGCGCGTAGGCGGCGTTTTTTATTTTTCTTTTTATGTTTAATTATTGAACTGGGTTGTTTAATTGGATTATGAAACTAGATCGTTTTATGACCGTGACCTCTATATATGTTTTATATTTTTTAAGTGCGTTTATTTACTTTTTTAGGCATTTTATTTAAGTTTTTTGTTTCTTTAATCACGTCCACTCCGGACATGATTTGAGGGAAGGCCGCGCGTTGGACACACCCACAACCCAACGGACAAACGCGGACATGGACGAACCCATCGCCGTCCCAAAGGGACAAAATCCGATCAAACCGGACGTCCGTTTGGGATTGTGTGGTGGAGTTGGCCTAACTGGGTCTTGTGGTGGTACCTCGTTGCCCCTCGTCCTCCTATCCATACCATACGCGGTGCCGTTGATGTGCAAGCTCTGAGGCCCGTCCGGCCCCATGGTTGTGTTGTAGTGAGTTTCGTGTCCTCCATGATGTGGTCTTGGCAGATCTCTGCTCTTGGATGGCGCATGCATGACGTGCACCTCACCTTGCCTGCAAAATGAGTGGTGGGTTGTCTCCTTGCATTGTGGTGGAGTTTTTGAATTAGCTAGCTCCAGTATTACATTTTTGTAGTGGTGATAACCAATGACCATGTGGCAATTTGCAAGACTTTGATGTTGCCAATTGCACTCCTCCATACATGCACTGCATGCATGTGATTACTTCTTGTTGTGATGGTCATATGTGAGTATATATATATATATGGTCTAGGCGCTGCTTCGTCATGGCACCCCCATTCCAAATTTCCATTGCTATTCCCTAATTAAGACCCTAACCCGAAGTCTGTAGAGCGGGTCTTGTGATGAGCCCCCACACACGAGAGAAGGCCAATTTTTTTTTTTTTGAGACAACGAGAGAAGGCCAAATGGCTAGATATATCATGTTCCCGGGCTGATCGATTTATCTCATGCGTCCTTGATAGAGAATGGGCCGGTTAGTATGGGCCTGCACCGTACCCAAACTGAAAAAGAAAAAGAAAAAGAAAAGAAGAAGCAGAAGCAGAAGCATCGGAGAGGGGAGGGGACGAAAAGGGAGCGCCGTCGGCCTGTGCTGTCTTCTCCAGCCGCTATATATGTATGCTGCTTCTCCATCCATCCATCCATCCATCCATGATCTTATCTTGTCCACCAAATCGCCACGCTTACGTACATACTCCCTCCGTCTGAAAAAAGTTGTCCGCGCGTTAGTTCAACTCTAATTTTGCAAAAGGCAGGGCCATGCAAGTCTTCCCTGGTGGCGGGACATGCCGCTGCCGCTGCCGTCCGCCCACCACGTACTGCTGACGCTGCCGCCGCCCGCCACCTACTGCTACCGCTGCAGCCCGCCCGATCGACTCCGTGCGGACCTGCTGCTGCTGTCGGCGACTGCATCTACTGCTGCTGTCGGCGATTGCCTCTGCTACTGTTGTTGGCTGCAGGTACTTTTCCTGAAAAATGATGGACCTGTGTCAATTGCAGTTTCAGTTACAGTGTCAATTGTGGCTGATTGATCTGAACTTGTGTCAATTGCAGTATCAGCACACTTATGTAAGCATTGTACTTTGTGAAATCTTTGCTGTTATATCAGAGTATTGTACCTGAAAATTAGTGAAGTTGATTTACACCAAGAGTACTCCAAAATTGTGCTGTAAGGAGTTGCTCCTTGTGTTGCTGTTGTTGCTCCTGTTCCGGGAAATGAGCATGTCTTGTTGCTAAGGATGTCAGGAAATGAGCATGTATTGCAGAGTACAACAGTAAAGTTGTCATGGTTTAGATTCAAAAAAGGCATAAAACAGAAATAGTGACATCAACACGGAAGCATCATATTGCAACAACACATGTCCAGAATACATGGAACTAACACATGTCCAGAACAACATCCAGTGCTAGGCAAAAAAGAGCAAGAGTAACAAGAGTATACGTTCAGTACTGTCATGGTCTCTACTGCCATATTGTACAAAGAAAAAAAAATTGCAGTTGTGTCAATTACTTGAAGCAATACGTAGTTAAACTATGGAATTCAATCTGATGGAGTACTCCATTTTAAAATCACTGAAAATTCAGTTAGAGAATTCAATCTGATGGAGTACTCATTTACAAATTGAGCTTGAGTAGTTAATTACAAAAGCAAATCCCCATGGACCCGAGTCTTTATTATCACAAAAGGAAGCCATGGAAGTTTTACCTCAACTCCTCAGCCAGTATTTCAAATAGATAAGTGACTTTCAGTTTGATCTGTATCTCCAGTGCAAATAGATAAATGACTTTCACCTGGAGTAGAAGCAAAGCAAAAGTAAGTTGTAATGACTGAGAGAAAACATCGTTGAACTACAATTAGAGAATATTATCACAAAAGGAGTAATTTCCATCAAATTTGCTTCAGGAGTAATTTGACTCAGCAACTTACACTTTAAGTTTCTATTCTTCAGAATATTGTCTAACTTAGATGGGCTGTAGTCATGTCCAAATTTACATCAAAGTACATATTCAGAGTTAAACTGAATTTACTACATTTAGTCAAGCTTAACTAAATTTGAGCTTGCAGCATTCGAAATGCTCGAACAAGGACGTGGTCGCTGAGATTGCAGCATTCGAAATGCTCAAGGCCACGTTCTACCCGTTGCATATATGGTGGTTATGGAGATCTTTGACAAATCTTGTGCATCATCTGTAACAAGCAAGCCATGGACAGTAAGGCCGAAACATGTTCATATTGTGTTAGCTAGAACCACAGGAAATCATCCAATTGTCTGAATCCCAAAATGCCGAGAGAATGAACTCACCTCGTCAAGATTTGCAGCATCGGCAATGTCATCCACGGTGAGGTAAGGCTCGGCCAGGTCGTAAATGCTGCCGGCGGCGGAGCTGGAGGGCGCCTCGTCGTCCATGCTGACGGTGCGGGCGCAGAAGCTCCTGCTTCGCGAGGAGGCCCCGATTAGTGCCCCTGCGGCCAGGAAGCCCTCGCCGACACGCCACGCCGAGGGGCGAGAGGAGAGCATCAGGAGAAGGGGCGGGACGCCGCCGCCGACCAGGGCCGGTCCTTAGATTTTAGGGGCCCGGGACGAAACTAAAACTTGGGGCCCTTTAACTTTCAAAAGCTACTTTCTGTATAATATTTCTGCAACTTTATTTTTTTGCTTGTACAGCATACTACTGAGAAAACATGCAGTAGGAATGATTATGATTTTCTATAGAGGAATAATTATTTGGTCACTAACCTTCAATTACTTCATGTGCACTTGTTTGCATATTAGCATGGTCATGTTTTTCTTATTTTATTGCAGATGCGCCAACTAGTCCTAATTGAGTTGTATCTTGATATTTCGTCGATGGTTTTCCAGGAAAAAAGTGAATGTAATTTCACATTGCAAGTGCATTCGAACACTACCTTTCATCAAACAATTTTACCCAGACAAGATGTACAAAGCTGAAAGCTACAAAACTTCCCTTGCAGAAAAACTCAAGAGTTTTACATGGTATCTAGTACATACCTTGATGTGGCAGTCCAGCGATGTATCACTCATCTCTGTAAAGACCCTTCAAACTGTCCACGGGCTCCCACATTTGGTTCCGAGGACGGAGGACCATGGTCAAGGAGACCATTGCTTTCACTGTGCAGCACTCGGGCGGACAAAAGCGTTCACCATGTCAAGCAAAAAAGGTAGGGAATAAGCTAAAGTGTTTTTTTAGGCTAACTGGCAGGTGTTCTGCCTTTTCATTAAGATTAAGAGTGAACAAAAATTGTTACAAGAAGTGCGGGGGCATGGAAGGAAGAGGGTCCAGTAGCCTTAGGCTCTGGCTGTACATCCAGAATGGCTACATTTCCTGATTATGGGAGAACAACAAGGATAGGTCATCGGAGGTCAGGCGTGAGACAGCGGCAGCCGAGCTAGAGGACTGCCTAAAGATCCTTTTGTTGCGTTCGTTCCAGACATGCCATGCATGGTAGGCAGCGGCAGCAGCAGCGTGTTTGCTCATGGAGGAGAAGTGGAGCCACCATTCTTCAGTTCCCTGGAAGGGAGGCATTGGTAGCAGATGTAGCGTTGGAATGGCAGTTCCAAGAAGGTGCCACACCTCCTTGCTGTACGAGCAATGGGTAGTAAGGTGCAGTGCCGTCTCAGGCTGTTGATCACATAGCACACAGGTCGTCGCCTGCGTACCACCTCTGGTGCGAAGTCTATCAATACTGGGAAGCCTGTTCAGCGTCAACAGCCAGGCAAAAAATTTCACCTTGGCCTCCATTCTCATTGACCATATCTTTGCAAGCGCCGGCTGGGCAATGGTACCAAAGAACTGTGCATTATAGGCCGTTTTTGCACTATAGACACCATTAGTCGTCCAATTCCAGCAGATGGAGTCCTCAGTGTTAAATAAAGTGATATGCTGGATGAGGCCCCAGACGTTGATGAATTCATGAAGGGCGTCAGGCGAGTTTAGGCGCTGGAGCCCTTTCATCCACCGGCCATCAGTCAATGCTGCAGCAACCGTTGCACATTTACGTGCAGCCAGCGGAAAGAGGTTGGGCGCAATATCTTTTGGTGCAGAGCCATTCAGCCACCGGTTGGACCAGAAAGATGTTGTTTCTCCGTTGCTAAGGGTGACAGTGATAGATGCGTTAAACAACTGGTAACCGTGGCACCACCGATGCCGCAGCTCCAGCCTATGCCTTCCGCCGCACACCATAAGCTAAAGTGTTAGGGGAAATCATCAAGAAATAGGACAATTTCTATGAAACTGGCGGCGGAAGGCGTAGGCTGGAGCTGCGGCATCGGTGGTGCCACGGTTACCTGTGGGTGTCTTCGCGTCTGCTGCCTGGCGGTCGCCGCAGCCTGGCGGCCGCCGCAGCCTTGCGGCGATTAGGTTTCCAGAGAACAGGCGAAAACGGAAAGGAGGCGATTTCATCGTGTGTGATGTGAACTTCTGAAATCACTCCCTTACAATGCGCCGCTGAGCCCGCTCTTGCTCGATGTCGATCGATCGATCTCTCCCAAACGTGACTTGTGCACGTAGAATTAGCCCAGTTGTCACTTTTTTTAGAGCAGCCCAGTCCAGTCGTATCAATGCTAGAGCACGAACCTGGGGCCCCCTCGTTTCCGGGGGCCCGGGGCGGCCGCCCCCCTGCCCCCCATCAGGGCCGGGCCTGCCGCCGACGCAGCAGCGGCCTACGACCATGTAGGGGGAGCAGAGCGACAGGGCTGGGGGCGAGGAGAGCAGGAGGTGGCGGAGAGGGGCGCGCGCCATCAGCGGCATCTGTACGGCGGCGGCGGCTCAGTCGCCAAGAGTCGTGGTCGTCTTCCCCACGTCGTTGACTTCCGCAGCTGCCGCTTGGAGTCTGGAGGGAGGAGGTGGTGGATGACGAGCTCGAGGACCTGCCATGCCTCCAGATCGATCCCCAACCCCCTGCAGGACATGAGCGCCGCCGTCGGAGCCGACAAGTCGCGGGCTTTGCCGAAAAGGGTATCTGTTTCCTCTTTATCTTCTGGTGCTGATGAAGAGAAGCGGCGAGACGAGGCGGAGAAGGCGGATGGCGCGTGGCGAGGCGCCGGAGCAGGCGGCGTGGCGACGGAACAGGCGGCGAGACGGCGGAACAGGCAGCCGGCGCGAGGCAAGGCGACGCAGAGAGGAGAGACGAGGCGCAGTGGGCTGCGTGGCTTGTGGGAGGAAAAAGAAGGGGGTTTTCGTAAAATATCGGCGAAGACAACTTTTCCCGGACGGAAGGCGTATGTACGTACCTAGGGTTTGATTATTTTACAAGCAATGCTAGACGCACGGAGTTTTACTTGAGGACTTTCCGGGCTAACTGAATTGAACCAATAGAATTGAAGATTAGAGAAGGCTGGGCCCCACCCCGGCTGAAAATCAGGGGGAGAAAGATTAGTTAGTTGAAGATGGTGTAAAACCCCGTAACACGTTCGTGTGTGTAGTATTATTGTTATTTTACCACCTAGCTAGGTTGGTTTTGCCTAGTAATTAAAATGATTGATTGATTGATTTTGTTTGTGTCATATTATAGCTAGTCTCCATCAGAGCAGATTAATTTACTCTAAAATGATCCATCTGCACATCAATCTCCTTGTATTAAGTACTAGTTAATTTGTTATGTTAAAATCACTGCCAAGTTCAGACTGCTTCTTTATGGAGTATCTATAGTCTGTTTATTACTGCGTGTTCTGAACCTCATCATAAATTAGTTCTTGTTTGATTACTCAAAAAGAAGAATTGAACCCATCCAAATTAAATCTACCTTTTGCTCCGTATGCATGCCCACCTCTCCTCCTCTAGCTCGATGCTCGATGCTCGATGCCAGGGTTCGGTTCACCGAAAAAGCTACCAACATGCATGTAAACTCATCGACACATACTCCCTCTGTAAATTAATATAAAAGCATTTAGATCACTAATACATCTTGATGGCTCTTCCTATATATGGCCAGCTCATCTATTATCACTGCGGATTGTGCCATGCGTGTTGTGGATGCCTTGTCCGGCACCGAGGTTACATATATCTCCACATCTTGCATTGAGCAATGATTTTTATTTTATGGGTAGTAAGTATTGTGGCATGTTAATATATAGCTCCCCTCGCATCTCATCTGCCAGCTCCCCCCGCATCTATGTCCTCATCAGCACTCCCTCATCCCTCTTTGATTCTTCTCAGCTGGAGCTTCCTGTACAACTGTGCAACAGATTGTGCCATGGAATGATGCGCTCATCGCTATGGATTGAAACAGAACCCCTAGCCTCCCGGGTCGCTTTAGACGACTCCAGAGGCGCCGCCGCGGCAACCTTCGGAAGCCCTCCCTCGCAGCGCCGTTCACCATGCCGCCGCCGAAGGAGGTCGGCCGCCCGGCGGATGGCAGATGCTCGTACAGGCTGTCGGCTAGCTGCAGCACATATTCATGGCTGCTTGGTCACCTAGGTCTTGGCGGGCAGCGGCATGGCCGGGTCTTCACGACTAGGTGGAGTTGGCAGATCTGCTTTCTCGCTTCTGATTGCGTCACCGGGAATTGGATCCGGGATAGCGTCGGTCTTGCTGTGGTTTGTGGTCACCATCAAAAGATTTTCTGAGAGTTCATCTTCAAAATCCTGTGGTTGACTTCGGCGGTAAAATTCAAACTATGGACGAAGTTTTGATGCAGAGGGATGGTTGTGCGGGGGCGGCGGTCACACCGCATGTTGCTGCTAGGATTGTGGAAAAGTGGTGGCGACAACACATGAATGATTTCGATGGTGGTGTTACTTGAGCACCCGGTCTTGAGCTTCGGGGTGAAAGCCTAGGTTTGGCCCGAGTTGGGTATACCTGGCAATGGCGATGTTTTTACGTCGTTACCTTGTTGAAGGCATTGTTCGAAATACTCGGACTGATTCTTGAGGGTGAAAACCTTAGATTGTAGCCTTGGGTGGCTTGATCCGGTGACAACGACATTCAAGTGTTGCTCCCTTTCTGAAGGCGTTACTGTTGAAGAACCTTATTGTCCGTGTGGTGTCATGAGATGGTCGGTGCAGATATGGTCATTATTATAGTTTGTCGACCCAGGATCGGATTGCTTTGGGCATTTTTTTCTTTTTTCCTTGCCTATACGAATAGCTTTGGTCTTATATGACTTTGCTATTTGCCAGCGTGTTTTTTGTGTGTGTGTGTGCGTTGGTGTTGGCTGTGTGCATCCTAACTATGCAGAGACCAGGTGTATGCTCATCGTGTTTGTATCTTCTTAATACTTTATTTTGAGTCAATAAAATCCACTCTTTATCGGGAAAAAATCGCTATGGAGTATCTATAGTTTGCTTATTACTGTGTGTTCTGAACCTCGTCACAAGTTAATTGTTGTTTGATTACTCAAAAAGAAGAATTGAACCCATCCAAATCTACCTTTTGCTCCGTATGCATGCCCACCTCTCCTCCTCTAGCTCGATGCTCGATGCCAGGGTTCGGTTCACCGCAAAAAGCTACCAACATGTAAACTCATTGACACATACACACCACCCTCCGCTGTCAAATGTAGGATAACGCAGCAGAAAACAAAAAAATTCAGACCTACGCACCAGCCCAGGATTACTATAGAGATTGCATACATGGTTTGATCTTTTTTGTTACCGACTCGTAGCGCAGCGGGAAGTAGAGTCGATGACGATCGACGGTGCAGATCCCCGTAGTTAGGATTTACAACCTCCCAACTACGATGATGTATACCTCATCTGACCCTCGGACAGCCCTCTGGGAGGTGGTCGGACAGTCCCCCGGACGATGTCGCGAACAGCCCTTCAGGAGGACCTTCGAAACTCGGACGGTCACACGGACAGCCCTTCGGGAGGCACTCTCGAACTAAGACCGAAACTACGATCTCTCTACAGAGTTGCATACATACGGTGTCATCTATCCGGTAGGGCTTCGCCGTCCAGAACTAGTTCCTGTCGGAACCCAGACAACCTTTCGGCTCTATGAAACTATTTCGTTGGGAGGGAGAGAGAGAGCCAGATCATGCATGGCATTTGTATGAGAGCAAGAATGTGTGTCTTTAGGTAGCCCCCTCTACCCCTATTTATAGGCCAAGCCCAAGGATGGCTTCTCCAAGAAGCCAAGGGGATAATACCAAAAGGCCCTCAAGGTGGCTTCTCCAATAAGCCAAGCAAAAAGCATTTTCACTATTCATGACGACATTTTTCAGCGTCGGTTCGAACTGAAAATATTTATGTGGGCTCAGAACATTTCCAGTACCCACTAAAATAATTTTCAATGCGTTCCGAAACAATTCCGGTTTAGTGATTTTCATCTACGAAAAGAAAATAAGAATGCGTTTTCATTATTCATGAAGACAATTTTTCGCGTCCATTAAATCCGAAAATATTTTTGTGGGTCTTAATATAATTCCAGTACCCACTAAAATGATTTTGGATTCATTCTGAAACAATTTCAGATTAGTGAATTTCATCTGCGGAAAACAATCAAAGTGGTATCGGTAGCTCCGAAACATTTTCGGTTTTTATCCCAAAAATTCCCAGAAGTTTCCAGAATAATTCTGGCACCCTCCAAGAATTATCAGGCGTGTCCTGAAACCAATTTGACTTAATGGTATATCCTGAAACAACTTTTCGGTGTTACGAAACTATTTCGCTATTCTCTCTCCGAAACTCTTCCATTGTCTCCAAAACTTTTTCGGCAAATTTCTCTCAGAATCCCTGTCTAGTATTCAGCAGATAGATGACCCTTAAGCGTGTGACCCTGTAGGTTCGGTGAAGCATAGACATGACCGGAACACTTTCCGATCAATGATCAACATCGGAGCCGTGGACACCCATATTGACCCCTATACCCACACGAATGAATATTCGAGTGAACCTCCAGTTGCAGTGAGCTATTCCTGTTGCTTCGTGATATTTCACAAACACCCGAGGTGAGATTTATTGCATCCCCGTGGACGAACAATTTGTCCACCATGCAAGTTACCTTGTTACCGGTTTTGTTCTCTTTTCTCGTTTCCGTGTTCCGGCATCCCTGTGATCAAATCACATTGCATCTGGCCAGACGATGATGGATACCGTAACACCAAGAGGGCCCGAGAATACCTCTCCATCGTCGGAGGAGCAAATCCCAATCTTGAGCTATCAAGTTACTTGACACACTTTTTCATGAACCCGTAAGCCGTCGTAATAGCCACCCATTTACGGATGACATTTAACAAACCCCAAAGTTCATGAAGCAAGTATGAAGAAACTCGACACTCTCATGGTCTAAGGAATTATGCAAACATTAACCATCTCTGTGTTATCAACCATAAACTTGTGACGAATGAATCTCATAGCATAACATCAATCCGGGTCGATTCAACACAAATGTTCTCTTAACATTGTGCCCTCAAAGTTGCTGGCATTGACATGCCCATGATCAAGAAAACAGAACCATCATGCAACACTTGAGCTAGTCTTAGAGGCCAGACTAAGAATACTTATTACCGTTTATTATTCCACACGTGCATATGAGTCTTCCTCCGAGCCTCGTGTTATTGCAGATTCGAGGACCATAACAGTTATAGCATGGAACATAAACATAATTATGAACTTGGAGATAAATAATATTATTTATTATTGCTTCTAGGGCATATCTCCTACACCAAATTCCTCAACAAGCCCTTGACCACGTGATACATCTTCCTATGGCCGAGAAAGCTCATCTATTATCACTGCGGATTGTGCCATGCATGTTGTGGATATATGCCTTGTCCGACACCGAGGTTACATATATCTCCACATCTTGCATTGAGCAATGATTTTTATTTTATGGGCAGTAAATATTGTGGCATGTTAATATATAGCTCCCCTCGCATCTCATCTGCCAGCTCCCCTCACATGTATGTCCTCATCAGCACTCCCTCATCCCTCTTTAATTCTTCTCAGCTGGAGCTTCCTGTACAACTACAACAGATTGTGCCATGGAATGATGAGCTCATCGCTATGGGTTGTCTTTCGCATATATAAACTCTACAGCTAGCGCCCCAGCTTAGCTTGGCCTGCACAAGATATATAGCATACAAGAGGTCGCCTTCTACAGCAACACCATGGTTAGCGCGCGGTGTGCGGTGACATGCTTGTCATTGTCATGCATTGCCATGCCTTCCGCCGTGATATGTCAACCTAGCCCGCGGAATGGGTAGAGGTGAATATGGACAACTGGGCACTCTTTGAAGCGGGTTATCCGATTCGGAGGAGCACGGTACGTAGTTTCTTGCATGAGCCCGGAACGATGGGGAGGAAGGAACCACTAGTAGAATACAGGGTTTTGGTTGAGGCCAGGATAAGGGCATTAATCCCGATTCACTCACGAATCGGGACCAAAGGGGGCATCAGTCCCCGGTTCGTGAGGCCAGGCCATCGGCCGGGCCTCGAGGGCCATCAGTGCCAGTTCGTCTGACCCCTTTTGTTCCGGTTCCAGGCACGAACCGAGATCAATGGGCCTCGCTCCTGGCTCACAACCTTTATCCCGACTGGTGGCTGGAATTGGGACCAAATGTAGTCCTTTAGTCCCGGTTTTAGCCACCAACCGTGACTAAAGAGAGGCCTATATATACCCCCGCCCCTCCCCGCTAGCAGAGCAGTGCACTGCTTTGTTTTTTGGCCGGCCGTGGGAGAGCTTTGTGGTGCTCTAGCTCACCTCCTATGCACATGAGGTGTACGATGAAATGCCCGAGCAACATTTAAGCTTTCTCCTCTCGAAGCTCCTTGTTCAAGCTCCATTTTCCTCAAGATTTGTCTAGATTTGACGGTCCGTCCTGTTACGTCCCCGTCCTCACCGCCGTCGATCGCCCATGCCGATCTTGTCGCCGACACCACCGTGGTGAGCCTCTTGTTCTTATCTTCTTTAAAAAAAATTTACTTGTATGATTTAGATAGATACTTGTATAATTTTCTTACTTTTATTATTGTTTGTTATTATATAGTGCGATGGTTTTGGTATCCGCCTCTGTGGGCCCTCGTCCTGTCTATGATTCGGATGTGGTATATATTATCTTTTATAACAATTTGTTTCATTTAGTGTTTATGACAATTATGCCGACCAACGTGACATAGATGTTTTTATCTAGAAGGTATGTGAACCGAAAATTCTAGCCGACCCATAATGTCTTTTTTTTTTGCGGATGAACCTACCCTATTGTCGAGAGGTTAAATTTAGTTGAAAAAGAAAACAATTACTTGAATTTCTTTTTGAAAAGAATTGAGGCCCTCTGGAACCGGGACTAGTTCCATGTGTTTCTACTAGTGAACAACAACCATTTGTACTATGCACATAGACCTCACCCTTGAAAACCCGAGCACTCCCATGCCGAAATTATCGCCGATTCGCTCTCAGGACGGCGCTATTTTCAGCCCCTGGGAGGTCAAACGACTGGAGATGCTCTTAGCTTTAGAGGGCATCAGTGAACAAGCCCTCTTCGCACGCACACGTACAGTAAGGCAAAAATAATTTGCAAGCATGGTGTCATCCCCCCTCGGAAAAAAAGAAGAAGTACAATTCTGTTTCTACCTCTCGCACTCAGCTCCCTCTCGATCCGATCTCTCGCTCACCAACCGGATCGTTGAACGTCGCGCGCTGCCTCTCTCCCTTGCAGTCTCTCTCCCTCGCATGCATTTCTAAATTTGTTTTGTCAATATTCTAGCTAGCAATGTGTAACCTCCATGTGTATAAGTAGTACAGATCCTGGGAATGCCAGCTTTGAGAAAAAAAAATAGGGCCATAAGCATATCTCGCACGTCACACTCTATCTAGTTTGATGTATTTGCATGATAATATGGTAGCAGAATCATTCATGATTAATGTTGCTGCCGAATTATGCCCTTCATTTAATCCCAGAATGAAACTAAAGGCATTTGTTTTAAACAGATTTTTTTTGTTTGCGGAGGGTAAAAAGAAAATCCATGAATAAGAAAGAATATTTCACAGGTACGAGTTCATCCCGCATCTAGTGCCTTTTTCACCTTAAAAGCGGTGCCGGCCCATTTAGTGCCTTTTTCACCGGTTTCTCATTTTTAGTTTTCAATTTTCATTTTTTAAATTATTTTAATTTAAAATTTTCATTTTGTTAATTTCTTGAACGTTTTCACAATTTTTTAAACTTGATTCTATTCAATTTTTTGTGAACTTTTGAATTTTTAAAATTCGTTAAATTTTTTCCTTAAACTTTTTCAATGCTTTTTAAAATAATTCATGATCTTTTCAATTTATCGAACCTTTTTGTCAATTTTCATGAACTGTTTTAAAATTTTTTGTTTCTTAATTTCTGAATTTATTTTTCAAATTTCATGAACTTTTCAATATATTGAACGTTTTTGTCATTTTTCATGAATTTTTATCAAATTGGTTGTTTCTAAGTTTTGTGAATTGTTTTCCCAAATTTTCTAAACTTTTCCAATTTATTGAAATTTTTAAAAAAGTTATGAACTATTCTTAGTTATTTATTATTTTCCCATTTTTGTGAATTTTTCCCAAATTGAAAACTTTCTAAGTATTGAAGTTTTTTTTTAAATTCTTCAACCTTTTCTCAAATTTGTTAACTTTTTTCAATATTCGAAAACTTTTTTATACTTATTGAACTTCTTTTTCAATTTTCACGACATACTTTAAAATTTGGTAAACTGTTTTCGTTTTTGTGAAATTTTATATTTTTCAAATTCATGAAATATTTTCAAATCCAAAAACTTCTTTTGAACCCATGATTTTTTTAAAAGATCACATTTTTTATTTTAAAAGTCAACAATGGACTAGTCAACCGCGACCGATGAACTATGGACCGAGCTACCAGGAAAAACTGTGCATCACAGAGTGAGCGCTCCCCTATTGTTTTGTACCGGCCGACAGGCGAAGGCACTGCATTCGCTAAGTCGCGCTTAAGGCGCCGAAGAGGAGGGCTCTATGAGCTCACAAGGGGCCCATGCAAGGACTAGCAACTGATACAAGGCTGAAGTGTGATGCATTGAACAACTCGACTCTCCTCTAAGAACAGCTGAATCCATCTTTTTTCTTAATACTCCCTCCGTTCCGAATTAATTGTCTTAATTTTGTCTAGATACAGAGATATCTAGCACTAAAATGAGTCTAGATATATCCGTATCTAGACAAATCCAAGGAGTAATTCGGAAGGGAGGGAGGGAATAGGTGATCTACTCCCTCTCTTACGAAATATAGGTCGTTTAACGATCTACAGTGCAAATTTTGCCAAGCTACGAATTTTCGCGACTTTTCCTTTCTACCCTCACCAGTCGCTCCCCGTCGCCGCTCTCTCCCCACTCGCCTCTCTCTCTCTCTCTCTCTTGCGCGACGCTGTCCTCCCCGTCACCGCCCTCTCCTTGTCGATGCTCCATCTCCCCCCCTCTCACCGGTATCTTGCTCTGCACCGCGGCCTAGCTCACAGCTCCCCACCATCCTGATTCATGTCGCACCGCTAATCCGCCTGCAGCAGCAGAGACACAAAGCTTCCATTTTTATGCGCCGGCGATGCGCTGCTGGGCGAGGAGGAGCTGCATCCGCGTGCGCTGGTGCTAGATCTCAATGCGCCGGCGCTCGATCTGCTTTGTGGAGAGGCGTGAAGGAGGCGCTGAAGCGGAGCCCGAGCGGCGCCGGCGCGGGCGTGAAGACGGCGGCGTGGGGAGCTGGAGCCCGAGCGGGAGGAGTTGGAGCCGCATCTGGACGTCGCCGTGATGAGGAGCTGGAGCCTCATCTGGACGCCGCCATGAGCTGGACTTCCCCCGACCACGACGACCCCGACGCCTTGAGGTTTGTTGATGCTTGAGCTTGCTGTAATGAATGGATTCTTCTTGTACTTCAGCTTGACTGTACTCCAGAGGCTGGATGGATGATGGGGTAGGATTAGTTAGTGGATGCGTTAGTGAGTCTGGATGGAGTAGGATTAGTTAGTGGATCAGACCCAGATTAGTTAGTGGATGCATTAGGAGTAAAATTCAGTAAGATGTGTACTGTCTCAAAATTTAAGAAGTCCAGCTCTGAAATTCAGTAAGATATGTACTGTACTCTCTGAACTCTGAAGTTAATGGATGGAGTATTTGAACTCTGAACTCTGGAATTTGTACTGTCTCAAAATTCAGTAAGATTTGTATTGTACTTGAGCTCTAAAATTCAGTAAGATTTGTACTATACTTGAGCTCTGAAATTTAGTAAGATTTGTACTGTCTCAAAATTCAGTATTTGTACTCGTTAATGTATTGCAGTAGCTGATGCAAGCTGATTTAGGAGTACATCATTTAAAGTAAAGAATGTGCAAGTTTACTGTCAAGTTTCTGGAGTTCCTGTAGTAGCCCTACTGTCAATTTCCTGTTAACTTGCTACCCCTGTCAGTTTCCTGGAGTTCCAGGAGTAGAGTAGTGCACTGCTCTTGTTTGAGTAATTAACTGAAACCTTTTCAGTTAATTAAAATTTGTTGTATACTGCTTGCTTGCATCAGTAGTGCACTACTCTTCTTGCTTGCACTTGAGTGCGCGCACACACACAAGGGTAGCTTCAGGCTCTCTCCTGGCCATGGAGCCATGGGCTGTGAATATTAAGCACGAAACAGGGGTCTCCTTTCCTCTTAAGCAAAGTAAGTACTCCATTATGATGCAAATTGTTGGAATATCTTTCTGAAATTTTGAAAAAGGAATCAAGACCTACAGTTTTACCCAATTTGTCATTCTTTCTGTATGCACACATTTGGCATTCTTCTACTCTTATCATATTGGCGTATTTGTATACTCCATTTTGGCATTTTTGGCATTCTTCTGTCTACACACATTCTGAATTTTGGCATTTGGGAGTATTGATATACAGTTTTACAGGGAGTATTTTGCACTGAAAATTCTGCCAAATTAGTAGCAAGTCTGTACACCGTACAATAATTTGAACAAATACTGATGGAGTATCACTTGAATCATTGGCAACAAATATCTTGAATTACTCATGTCTTGAATTATTGGCAGCAAATACTCCATCAGTACATCTATTGAATCACTGGAGTATCTCTGAATTGTGATACTGATGGAGTACTCTTGTCTTCAAATTATCAGTTCAAATTTAGTGATATCTCTGAATTATACTCCATCAGTACTGCCAGATTCAGTTAGCTTGTTCACATTATTTGTTGAATTATCGGCAGCAAACATCTCCTGAATCAAATGCAGGCAGCAGCTCAGGTTGAGGAGATGAACCTGGGCAGCTGCCGAGCCCAGCAACAGCTTGAGGAAGAGCCTCGACCTGGGCGTGCACGTGCCAGGAGGAGCTCCTGGACGTGGGAGAGGAGGAGTGTCTGGGCTGGAGGTGGAGGCGCCTGGACCTAGGCGCAGTCGCTGGATGTGGGGGCAAGGTGAGGGCGGAGGTGGAGGGCGAGGGCGGAGGTGGGGGCGGAGCTGGAGGGCTGAAGGTAGAAGACGAAGCAGGATTCAAGTTTAAACTCGGGGTAGTACAATCCTTTTGCACGATTTCACCTGGTCGGAACAAGGTCGCCAGCGACCTATATTTCGGAACGGAGGGAGTATATTACGTACTCCTAGTAATTGAATGGTTCCATGATTTCTCGCACGTGCTTAATTACCATGCAGATGCAGATGTGATGTGAAGTTGGATTAAGGTTGGTTTAATTATTCGGCATTGTCCTGTCCCGCGTTTTATTAATACTCCCTCTATTTCAAAATATAGTGCGCCCGCGCTTTCCGAGGTCCAACTTTGATCATAAATTTAACCAATGAAACCAGTGATCGGTCTTGGTAGTTAAATTTACGGTTAAAGTTGAAGCACGAGGATAGAGGAAGCACTACATTGTGGAATGGAGGGAGTACCTCATTAATTATTAATGATGAGATGGCTTGGAAGGAAAATGCGTATTACAAAGTAGTGAGACGGGTGGATGGGCAGGCCGCTATTTGACTGCTTCGTCCTGTTGACTCTTAAGATTTTACGAAGTCACTGTAGGCGCCTCGTAGTTGAGGAGAACGTTTCCTCCCATTGAAAGCGTATCGTCGGAATTTCTGAAATAAATCCAGGATAAATGCGAGCACCAGGATTTGAACCCTGATGGATTGGGAATACCACTGTCCACCTAATCATCTCAATCAGAGGTTGGTTCGCAATTTACTTTTACTTAGAAAAAAAGGAAGATAGTGTTGGCATGGTTTTGTCATGTGAAAGAGGGTATACTCCTTGGTTTGCATAAATAAATAAATAAATAAATAAATACAGTAAATAGTTAGGGTTTAATTTGTGTGACCAACAAACACATCACATTGTGGTGCGGGAGGGAGGGACCCAGGTGTCACTCAGGTGAGACTAGCATCCATCCTACCTCCCTCACCCAACCCTACCCACTGGCCACTGCGCGACCTGAGGTTGGGTTGTTCCCGTCGTGGTGGGATTGCGGCGGCAACGGTAGAGAGGGAGCATGGGCAGTGGCGGCGAGACTTCAGGTATTCCTTCCCATGCCCCCTCCCCCTCTCCCTCTCCCTCTCCCTGTTGACTCCGTCTTATTCTGCCTGCCTGCTGGTATTATGATAGGGTTGTCAAAGTTGGATTAGATTAGGTTTGTTTTGCTGGCCATTGATGTATGGAGGGAGGGAGGGAGGGAGGGAGGAAGCTACCTTGCTTGGTTCGGTTGACATCAATATGAATATGAATGGGAGGGATGGATGGATGGATGGATTCAATGGCCGGCCAAAAGTACTAGGGAGTATTACTAGTCGTCGTCTGAGGTGGGTGGTGAGGTCAGTCAGGGGAAGCAGCAGGGGAGGGGAACAAATGGTGAGGCAGGTGCCACCAACCACGATTACCCTACTACATTAGTAGGGTAATAACATTAGTCAACAATTGCCCTGCCTCCCTCACTTTTCAATTGCTTGCTTTCCCAACTTCATTTTCAATGCCTTTTTTTTGCGTGGAAAGAAAAAAAGAAAAAGGATTGATTTGTTCCTCCTTTGTCTTTGTGGTTGGTTGGATTGATTGATTGATTGATTCAAAGCAAGGACAAGGAACTGGTCTTCACTTGTATTGGATTGGATTGGATTCAACAAATTGAGCAAGAAAGATCAGAGAAAAAAAAACGGCTGTCCCTTTCCTCCCCATTAATCCCCTGCTCTGCTCTGCTCCCCAACCGATCACAATAGAATACTTGACAATTCTCTACTCGACTCCCTCCATCCGTGTTTGTTGCTTACTTACTCCTTGCATTTTTCAATCATTCTTCTTCTTGGTGCATCCCCAACCATCCCTCCCTTCTTCTACCCTTTGCTTGCTTGCTTGCTTGTCCTTTCTGCTGCTGCGGAACCCTCGGCCTATCCCAGTCCTCAGTTTTCCGGTTCTTACCATTACCAGGTGAGTGAGTCCAGCTTCGTCCGTTTCATCGTTCATCTCTATGCTTCCCTCCTTCATGCCATGCTATATATCAAACAATCAATCTATCGATGATGCTGCCTTTCCTTCCATGATTGCTTGCTTGCTTGCTTGTTACCTTCCTTCGCGCTATCTCACAAGGATTTGCTTGCTTGCGCTGCTCTCAGCAACACCAAAATTATTTTCATTCTTTGTATGCTTCTTCCTTCCGCCAAATTCTCCTTTTTATGTGTATTGCTCTTACTTTGGGGTGCTCGCCAAATTCTCCTTCCTTAGAGACTGCATGATTTTCCCTCCCACACAACCGCTCCTTACACAACAAAACCCCCAAATACTACTATAAGATCAGCACAACCACGCTGCTTTCTGTATCTCTGGATCATGACAAGTAACTGTTGTTTCTCCTTTTTTTCAGAATATGAAGACCGCCATCACAGAGAGCCTCCTGCATTGCTGAAACCTGAATATTACTTACTGCCAACAACTTGGGGGAATTTTCTCCTCTCCTCTGCAACGGCGCCATGCTGCCCTTGTATATCTGCTCTGCTATCTTCACATTATTATATTTCGCACATGTGCAGCAACCGACGGCTGCACAGATCACAGCACCATGGGAAGGTAAAATCCATCCATCCATCCATCTTAACCACCACCATACATACCTCTTTTAAATTTTTGTTTGGTATTGTACATATTCTTCTTATGTTTACATTCTTCTATATCCTCCTTGCATTATCATGAGAGCTAGAGAATGACTAACTAGTTGCTCTGCATTTCATTTGGTTCAACTGCAGTCAATGCTTTGAGAGCTATAAGAGGCAGCTTGAGTGATCCAAATGGATTTCTCAACAACTGGAACCGTGGAGATCCATGCGTCGCGAATTGGACCCGTGTTATCTGTTACAACGTAACAGCAAAAGATGATGGTTACTTCCATGTGCAAGAACTGTATGTCATCTCTCATATATATCCTTCCTGTGATGGAAATATGTTTCACTTGGTGATTGATATATTTTTCCTCCTACTATATATGTGGTTACAGGCAGCTTCTACGGTTGGGTTTATCCGGGACTTTAGCTCCTGAGCTTGGCCAGCTTTCCCGCATGAAAATTATGTAAGTGGAGTCGGTTCAGCTGCGTAATTATCGCATGGATTGCACAATTAATGAAGGGGGGGACTGACTACTTCTTTTAATTTCCTTTCAAAGGGATTTCATGTGGAACAAAATCACTGGGAGCATTCCTAAGGAGGTCGGCAACATTACTTCTCTGGAACTATTGTAAGTCGCTCCAAATCTACACCACTGATTGATTTGATTACAAACAAACATGGTCTACCTGAATCAGTTTCCTTCATATCCTTCCTGTTGGACATGGTGGTTATCATTTTCCAATAAATACTTGTTCCTCTTACCCTGAGATGATTGCACAATTGATGTTGCTCATGTAACAATGTGTCCATTGCTTATGTTTGCAGGCTCGTAAATGGGAACCAGCTGTCTGGTTCTTTACCAGATGAAATTGGCCTCCTTCCTAATCTTAACAGGATTCAGATTGATCAGAACAATATATCCGGACCCATACCTAAATCATTCGCTAACCTGAACAAGACCAAGCACTTGTAAGTAGAATATGTTTTTGCCTCTCTGTTAACTTGTAATCGTGATCCTTGTTACCCTAATGGATTTCCAATTTCTGTGCAGTCACATGAACAACAATTCATTGAGTGGTCAGATTCCACCTGAATTGTCAAGGTTACCTTCACTTGTTCACATGTAAGTACCTGACCTGACCACTGCACCCACCATAATAATTGTTTTTCATATATACCCTACTGACAGTATAATTCATTTGCAGGTTGTTGGATAACAATAACCTATCGGGCTATCTCCCTCCAGAATTAGCGCAGCTACCGAAACTGCTCATCATGTACGAAGCCTACTATTGTGCAGTAGTTTGAATATTATTCAATCCTTGATCATGAATCGGACTAAAATTTTCGGTTGTAGATGAAGCTCATGAGAAGTAGTTCCTCTGTATTTGTTTTTCTGTAGCTTAAATTAATACTAGTTACTAATCGGACTAGTGTTCTTTATGATAACTTGCTCAATAGTAATACTGGGAAGTTGCTTTAACTGGCATTAGCACAGTTATTAGTTGTTTGGGATTACTTATGATTTCACCCTGACCTTTACGGCTTTATTTCCTGCCATCAGTAAACCACTAGTAATTACGTGTTTTCAAAATGATTCCAGCCAGCTAGACAATAACAACTTCTCGGGAAGCTCGATTCCTCCATCTTATGGCAATATCACCACACTTCTGAAATTGTAAGTATGTTGTATATCTGTCTGCCTTGTTTAGCTATCTGCTCACATGACTAATGGATATGGTCCCTCCATCAGGAGTTTGAGGAACTGCAGCTTGGAAGGCCCTGCTCCTGATGTCAGTGGAATACCGCAGCTTGGCTACTTGTATGCATCCAATTCTGAAACTGCATATTACAGTACCTTATATGGAACAATCTTATACTTGCTCTGATCTCTCTTTCTTTCTTTCTTTCTTTCTTTCTTTCTTTCTTGTGCTGGTGTTTCTTTCAGGGATGTTAGTTGGAATCAGTTGACGGGTCCCATACCATCCGGCCAACTAGCAAGCAACATAACTACAATGTATACAACAAATAAAGCTTGTGCCATTTTGTTTCATAGAAACTTCCATTTTAAGTTTGCACTCACTTTTGCAAGCTGTGCAGAGATTTTTCCCACAACCGTCTTAACGGTTCTATTCCTGCAAGTTTCTCCGGCCTTCCTAATCTACAAAGACTGTAGGTCTCACAGTGCTCTTCTTCATTATTTGATATGTACCAAGGAGAACTTTAGAGGGGGGATGCTCTTCTTCATTATTGCTCATTCGGTCAATAGTAGTGATAATATAGTTAACATCAGTCTAACAAAGAAGTTGACTAATCATTGTTACTCCTTAGGGCCTGCTCGTCCATAATAGAGCACTGTTGATGAATGTTCAGTCGAATCAGACAGCTGACCTTATTTTATTTTTGTGGTGTTGATTCAGGTCATTGGACAATAATAACTTGGATGGCTCTGTTCCATCTGATGTTTGGCAAAATATCGATTTCAGTGGAAACAGAACCCTGATATTGTAAGGCCATCACAAGTTGAACCTTTTGTTTCACCTCTTTGACTCCCGAGAACGGTTTAATTAGCATATTTCTTTGGAACTGATAGTCTAATACTCTCCTTTGAATATTTTGCAGGGATTTCCACAACAACGGTCTCACGAATCTGTCAAATCCTCTTACGCCCCCTGCTAATGTTACCATCCTGTATGCATTTCTACTGAACAATTTCTTTGTTCATTTTAAAATTAGAAAAAACTTGACCTACTTGAACCATTAGAAAGATTCTATGTTGACACCCTGGAATTGGTCAGACAATCTTTGTTTGATAAAAGAAAAAAATCTGCTGTTGACTGGTACTATAGCTTGAATAGTAGTCTTAACTTCCACATGTTATCTACGACTATATGCTGCAACTACATACTGGATATTTAACCTCACAATTCGAAAAAAGAGTTTCATTCACACGATTAAGTGGAGAAACAATCGTGTTGGAGTTTTCAGACCCATTTATTTGCTGCAGCAGATTTATTTGACGTTGCCAGTACCTCATATACATTTCCTTTATGCACATGGCATGTTTAGGTTATCTGGAAACCCCGTATGTCAATCCCAGAACCAACTGAACATAGCTCAGTATTGTCAATCAACTCCAGAAGTTACCGCCGAAGGAGGCTCCATAGATAACAGCACACTTTGTGCGCCATGCGCAACCGACTTTCCTTTAGAAAGCGTACTCAAGGCTCCAAATCCATGTTCATGTGGCGTTCCACTGTACGTCGATTATCGGCTGAAGAGTCCAGGATTCTGGGATTTTGTTCCCTATGAAGCGCAGTTTCAGGAGTACCTGTCGTCGGGGCTCTTTCTCAACTCGTACCAGCTGGAAGTTACCACTTTCATGTGGGAAGAAGGCCCAAGGCTGAAGATGACGCTGAAGCTGTTCCCAAACAACACCATTCTTTTCAATTCGCGTGAAGTGGAGAGACTGAGATACATGTTCACAGGGTGGCTCATCGCGGACTCGGATATATTTGGGCCCTATGAGCTTATCAACTTCAACCCAGGGTGGTATGAGAACGGTATGTATGCATGCTATTTTATCTTCACTCCACTCCATATTCCGTTTCGTTGCAATCTTTTGTCGCGATGTTTGTATCAGTGATCAACACGTGCCTACAGCCGTACAGCAGAGCAACATATAGTAGCTTGTTTTCTTAAAATCTTTTCTAGTTAGGGTTACTCGTGGTAGAATTATTGAAGAGATAAGTCACATTTCCCTATGCTTTCTTTTCAGTACTGTCGCGTGGTACAAAGAAAAGTCTCAGTACAGGTGCCATTGTTGGTATTGTCATCGCAGCATTTGCTGCAGCGGCAGTTCTGTCATCACTCATTACTCTCATCATATTGAGAAGGCGTTCAAGACAGTTTTCAAAGAAACGCACCGGTAAGCCCCTCATTTCTACCTTCTTTGGTCTAAAACTGTTAGATGATTCAATCTCGTTTTCAACAAAGTGTAATAATAATGTTTCAGTAGTCCACTTTTATTTATTTATTACTCCCTCCGTCCCATAATGTAAGAACGTTTTTGAAACTATACCAGTGTAAAAAACGTTCTTGTATTATGGGACAGAGGGAGTAGAACACACTTCTTTTTGCTTCTGATTTTGTTAATTAGTACAGAGTTGCGGCACTGTACATATTGTTCTTTTGACTTTTCAATATGAGTTTGCTATTCAGTTGCACGATGAAAATATTCTATTGGCTTTGCAGCGAAAAGGATTCCGATGAAAATTGATGGCGTGAAAGACTTCACTTTCGAAGAATTATCAAACTGTACAAATGATTTCAGTGAGTCGGCACTAATTGGTCAAGGAGGGTATGGAAAAGTATACAGGGGGGTGTTGGCTGATGGAAAAGTAGCAGCAATAAAACGTGCACAGGAGGGATCTCTTCAGGGTTCCAAGGAGTTCTTCACGGAGATAGAATTGTTGTCCAGGCTGCATCACCGAAACCTCGTTTCTTTGCTTGGCTATTGCGACGAAGAGGATGAGCAGGTTGCTATTTTCCCCTGCAACTTTTGTTTTTCTATAAACTAATAATCAAAACTACAAATGTTGCTATGATGATACAAACATACTAATAAAAAAACATGTATTGCAGATGCTGGTGTACGAGTACATGCCAAATGGTACTCTACGTGATCATCTTTCAGGTTAGAACTTGTTTTCGATCTGTAGCCACCTCAAAATTATCATGCTTTTTTGGTCGCTTGCAAACTATTTTTGCCTGTCCTGTGTCGAAAGTTGCTCTAACTTGCCGGTGCTTCATTTACGTAATACTAACAGCTAAAGCTAGAGAGTCTCCAAGTTTTCCCATGAGGCTACGAATCGCACTGGGATCATCACGGGGCATCCTGTATCTGCACACGGAAGCCGACCCTCCGATATTCCATCGCGACATCAAGGCCAGCAACATCTTACTGGACTCCAAGTTTGTAGCCAAGGTTGCTGATTTCGGCCTGTCGCGGCTTGCTCCGCTGCCAGACACAGAGGGGAGCGCCCCTGGCCACGTGTCCACCGTCGTCAAGGGCACTCCGGTGAGCAGACTCTTCTCTTATATATATATATATATATATATATATATATATATATATATATATATATATATATATATATATCTGCATTATTGATTGGTTGAGTTGGCTTTGTGTACAATTGGCAGGGTTATCTTGACCCGGAGTATTTCCTGACGCACAAGCTGACGGACAAGAGCGACGTGTACAGCCTGGGCGTGGTGTTCCTGGAGTTGCTTACAGGGATGCAGCCCATTTCTCATGGGAAGAACCTTGTGAGGGAGGTTGTGGCGGCGAACCAGTCGGGGATGATCCTGTCGGTGGTGGATCTGCGGATGGGGGCCGTGCCGGGGGAGTGCGTGGAGCGGTTCGCCGCGCTGGGGCTGCGGTGCTGCCGGGACGAGACGGACGCGCGGCCGTCCATGGCGGAGGTGGTCAGGGAGCTGGAGACCATCTGGCAGATGACGCCCGACACGGACGGTGTGCCCTCGGAGTCGGTGGCCATGGACCCCACCCACACGCCGGCGTCGTCGTCGACAGCAACCGGGTCTCGGACGGGCAACGAGCAGTACGACATGTCGACGTCGGACGTGTCTGGCAGCAACCTTCTGAGCGGCGTGGTGCCCAGCATCAACCCTCGCTGAGAAAGATGAATTGTTTGTTTGTGTGGAGCCTGCATATGTATATATATGGTTGCTGGTGTATGGATGTGTGTAGTATGTGTCGTTTGTGCTTTTTTAGGAATTGTGCTCTGCTGCTGCTGGTAGAGATTTTCGTTAGAAATTTGTGATTGTTCAAATTTCCATTTGTGTTTTCGCTGCTAGTCAGGAGTATTAGGAATTTGTGAGCTATTAGAAATTTGGTTGAAATTTGTGATCGTTGATGTTTCTATTCCCTTGTGTAATTTGCTTCATTTGGTAGAAATTTCCATCTTCTGGAAAGTGCGTGCATTAGGAAGGAATAACAAACTCGCCTACTTTTTTTTTTTGAAGCAATCGTATATTTCATTAGACAATTTGTTCACAGAGATTACACATATGGTCACCGTACGAGACAAAAAGGCTTGTCAAATGAAGCTCACAAATTTCACAAGAAGTAAAACTATTATTCCATCCAAACAAATGAAGCTCACAAATTTCAACCAAATGAAGCTCACAAATTTCTAATAGCTCACATTGCCCTGTAAGTTGTGAAAATAGGAATAACAAATGAAGTGTGTTTAACTAGTAGGACTTTTACAAGCTTGCATTGTGTTTGAAAATAGGAACATGCTTATGTGTAATCTTGGGGATCCTCAGATACAATTCAGATAGATATTGGCATTGCCTACAACTCTGCTCAAGCAGCAACACTAAAGAGTCTATGCATGCTCTGTGCTGCCGCATGACTAAAGAGTGTGCAATGGCAAGTCAAGGGGGTGACTTCCATATTTCAGCTTAGGACTTAATTTATTTTATACTTTATATATAAAGTTAATGAAACTGAAAGTAAAAAAATGAAAGGAATGATTTTTTTATACTTTATATATACACGGATTTCAGTGTTTATACTTTATAAATTTCAACCGGGTCTCGGCCTGGTCTCGGCCTGGCGACAATCTTCTTAATTTATTTTATACTTTATATATACATGGATTTCAGTGTTTTCACAAGGTTACTGATGATTACTAGCAGGGATGGCATGCAAATAGTTACTTTTCATAAAGTTAAGAGAAAAGTATACTTTTCGTCCCTCAACTCTTCGCAAAGTTTAGTTTTCGTCCCTCAACTCTAAAACCGGA
>NC_053024.1:744894817-744914297 GCF_003073215.2 Triticum urartu
ACAATGCAGCTTCGTCCCTGACTTTAGCTGTGTAGCCCCAGGTACTACCGCGCACTGACCGTTTCACATCACCTTTTTGCAATTGGGTGCTCATTACCTGTTAACTCTGTTGCTCGATTTTGTGTCTGTAGTTTACCTCCTGTTGTTCAGAATTTTTACTCTGCTCATGATTGCAGCTTTAAGAAAACAACAGCTTGGAGTTCAGTTACTCTTCGCCCGTGACGGATTAAAAATAAAGCTTATTTATAAATTGGAGCTACTGGTTTGCTAGCTTCTGTGTATATAATAGATTCATCTCACAAACCGTACAAGGACAGTATCGTCATTTGACCGTAATGTAGATCTACTTTTATATACAAGCTGTATGTAACTATGTATACGTACACAAACCGGCGCACAGCCCCTCCGTCTTGAGCTGGCCCATTGTTTTCCTTTTTTTTAAAGCTGCAGATAAACTACATACAGACAGAGACAAGCTGAGAAAACAGTTTGATGGGGTCATATCCATGGCAGTGGGGTCATCTTCTATCAATCAGTAGTGATTAGTGCAAATTAGTGAAGGATTTCCCAAATTCATTGGTCAATTGACCCCAGTAACTACAATGCAGCTTCGTCCCTGACTTTAGCTGTGTAGCCCCAGGTACTACCGCGCACTGACCGTTTCACATCACCTTTTTGCAATTGGGTGCTCATTACCTGTTAACTCTGTTGCTCGATTTTGTGTCTGTAGTTTACCTCCTGTTGTTCAGAATTTTTACTCTGCTCATGATTGCAGCTTTAAGAAAACAACAGCTTGGAGTTCAGTTACTCTTCGCCCGTGACGGATTAAAAATAAAGCTTATTTATAAATTGGAGCTACTGGTTTGCTAGCTTCTGTGTATATAATAGATTCATCTCACAAACCGTACAAGGACAGTATCGTCATTTGACCGTAATGTAGATCTACTTTTATATACAAGCTGTATGTAACTATGTATACGTACACAAACCGGCGCACAGCCCCTCCGTCTTGAGCTGGCCCATTGTTTTCCTTTTTTTTAAAGCTGCAGATAAACTACATACAGACAGAGACAAGCTGAGAAAACAGTTTGATGGGGTCATATCCATGGCAGTGGGGTCATCTTCTATCAATCAGTAGTGATTAGTGCAAATTAGTGAAGGATTTCCCAAATTCATTGGTCAATTGACCCCAGTAACTACAATGCAGCTTCGTCCCTGACTTTAGCTGTGTAGCCCCAGGTACTACCGCGCACTGACCGTTTCACATCACCTTTTTGCAATTGGGTGCTCATTACCTGTTAACTCTGTTGCTCGATTTTGTGTCTGTAGTTTACCTCCTGTTGTTCAGAATTTTTACTCTGCTCATGATTGCAGCTTTAAGAAAACAACAGCTTGGAGTTCAGTTACTCTTCGCCCGTGACGGATTAAAAATAAAGCTTATTTATAAATTGGAGCTACTGGTTTGCTAGCTTCTGTGTATATAATAGATTCATCTCACAAACCGTACAAGGACAGTATCGTCATTTGACCGTAATGTAGATCTACTTTTATATACAAGCTGTATGTAACTATGTATACGTACACAAACCGGCGCACAGCCCCTCCGTCTTGAGCTGGCCCATTGTTTTCCTTTTTTTTAAACCTTCAAAAAAAGATTGCTTGTGATAGGATTCGTACTCACAACCTCTTAGTTTAATTCCACACAGTGTAACCGACTAGGACAGCTACCTTGTGATGGCTAGTTACTTCTTTTACCCTTTTTGTTGTCCATCTTCTCAGTCGTTTATTCTTTCTTTGGCTATTTTATTTTTCGGTTTTATTCTTTTTTATTTTTCTTTGTAAAACACGTTCTCGTCCCGGTGTTACAAAACGAGTCACGCGCGTGACGTTAAACACACACAGTTAATAAAACAAAAAAAATATCAAATACAAAAGGTGAACGCGTTTCAGTAAATCAATGAAGGAAAAGTCCGCATGCATGAGATGGATGGATGATCCATTCCACGCTGTGTTCTCGTCGCATGAGTCGCCATGTCGGTCCTCAGAAAAAAAAATTAAATTACACGCAAAACAAATAATGAGCTGTGTTTCAAGGAACGAACGAAAACGTACAGCGACTACTCAGTGTGTGGTTTCAATGTAGATTTTACTAATTTAAATGCTTCGGTCATTTGCAATTTTCATCATTATCATCAAAATTAACATTTTCTTATATCCTAACCATTTCTTGAAATTTGTGAACAGTTTTAGAATTTAAAATTGTGTATGAAAACTTTATAAACTTGAACACTTATTCTAGATTTGTTAATAAATTCACAACAATTGATGTTGAACACAAATTAATAACAATCTACATGCTCCCAAAATTTGGTGTCATTTTGTGCATGGCAACAAATACACCATGTTCAACCAGGACCTTTCGGGTCTGCCGGTAGGGCAAGTCTCGAAGCACTTTTTTTTCACCTCCACCAAACATACCCAATTTTTTTCCACCACAAAGGCAACACCATGGAAAGCATGCATCCCAAGTTTCGTTGTTTTCCGACATTTCACACATTTTCTAGGGTTTTCCTGGAGAAAAAACCCTTAACACGGGCCGGACATGACGCAACGTGTGTTCGATGTCCGAATTCGTCCAAATTTTGTGTGGAGAGCTACCATGGGCATGCCCGCCCGCTGGCAAAATTTTATGTCAGTTTATGCATGGCACCAAACACACCATGTACAACTTGGACCTTTCAGGTATCTCGTATGGCAAGTCTCGAAGCACTTTTTTTTCACGTCCAGCAAACGGACTAGATTTTTTTTCACACAATGGAAACATAATGGCAAGCACGCATGCCAAGTTTCATTGGTTTCCGACAATTCGTGCATTTTCTAAGGTTTTCAAGGTGAAAAAAAAATCCTAAAACACAGGTCGGATGTGATGCGTGTTGTCGGCCACTAGGGCAAGTCTCACAACACTTTTTTCACCTCAACCTAACATAACCAATTTTTCCACACATTTGCATCACCTGGCCAGCGGGCATGCCAACTTTTGTCCATTTCTAGCATTCTATGCATTTTCTACGGGTTTTCCCAGTGAAAAACCCCTAAAACACAGGGCGGACGTGACACAACGTGTGTTCGCCATCCGAATTCATTCAATTTTTGCGTGGAGGGCTGCCATGGGCATGCCCACATGGTGGAAAATTTTGATGTCATTTTGTGCATGGCAACAAATACACCATGTTCAACTGGGACAATTGGGGTCTGTCGGTAGGACAAGTCTCGAAGCATGTTTTTTCAACTTCACCAAACGTACCCAAATTGTTTCCACACAATGGCATCAACATGGCCAGCATGCATGCCAAGTTTCGTTCATTTATGACATTCTATGCATTTTCTACGGTTTTCTCGGTGAAAAAACCTAAAAACACTCCGGACATGTTGCAACGTGCTCGGCGTTAGAATTCGTTCATTTTTGTGTGGGAGTGGAGCAGATCCGGTGTTGCGCCGGGCCCCAACATCACGTATCCGTCGGTGGTGATGTGCCAATCCTTCGGCAACCACGCCGATGGTGGAGCGAGCAACCCGAAGTGGCTCAACTCCGCCTGCAGCCACGAGAGAGTCGACGGCCAAAATCAGTTGTCGCCAATATCAGATGGGCGACGGTGGAAAACCGAGGCGACGGGGGACTGAGGAGGAGGAAGGGGTGACGTTTGACGGCTGGCTGGCCCCGGCTTTTTATAGACGGGGGCTGCGACGGCAAGAGGTTGGAAGGCGCCGCATCGGTGGGAATGCGGGGCCAGGATGCAGCCGTGATTGTCGTCCGGTCGCGTTGAACCATCACGCGTGCCACACAACACAAATATCGCAGCTACGGTGCAGACGGAAATTTAGAAAAAATCACGGCTACCCCGCAATGAAAGACAAAAGACCTAGAATTCATTATAAAGTGTACGCGGGCCATAGTGGCTATCTCACATTTGCTAATGCGCACTTGAGTAAGAAGTCGCTAGCATGGGCCAGCTTTTTTTTTTTTTGACTTTCTCAAAAAACAAATCGAGCTTCGCGCTGCGCACTTGAGTAAGAAGTCGCTAGTTCGACTCTGCATGGGCCAGCTTTTTTTTTTGACTTTCTCAAAAAACAAATCGAGGTTCGCGCTGCCGTAAAAGAACAAATCGCATCACCCACCGCGGATGAAAAAAAAAACGCCTCACGGTCCGGACGTAAGAATACGTATATGTAGGGCACATGCGGGTTACTTTTACCGATACGGCCATCTTGCCTTTACTAACAAAGAGGTATCGGATAATCTAAACCGTCCATGTGTTTAGGGGGGTCTACCGAAGCAGAAGTGTTCCAGCAGTTCAGTTAACCAACCACTAGCTAATGTTGGTGATGGATTCAGTTACTGTCACCTACTCCCTCCGTCCTTGAAAGAGTGTACTTTCAATTTTGTTGGAAAATCAAAAAAATTTATATTTGATTATATTCATATAATAGTACACCAATATTTATGCCATCAAATTAGTAGCATTAGATTCATGATAAAATATATTTTCATCATACTTCAATTTGGTTTTACAAATATTGATATATTTTTGCACAAACTCGATCAAATTTTGAGATAGTTTGACTCTCTAACAAAGTTGGAAGTATACTCTTTGAAGGACGGAGGGAGTAGCTCAGTTGGAAGCTAGTATACATCAGGTAGGTTGCCTCCACCAGGTCTAGGTGGGGGCTGAAGCTTGCTAGCCGACCGCCATTGTTGACTTGCAGGATGGCATTCACAACAGGTTGCATGATATGATTCCGCGTTCTCCTGATGCCCTACGGCTGTTGAGTTTCTTGTGTGCTTCCCCATTTTTCATGCTGTAATTCTGCGTGCTCACTTGTTTCCTCTCAACTTTGGCCGCCCCCTTTAATGGACCAACTTTCCGAGGTCTTCCTGCAGCACCGCGTAGGAGGTAAGTCAACATTCATGGTCATCTCCTTCACATTATATCCAGTACAGCACTGTCACATCCACATGGGCATGTCTGTTCAGAATTTTTACTACTGTCTGTTCTCTTGGTGATGGATTCACTTAGCTCGGTTGCAAGCTATCAGTGGAGACTGACGATGGCATTCCCAACCAGTCGCACGGCACAGTTCTGCATTCTCCTAATGGTAAGTTTTTTGTGAGGTTCGCCACTTTCGTGCTTTAATTCTGCATGTTCATTTGTTTCCACTCTATGTTTGGCACGAATCCCTTTTCCAAAAAAAATGTTTGGCACGAATTAGATTTTCCTCTCTTTGTGTAGAGCAAACCTTTGGAAACCCACAAAATCCACAAGGGAAATGTGCAACGTGGTTTTGTTAGGAATGGCCATAGAATGCCACTTGGACTGACTTGCTGAGGTCTTCCCGCGGCACGGCATACGAGCTCATGGTCATCTTCTTCACATTGTATTGAACACACCGCTGCCACATCCACATGGGCATGTACAGACGGTCATGATTATCTGCTTTCACATGCCATCAAAACACACCGCATCCACATCCACATGCACACGAATCATGTTCCAGTCATCCTTGGGTCACCACTGATATATATTGCACTAGGAAGGCAGCCATGAAAGTGGTACCTTGAAGAGAAGGCACTGCTGCCTGACCTGATTTTCCCTATAGTCCAGGATGTAGTGTAGACTGTAGATTGATCATGGGCATCTTGCCGATGATGTTCGCTCTGCTGGTAATCTGGTCACAAGGAATGCCAATAGCTCCGGAGTCCAGAGCTGTAACAAGCCAGCCGAGCCCTGAGGGGAACTGGGCGCAACCATCCCGTGCCAGTACCACACTTTATGGTTGCCCGTCGAGCTGCGGCAATCTGAGCTTTGCCTATCCCTTCGGCATCGGATCCAGGTGCTCCCGTGGTCCTGACTTCAACCTCACTTGCAACGACACCACTCAGCCGTCCAGGCTTTTCTTGCGCGACGGCATCACCGAGGTGATCAAATTCGGCAATCCTCTTTTTAGTTCAAACTTGATCCATGCCTCGTTCTCGCATACCATCCCCATGAAATCTGGTGTTAGTGTCTACAACTTGCCTTTCGAATTGCCTGGGAAGTCATTCTCTCTTGGGTCCATTGCTCTTAACATTACCGGCTGTGACCTGGAGGTATACTCTATCGGAAACAATGCCACCATGTTAATATGCAGCACCGTGTGCTTGGACCCAAGAATCCCAGAGATGGTGGCTATGCAGAACTGTAAAAATACCTCCGGATGCTGTCGTGTTGATGTGGACAGTGACCGCAGTTTTCAGTTCAGATTTGTCTATAACCAAAGCAAAAGCAACATTGATGCACGCCCCAACCAGACCTCTCAACTGTGGGAGAGAATCAGCATAACAAATGATTGACCGAGTGGCTTTCTGCTATCGTGGCAGATAGTTGACCAATCCAACTGTGCTGCTGGGAAGAAAAACATGGCAAAGTATGCCTGTATCAGCGAGCATGCCATGTGCATTGACAGTACAACAGGAAGCCATGGCTACAGCTGCATGTGCAGGACTGACTATACAGGTAACCCCTACATTCCAGGTGGTTGCTCCAAGCCCAACGACAGAGGTAACTCCTCTTTTCCTAATCTAGCGACCAAACGTACAACTATTAAGTATTTTGGCCATTGATACATGCTAACTTTTGGCTCATCAAATTAGGGTATAATCCAATTCAGTGCTGGGCACGTTGCACCCGTTTCTGTGGTAAGACTAGTGTGCAATTCCCATTCGGCATAGAAGAGGGTTGCTTTGCAAGTGAACAGTTCCAGCTCAACTGCGCAAATCTGACGTCATCACCTGCTCTCATGCTGGGGAATGCCCAGGTCTTCGATATATATATTGAAGAAGGGACCATTAACATCACCAATCCCAACCAACAAGGGAGATCTGTCATATCTGAAATTTTTCTCTTTCCTATTCCTTCTGGGCCATTCTCCTCTGTGCAATGGTTTGCTTCTAATCTCAGTTGTGCAGAAGCCCAACAGAGTAAGTTTGAATATGCTTGCTTGAGTATCAACAGCAAGTGTGTGGAAGTAACTGTTAAGGACAATGATTCTGTTGATAGAGGGCCTGTTTGGTTGGGAACTAAAATGGCCACGCCTAAGTTGAGGTGCTAGCCACACCCGTGGCACGCCACAGAAAGTGTGGCGGGCTAAACGAACGCCACACATTTGGCGAGAATCTTTGCTGCAGAAGCTCTTTCGCACTATGGCGAGCCAAACCTGCATGCAGAACCAAACACCAGCCTAGAAAAGTGTGGCCCGCCACAGCTTTGGCGTGGCGATATATGGCTGAGAACCAAGCGGCTCCAGAGTCTATGCTGGTTACCGCTGCAAATGCTCAGATGGGTTCCAAGGAAATCCGTACATCCAAAGTGGTTGTGAAGGTAATCCCTCCATCCTTTCCCTCTTCACGGTCACGGTCCTAACTCCACCATTGTTACTAGCTAGGAGTATTTCCAAACTCTTTAAAATAAAGTTGTACAGATGTATTAGAAGCAGTGTTTTATTGGAATACTCAAATTGCAGAAATCACCACATTGAAGCCTAGATTTGTAGAAAACACCGGTATACGAATTTGGTTCAAAAACCACTGATTCTCGGCCTAATCTTTTGCAAAAAACACTGATTGGTGGCTTAGGCCATTGTAACCTTCATTGTGACATGTGGGTCCTGCATTTGATGATGTGGCGTAACGTTTCGCGGTATACTGCATTAGATGAGGGGATTTCAAGGTTTACAAAACAGTCCCTGTAATTTTAGAGGGACACCCTTCTATCAAAAAACAAAAAGCAATCAACCCCCGAGCAGAGCAGCAACATGGCAATGGGTGATGGGTCCCGTCGCCGGAACAGGAGCAGAGGGCACAGCCGCAGTTCAATGAGCAGAGGGCACGGCCGTGGCTCGCAGACGCCGAGCAAGGGTGCCAGAGGCTGGGCCCGAGGCGCGGCGGCAACCCGACTTGGCGGCGGGGCGGACGCGAAGCCCCTGCCAAAATTAGCGGCCAGGAGGGCGCGGGCCTCCTGCAGCTCCGGCAGGTCCCCGCATCGGGTGGCTACGTAGACGAGCCCCCCGCCCCCTCCCGCCGCTCTCGGATGACCTACTCGGCGCGGAGTAGCGCGCAGTCCGGGTAGCCCAGACGGAGCAGCTGCTCCACATCCCCGGCCCGGCGTCGAGGTCACACCTCCTCTTCTATCTAGCGAACTTTGCCATGTCCAGCGTGCAGCAGAGGTCCGGGGTCCGTCTCCCTCAGCTGCCAGAGTTTCGGCGTCCGTCGTCCTCAGCTTATGGTCGAGCCACCAGAGGAAGCCGCCAGCCATCTAGCCGCAAAGTTTGCCGGATCCAGGGCTACTACTGGCAAAGGTCACCAGATCCATGACGCCGGGGACCACGGTCGATCCATGGCCGCGTTGTTAGAATCCGCCATGACCAGCCCGTGCGCGCGACAGCGAGGTCCACAACTACGGTGGATGGGCAGAAATCACATATTTGACCCGAGGTCCAAATCAAATCACAACCTGATCTTGTTCCGAAAAAATTTCACTCTGCTGACCCTTTCATGTGGCGCCTGACAGCTGGGCGTCACACACTACTATGCAGCACCTCTTTCTTGAGCGTCACACCTTGTGCCAGCGTGGCAGCCCTGGTCCAGTTGCGGCCCCACAGACAGTACTGCAGCGCCTCAGGCTTAGGCGCCACACTTGTAATGTGCAGCGCCTAGCTCTTGGGCGCTGCACAGTCTGTGTTCCACTTAGGCTGGCCCCACCCTCTCTCCCATCCCACCCCCACCCCACACACCCCACCCCACACAAACCCTTAGCCTTGCGCCCCTCCTCTCTTCCCCTCTCCCCCCCCCTCTCAAATCCTTCTCAAATCTTGCAAATCCGAAGTATTTGACCGTGGATTTCGAAGCCAACCCCTCCCTTAAGGTAATCTCTTTCGATCCCCTCGTTTTCATCCATAGGAATTGTCACATTTGCTCAAATCTTGCTACTTTGGGGAAACCCTAGTTTTGGCTTGGATTTGCAAATTTGTATTGAATCATGTTATGTTTCTTTGCTAATTTGGGTTGGTTAGGATTTCATAGTATGCTAGGGTTAGAGTTATGTGTGTTTGATGTTGGTGTTAGGGTTATGCTATGGTTAGGGTTGTGGTTATTGTTAAGTGGGGGTTAGGGTTATTAATTCATATATATGTTATGGCATATGTATTTTGTGCAAATATTTTTTGTTAAGTACTTACTTGATATATGTGTGTTTTTTATTATTGTAGGGATGGGGAGAACATGTGTTTATGTTCATCATGTGGATAAAGAGGCCTTTTTGAAAGGCAATGTTGAGCCGGACCCGGATGAGCTTGACATGGTGTTTGAGAGTAGTCCAAGCTATGCGGAGCTCTTGGACCAAGTGAGGAAGGATTTGAATTGGATGGACCCAAGTGACGTTGTTGAGTTCGTGGGAAGGCATAATGTTGGTTTTGGAATGCACATCCGTTGAAAGACAATGCGTGTGAACTCCGAGCAACGTTGGGTTGCATACAAGGAGACGGTTGCCGAATCTCTAGACAAGGCTCTTGAGTTATTTGCCTCCAAGAAGCTTGAGTCTACTTTGAATTTGGACTTGAACCGGAACCCCTCCCCGTTGGTTGCTAGCACTCCACCACCCATGAACCAAGATCAAATGAGTGAACCTCATTTCACGCAACAAGATTGGCCAACATTGAGCCCGACTCCAAACAACCAAAATGAAGGTTTTGAAGAGGAGAATGATGAGTACGAGGAGGATGACAACGAAGTTGATCTCCATGACAACAATGTGGGTGATCTCGACCAATATCATGTGCAAGAGACAATGGACCAATCCATCCCTTTTTCCCGTGCATATGCATCGGACTCGGATGACGATGGTCCCGATGAAGAAGTTGATGAGGAGGGGTTCACACCGAAGGAGGCCCAAGCATTCAAGAAGGTATTCGGGCGGGATCACAAGACACCATTGTTCAAGGATCTTAGTCTCGCGGATGAAGCCGTTGTGGATGGTGGCAAATGCATATCTCTTGGAGCTAGGCCAAGTTCTCACCGTGATTTGGAAGACGGCAAGAACGGGATATATCCCGGTTGTGAGTTTCAATCCTTCTTGGAATTGAAGATGTGGCTCGACAACTACTCGGTTACGCATTATCGTCCACATAAAGTGGCCAACTCGGACGTCAATGTGCGTTACACGGTCAAATGTGAAGTGCCAAGTTGTCCATGGATTGTGCGTGCAAGGCCATGGAAAGGAGGTCCCACTTGGCGCATAGTGAGTTGTCTACCAAATCACATGTGCCGGCACAAGAATGCGGATGGCAAGTTTGTGTACCAACAACACAGACAACTCACGTCCGAGTTCATCGCTTATAGACTTTCCAACCAAATATCCACACTTCCAACAATGAGCATCAAGAGTGTCATTGACCTTGTGAAAGCCATCTTTCATTACAAGGTGAAGTACGGCAAGGCATGGAAGGCAAAGCAAGCCGCATTCAAGATGTTGTATGGCAATTGGGAGAAAGCATACAACCGACTCCCTAGGTTGTTGTTAGCTATGGCCAGCACAAACCCAGGCATGGTTCACGTGGTTGAGCCTCATGGGCACCAAACATTGATTCACAACGGGAGGACCGTCCGAGTATTTGGCCGTGCATTTTGGGCCTTTGAGCAATGCATGAGGGCTTTTGAGCATTGTCGGCCCGTCATCGCCATTGATGGCACGTTCTTGACCGGACAATACAAGGGCACTTTATTGGTTGCAATAGCAAGTGATGCCAATAACCGGGTGTTGCCTTTGGCTTTCGCTTTGGTTGAGGTGGAGAACAATGATAACCGGGAGTGGTTCTTGCGTCAATTGAGAACAAGGGTATTACCGGCTGAAAGGGAAATTTGTGTCATATCGGATCGCCATCCAGGAATTCTCAATGCGGTGGTGGCTGACATTCCCGGACATAGAAAGTTGCACCATCGATGGTGCATGAGGCACTTTTGTGCAAACTTCTATAGGGCATGTGGTATCAAGGAGTTGGCCGATGATCTTCAAGATTGTTGTCTCGCTTTCACCAACAAGCGGTTTGCCACATTGTTCAATGCATTGCTCAGACACAAGAAACTTGACCCCGGTGGTCATGAATTTCTCACTAAGAACATTGTCGAAAGGAATATGTGGGCACGTGCTTTCGATGAAGATGGCCGGAGGTACGGTCAAATGACAAGCAATATGGCAGAATGCTTCAATAAGGTGCTCAAGGGTGTACGTGCATTACCCGTGACGGCAATAGTTCAATACACATTTGACAAGATGAATGGATACTTTTTGAAGTATTCAATGGAGACGGATAAGCAGATTGCTGGTGAGAACAAGGATAAGCACAAGTACTATTTCCCACCAAAGGTTGAAGAATGGTTGGACTTTCAATCACGAAAGGCAGACTCCGAAGAAGCTGTACTATATGACGACAACGAGTGGAAGTATGAGGTGAAAGAGCCTGGAGGAACCACAAACGATGGCCACCAACACGGAGGCCGCGCTTTCAAGGTCTCCCTAACACAGTGTGATTGCAGCTGCATGAGGCCATCGTTGCTTCATCTCCCATGCTCGCACTTGTTAAATGCAGCCCATGTTAGGAATGTGGACGTCAATCACCCTCTTACCGTGAGGGAGTCCGAGTTCTCAATCATGACGGTAAAGAATACATGGGCTCCCCGGTTTCAGCCATACTTGGACCAATCACAATGGCCGGAGTATCATGGAGTTCAACTATGGCCGGACCCGGAATTGAAGGTCGTTAGACGGGGAAGACGTAAGACAAAGCATCTTAGAGGTGACATGGACGGATGGGGCCGTGGTGGCGGTGGAGAATACGGCACCGGCCAATTCCAAGAGCCTCGTGAGCAATCCCATTGTGGGGACTGCAGTCATGGGGGACACAACACAAGAACTTGTCCCAAATCAAGAAAAAGATCAAAGAAAAATGATGCAAGCACAAGCCAAGCAAATGATAGCCAACCAAGTCAACCAAGGAGTAGCCAACCAAGTCAAACAAGCCAACGAGGCACTAGGCAACAAAGAGGTCGTGGTGGTGGTAGAGGCCGTGGTGATGGCCTAGGCCGTGGGGATGGTCTTGGCCGTGGTGAAGGCCTAGGCCGTGGTGATGGTCTAGGCCGTGGTGGTGGTGGTAGAGGCCGTGGTGAAGGCCTAGGCCGTGGTGATGGTCTTGGCCGTGGTGAAGGCCTAGGCCGTGGTGATGGTCTTGGCCGTGGTGGTGGCAGAGGCCGTGGTGGTGGTCTAGGCCGTGGTGGCGGTAGAGGCCACGGTGGCGGTAGAGGCCGTGGTGGTGGTCTAGGCCGTGGTGGTGGTAGAGGCAGTGGTGGTGATCTTGGCCTTGGCGGCGGCCGTGGTGGAGGAATGTTCACTTGGCTCAATGGACCATTGCCGTATGTGACTTACTATGATCTTGTTCTTTCGGCTCAATGCTTGTGTTGTCATTTTGCATTGTGTGACTAACTATTATATTGACATTTTCATAGGTATGGAAACAATGAAGGGGGTGGAGGACACGGAGGCGAAAGGTGAGCTCCCTTGGTGGTCGGAGGAGGGAGAAGAAGAAGAAGAAGAAGAAGAAGAGAGGAAGAAGAAGGGACAAGGACCATGACCTTTTCTATGAACCAAAATGTGTGCTACTATGTGATATGAGACGTAAATGACTATGCCTTTTTGGCTAAATGTTTGTGTATGACTATGTGATTGGACAACTCTATTGCTATGTGTGTATGAGTATGTGATTTGGACTACTACATGTGATTTGGATATGACTATGTGCCATCTATGTGAATCACAAAACATAATAATCACTTTGTATATGAAAACAGCAGATAGTGCAGCGCCTGACGCCTGGGCGCTGCACAGTATAGAGCAGCGCCTATCCCTTGGGCGTTGCACACTCACTTAGCATTTTTTTGGGCAGAAAACATACTGGAAGCTTCTGTTGCTCTCTGGACTGGGATGTCCAGTGAAGCAGCGCCTATGGGACGGGCGCTGCACTGTGAGGTGCAGCGCCTAGGCTTTGGGCGCTGCATAGTACAGTGCAGCGCCTGACTGTCAGGCGCTGCAGTGTTGTTAACTGCCAAACTGCAGAAACAGATTCCATTTTGGAAAATATAAATATTGAACAATTCAACTGAACAAAGACAACATCATTTAGGACAAATACTGAACAAAGACAACTAATAATTTGAACATCACATCATTTAGGACAACACAAATACCACAATAGTAAGAGTTCACCAACATATAACATAACCCAACAAGTTCATCAACCTAATGAAACGGCTACAAGAGAGCACTTCCATAGTAACAAACACTAATGCCTTCCGCGCGTGTTCCTGGTGCCACGCCTACAGGCAATCTTCTTCTTCCTGGATGGACGAGCCTCCTCTTCCTGTACTTCCTCCTCCGCCTCATGATCCAAGCTAGCCATCCGTGAGGTCCCTACGACCACCTTTGGGTTGCCTCTGTTGTCAAAGTCGTTGGGCGTGTACCGGCGTCTGGGCTGCCTAGGCTTGAACACATATGGGGACCGAAGTTGAGCGTCCGCCAAAGTCATGTCATCATCAAGCTCATCGCCCTATCACACAATCAAACAATATGGTGAAGACCGACGTCGTAATCAAGTGAGAATCACATATAAAGGATTAGTCATACCTCTTGGGTGACCGCACCCTCATCATCCTGATAAGCATATGAGGAACTCACATCGTCCCTCTGATGGTGAGATGAGGGGTCTGATGGTGTACCCGACCTAGAGGCAGATGGTTCGTCAATTTCGGGATCACGGCAACCGAGAAGATTCGATAACCGCCTTAACTTCCTGGCCTGACGCTGTAAAATGAACAAGTGTGGAAGATATGAAACTCCCCAACATAGACTACCTCTCATAGTGAATGCGATTTGTACCTTGAGGAATGCTCGTAGTGGACCATCATCATTGCCTTTTCCAACCGGTGTTTCCTCCAGAATAGACTGGCTCTCATCAGCTGCTTTCTTGATCTCGGTGCGCTGCGGATGAGAAAGAATGAACACGTTAGCCATTCAAACATGTGTAATACGGCCAACGGGAAAGTAAAGAAGAAACATTTTACCACATAGTTAATCACCGGAACAGCAGGGACTCCGTGCCCTACCCTGACATCTCTGTTGTACTTCCCCTTTGATAGATCCTCAAAGTTTACGGGTTCTTCAAGAATATCCTCACTATATGCCGGCGGGCATATCTCAACTCGAGTATTTTCAAGAAGCCATCGTATGTAGTTATCAAAAGCAAGTGGACTATGCTCACTAAGCTTGGCGCGTGCACTGCTACGAGCTTCCTCCACACAAAGCTGGAAGCGGGTAACATACGAAGCATGATGCTTGTCCCAATCCTTTATCTTCCGCTGCCTTCTCCTGTCCAACCTGCATGGTACAAAACCAAACATTAGCAAAATCAAGGAGTGACGATGCTTAGTCAATACGGTTCATGCTATCTTACCTATGAAGTGCTTTGTCCGTATCCACCCATTCTGGCGGGTGAGGCTGGAACAGACCAAACTGACGACACACGCGATGTGGCAAATGAAACTCAACAGCCCAGTTGCATATCAGTGGGCACCGCATACGCCAGAGATCCCTATCCCGCAAGCACATCGGGTTGATGGTAAACTCCGGGGTGTACCCAAGTCTGTCATTGGCGCCATATGCCTGCCATTCCACCTATGAAATAGGGCAACAATGCAAAATTGGTGAATTTTTTTCAGGCAAACATGAGAAATGACTGAAGTAATGACCTCGTTACCTGCTCAGGCGTAATCGTGTCCAACTCGGCAACGTACTTCTGGTACATGAGATTGACATCGTTCGTCATCTCGGAAACCACATCCCACTTGTAAGCCCAAGTGGGGCGCCGTAATTCGTCATCTTCATCTTCATACCAAGGATTAAACCTGACGCTCTTCGGGCGTCCAACAGGCAGACACTCCCAGCTCCATACAGAAAGTAGAAGCATATTACCACCAATGCCTGCACTATCTGTGATCCTGCAACACGCATCGTCCAGCTGCATATGAAAGAAAAACAATGTTAACTTGACAGCAAGCTTGCATTGCTAATGAAGAAATGAGTTGATCACAAAACAGACCAACTACCTGTCGGTACAAGTAGGCAAGAGTCGCTGAACCCCAGCTCCATTTGCTATCGAGGACGGTCAACGCCTTCAACCACATCCATGGAGCGTTCTTGCCAGTGGAGTCAGGAAACAAAGTCCTCGACACAACATACCGCATGTAGACACGAGCATGTGTCTGGATCACGTCATCAGTGGCATCCGGAGGGCACGTCGCAAAGTGAGTTTGAATCCACGTGAAAGCAGCTCCGGCTGCTTTCCTTTCCTTCTTCTTCTTCTCTTCTCCCTCCTCTACATCAGCCTCAGCCTCGGTAGGAGCCATACCGATAAGAGCAATCATCTGCTCGCGCCACCCATCAGAATCGGTGCTCATACAGAGAGGCATCCCGTCGATAGCAAGACCGGTGATCAACGAGACATCCTCGAGCGTCACAGTCATCTCCCCAGTCCGAAGATGGAAACTATGCGTCTCAGGCCTCCACCGATCAGCAAGAGCGGACACCAGTGGAGCGTTCAGATTCGGCGTGGACCGGCTGACCAACTGAATCCACGGGAGTAGTCCTGCCTGCTTGATGTACAGTGTGTACCGCTCATCATAAGGCATGGCAGGACCAGAGACCCCGTGATACCGAATCTTCAAAGGTTCAAGCTTCTGCAAAAAACAAGTAATGACAAATCTTAGGGCATGTAAATTTCAACTTAAGGCAAAATATTTAGATTACTCGTTATTACCATCTCCTTCTCACGCATCATGTAGGCCCGGTGTTTCGTGTCGTAGACATCGTCGAGAAGCCAAACCATCCTTACAAATTTCAAACAATAAACATATATGAGTTCATCTCAAATATCGGTAAACACTCAACATTTCATATGTGTTCATCTAAACATCTCATATGTATTCATCTACAAGAATCTCAACATCTCCTTCTCACACAATGAATAAATGATTGTAAATTCTCATATATATCTAGTATGTCATATGTGTTCAAGTAAATCAACATCTCATATTTCAAATAAACTCAACATTTAATATATATCTAAAAAAATTCAACATCTCACATATAGCTACAACACTCAACATCTCATAATTATCTACAAAACTAGGCATCTCATATATATCTAAAAAAATTACAATCTAGGTTTCACTAACAAGAATCATATAGTGTGGGGGGGGGGGTCAAAGGTTCCACCTAATCTTGGGCAAACAAAGATCCAAACCAAGCAAATCAAAGGTTCCACCTAATCTTGGGCAAATCCCTAAAATTGCAACGCATTTACGGAGGAAAAGAAAGGGAACGGAGGAGTTTACCTAGTAGGAGGGACTGGAGATCGAATCCGGGCCTCAAAACTTCAGATCTGAGAGGGGTGTGGGGGGGATCCGAAGGGAGCGCCACTGCCACCGCTCTCTGTAAACAGAGCAACTGCTCAGAGGGGGAAGAACTGCTGGGAGGGGCTGGCCCGATGCGGCTTAAGTCAATGTGCAACGCCTATGGCTTGGGCGCTGCACATTACACAGTGTGGCGCCTATCCCTTGGGCGCTGCACTGCTGTCTGTGGGGCCGCAACCCAACCAGGGCTGCCACGCTGGCAGGAGGTGCGACGCCTAAGGCAGAGGCGCTGCATAGTGGTGTGTGGCGCCTAACTGTCGGGCGCCACACGAAAGGGTCAGCAGAGTGAAATTTTTTCGAGAGCAGGTCATTTTGTGATTTGATTTCGCCCTCAGGTCAAATATATGATTTCTACCCCGTGGATGGGTAGGAAGGAGGTATTTTTTTGAAAAATGACCAGTCTAATGTCTCTGTTACGCCACGTCATCAAATGCGGGCCCACGTGTCATAATGACGGTTAAAATGGCCTAAGCCATCAATTAGTATTTTTTTTGCAAAAGATTAGGCTGAGAATCAGTGGTTTTTGTCCCAAATTCGTAAACTGGTGTTTTCTGCAAACCTAGGCAGTAATGTTATTGTTAGACAATGATTTTTTTTGTTGCTATTTCTAGTTTGTTTTATTATTTGTGTATGTTTCATTTAATTGGCTGGTGTACGGCTTCATGTCATTTAATTGGCTGGTGGTTTTCTGCAATTCACACGAATATATTGCATGTTATTGGTAGACAGTGATTTTTTGGTGCTATTTCTAGTTTGTTTTATTATTCGTGTATGTTTCATTTAATTGGCTGGTGTACGGCTTCATGTTAACTGAATGATGATGTAACTTCCATATATTATTGTTAATTTCAAATATCAATGAATGCGACATTCAACCCAACATTTGTGAAGAGTTCTGCATTAACACATTAGGAAGCTTCCACTGTGGCAGGACAAAACAACGGCCTCTATTCTATGGTAAGACTATATTATTGTTACATTTTTTTAATGATAGACAAGGTAGAAGAGAAACTTAAAACAGCTTAATGCCTGCAGGTATAATTATTGGGTTATGCTGTGGTTGTGGCATTATACTTCTGAGCTTTAGTGCAGCACTTGTCATTCATAGTTGGAAAAGAAATGTTCAAAAGGAACTACGGAAGATTTATTTCCGGAAGAACCAAGGTCTTCTCCTAGAAACATTGATATCATCTGATGAAACCGCAAATGAGGATACTAAAATTTTCTTGCTAGAAGAGCTGGAGAAGGCAACAAACAACTTTGATCCTACACGTTTCATCGGCCGTGGGGGCCATGGCATGGTTTACAAAGGCATATTATCTGATCAGCATGTCGTTGCAATAAAAAAGTCTAAGACCATTGTGCAGTGTGAGATCAGTCAATTCATCAATGAAGTCGCAGTCCTCTCTCAGATAAATCACAGAAATATCGTGAAGCTCTTTGGATGTTGTCTCGAAACCGAGGTTCCACTGTTGGTGTATGACTATGTATCCAGTGGCTCACTGTCTCAGGTTATTCATGCCGATTCAAGCATTGGCCTTTCTTTGTCTTGGGGTGATTACTTAAGGATTGCCGTAGAAACAGCAGGGGCTCTATCTTATCTCCACTCTTCAGCTTCAATATCAATCTTCCATCGTGACGTGAAGTCCTCAAATATACTCTTGGATGTGAACTACACAGCTAAAGTTTCTGATTTTGGCGCTTCCAGATTGGTTCCAATCGATCAAACACACATTGTCACGAATGTGCAAGGTACATTTGGGTACTTAGATCCAGAGTATTTCCATACCAGACAGCTGAATGGGAAGAGCGATGTGTACAGTTTTGGTGTGGTACTAGTGGAGTTGCTCCTTAGAATGAAGCCTGTCTTTACAAGTGAATCAGGCACAATCATGGGCTTGTCAAGCTATTTTCTCCAGGAATTCAATGAGGGAAGAATAACAAGTATTGTTAATTCCTAGGTCCTTGAGGAAGCAACCGAGGAAGAGATCAACAGTGTCGCCTCTCTTGCAGAGCGGTGCTTGAGGCTACACGGTGAAGAAAGACCAACCATGAAACAGGTGGAGACGGAACTGCAGACTCTACGGACAAAACGGATGAACTCATCTCAGCCTGATCCGAGAAATGGAGAACAGATGCAAGCAAGGCCGTTGACTCGAAGGAGTAGATCTTCTCGGCAATCGTCCGTATGGCCAGGAGGTAGCCAACGACGCTATAGCTTGGAAGCAGAGTTCTTGTCATCTGCTAGCCTACCACGCTAGATGAGGCTATTGAGCTTATTAATAATGGATAATTTATTTCCCTCTTTTGTGAACTGTTCCTAGAACCTGTATTACAGGCTAGTTAGGTTGGTACTGTAATAAGTCATGATTTCAGGCATCATGATTTTATCAGTTTCTCGGTTGGAATTATGCTTGCTGATATATGTACGACTAAATTTTGTTACCCTGAGATGATTAGAAGAGATGTAGTGGATTATATTAGCAATGATTTTGGCACTCATGCTGTCTTGTCGTTGCCGCCATTAGCACATTGCTGTGTTTTCTCGGCGTTTCTTTTAGTACAAATATATGGTTCAAGTTTTTTCTCTCGGCGCAAATATGACAGGCATTCAGATACATGTTCGGGAAACAGAAGGAGAATGCACTATATATATCCAACTCTAAAATTCGTTGGGGTCCATCACACCGCTGCTGTCCTTATCCAAGCTGTACCTCCAGTGTCAAACAGCAAAGGCATCGAAAGAATTGAGTGCGTGTTTTGTATGCTGAAATCGAGGATGTCAAAACAATCTCAGGCATTGGGTTCTCTCCCATGAACCACAAGCCAAATGATACGATGTGACTTGTTCATTGCTATAATGACAGGAAATTC
>NC_053024.1:744915386-744929927 GCF_003073215.2 Triticum urartu
ATAGACAACACCATGTCCCTAGTAAGCCTCTAGTTGACTAGCTCGTTGATCAATAGATGGTTACGGTTTCCTGACCATGGACATTGGATGTCATTGATAACGGGATCACATCATTAGGAGAATGATGTGATGGACAAGACCCAATCCTAAGCCTAGCACAAGATCATGTAGTTCGTATGCTAAAGCTTTTCTAATGTCAAGTATCATTTCCTTAGACCATGAGATTGTGCAACTCCCGGATACCGTAGGAGTGTTTTGGGTGTACCAAACGTCACAACGTAACTGGGTGACTATAAAGGTGCACTACGGGTATCTCCGAAAGTGTCTGTTGGGTTGGCACGAATCGAGACTGGGATTTGTCACTCCGTTTAAACGGAGAGGTATCTCTGGGCCCACTCGGTAGGACATCATCATAATGTGCACAATGTGATCAAGGAGTTAATCACGGGATGATGTGTTACGGAACGAGTAAAAGAGACTTGCCGGTAACGAGATTGAACAAGGTATCGGGATACCGACAATCGAATCTCGGGCAAGTATCGTACCACTAGACAAAGGGAATTGTATACGGGATTGATTAAGTCCTTGACATCGTGGTTCATCCGATGAGATCATCGTGGAACATGTGGGAGCCAACATGGGTATCCAGATCCCGCTGTTGGTTATTGACCGGAGAACGTCTTGGTCATGTCTGCATGTCTCCCGAACCCGTAGGGTCTACACACTTAAGGTTCGATGACGCTAGGGTTATAAAGAAATTAGTATGCGGTAACCGAAAGTTGTTCGAAGTCCCGGATGAGATCCCGGACGTCACGAGGAGTTCCGAAATGGTCCACAGGTAAAGAATTATATATAGGAAGTCCTATTTCGGCCACCGGACAAGTTTCAGGGTCACCGGTATTGTACCGGGACCACCGGAAGGGTCCCGGGGGTCCACCGGGTGGGGCCACCTGCCCCGAGGGGCCACATGGGCTGTAGGGGGTGCGCCTTGGCCTATATGGGCCAAGGGCACCAGCCCCAAGAGGCCCATGCGCCAAGAGACAAGGAAAGGAAGAGTCCTAAAGGGGGAAGGCACCTCCGAGGTGCCTTGGGGAGGAGGGACTCCTCCCTGGCCGCACCCTTCCTTGGAGGAAGGGCCAAGGCTGCGCCCCCCCCCTCTCCCTTGCCCCTATATATAGTGGGGGGAGGGAGGGCAACCATACCAAGCCCTGGCGCAGCCCTCCCCCTCCCAAGAACATCTCCTCTCCCGCAGCGCTTGGCGAAGCCCTGCAGGAATCCCGCTACTCCCACCACCACGCCGTCGTGCTGATGGATCTCCTCAACCTCTCCCTCCCCCTTGCTGGATCAAGAAGGAGGAGACATCGCCGCGCCGAACGTGTGTTGAACGCGGAGGTGCCGTCCGTTCGGCACTAGGATCACCGGTGATTTGGATCACGACGAGTACGACTCCATCAACCCCGTTCTCTTGAACGCTTCCACGCGCGATCTACAAGGGTATGTAGATCCACTCCTCCCTCGTTGCTAGTCACTCCATAGATAGATCTTGGTGACACGTAGCAAAATTTTGAATTATGCTACGTTACCCAACAGTGGCATCATGAGCTAGGTCTATGCGTAGTTTCTATGCACGAGTAGAACACAAAGTAGTTGTGGGCGTTGATTTTGTTCAATATGCTTACCGTTACTTGTCCAATCTTGATTCGGTGGCATTGTGGGATGAAGCGGCCCGGACCGACCTTACACGTACTCTTACGTGAGACTGGTTCCAACGACTGACATGCACTAGTTGCATAAGGTGGCTAGCGGGTGTCTGTCTCTCCCAATTTAGTCGGATCGGATTCGATGAAAAGGGTCCTTATGAAGGGTAAATAGCAATTGGCATATCACGTTGTGGTTTTTGCGTAGGTAAGAAACGTTCTTGCTAGAAACCCATAGCAGCCACGTAAAACATGCAAACAACAATTAGAGGACGTCTAACTTGTTTTTGCAGGGCATGCTATGTGATGTGATATGGCCAAAAGGATGTGATGAATGATATATGTGATGTATGAGATTGATCATGTTCTTGTAATAGGAATCACGACTTGCATGTCGATGAGTATGACAACCGACAGGAGCCATAGGAGTTGTCTTAATTTATTTATAACCTACGTGTCAACATAAACGTCATGTAATTACTTTACTTTATTGCTAACCGTTAGCTATAGTAGTAGAAGTAATAGATGACGAGACAACTTCATGAAGACACGATGATAGAGATCATGATGATGGAGATCATGGTGTCATGCCGGTGACAAGATGATCATGGAGCCCCAAGATGGAGATCAAAGGAGCTATATGATATTGGCCATATCATGTCACTATTATTATTTGATTGCATGTGAATAAGATGATCCCTCATAAAAATTTCAAGAAAGTGTTCCCCCTAACTGTGCACCGTTGCGACAGTTCGTTGTTTCGAAGCACCACGTGATGAACGGGTGTTAGATTCTAACGTTCACATACAACGGGTGTAAGACAGATTTACACACGCAAAACACTTAGGTTGACTTGACGAGCCTAGCATGTGTACAGACAAGGCCTCGGAACACAGAAGACCGAAAGGTCGAGCATGAGTCGTATGGTAGATACGATCAACATGAAGATGTTCACCGATGATGACTAGTCCGTCTCACGTGATGATCGGACACGGCCTAGTTAACTCAGATCATGTAATCACTTAGATGACTAGAGGGATGTCTATCTGAGTGGGAGTTCATAAGATGAACTTAATTATCCTGAACATAGTCAAAAGGTCTTCGCAAATTATGTCGTAGCTCGCGCTTCAGTTCTACTGTTTAGATATGTTCCTAGAGAAAATTTAGTTGAAAGTTGATAGTAGCAATTATGCGGACTAGGTCCGTAAACTGAGGATTGTCCTCATTGCTTCATAGAAGGCTTATGTCCTTAATGCACCACTCAGTGTGCTGAACCTCGAACATCGTCTGTGGATGTTGCGAACATCTGACATACACATTTTGATAACTACGTGATAGTTCAGTTAAACGGTTTAGAGTTGAGGCACTGAAGAAGTTTTGAAACATCGCGAAACATATGAGATGTTTCGAGGGCTGAAATTGGGATTTCAGGCTCGTGCCCACGTCAAGAGGTATAAGACCTCCGACGATTTTCTTAGCCTGCAAACTAAGAAGAAAAGCTCAATTGTTGTGCGTGTGCTCAGATTGTCTGAGTACAACAATCGCTTGAATCGAGTGGGAGTTGATCTTCCAGATGAAATAGTGATGGTTCTCCGAAGTCATTACCACCAAGCTGCTAGAGCTTCGTAATGAACTATGATATATCAGGGACATATATGATGATCCTTGAGATATTCGCGATGTTTGACACCGCGAAAGTAGAAATCAAGAAGGAGCATCAATTGTTGATGGTTAGTGAAACCACTAGTTTCAAGAAGGGCAAGGGAAAAAAGGGATACTTCATGAAACAACAAATCAGCTGCTGCTCTAGTGAAGAAACCCAAGGTTAAACCCAAACCCGAGACTAAGTGCTTCTGTAATAAGGGGAACAGCCACTGGAGCAGAATTACCCTAGATACTTGGTAGATGAGAAGGCTGTCGATAGAAGTATATTGGATATACATTATGTTAATGTGTACTTTACTAGTACTCATAGTAGCACCAGGGTATTAGATACCGGTTCGGTTGCTAAGTGTTAGTAACTCGAAACAAAAGCTACGGAATAAACCGAGACTAGCTAAAGGTGAGATGACGATATGTATTAGAAGTATTTCCAAGGTTGATATGATCAACCATCGAACGCTACCTAAATAATCGAGATTGGTGTTTGCGTTGAGCATAGACATGATTGGATTATGTCTATCGCAATACGGTTATTCATTTAAGGAGAATAATGGTTACTCTGTTTATTTGAATAATACCTTCAATGGTCTTACACCTAAAATGAATGGTTTATTGAATCTCGATCGTAGTGATACACATGTTCATGCCAAAAGATAGTAATGATAGTACCACCTACTTGTGGCACTGCCACTTAAGTCATATCGGTATAAAACGCATGAAGAAGCTCCATGTTGATGGATCTTTGGACTCACTCATTTTTGAAAGGTTTGAGACATGCGAACCATGTCTATTGGTGTATATGCATGAAGAAACTCCATGCAAATGGACCGTTTGGACTCACTTGATTTTGAATTACTTGAGACATGCAAATCATACCACATGGGCAAGATGACTGAAAGCCTCGTTTTCAGTAAAATGGAACTAGAAAGCAACTTGTTGGAAGTAATACATTTTGATGTGTGCAGTCCAATGAGTGCTGAGGCGTGTAGTGGATATCGTTATGTTCTTACTTCACAGATGATTTGAGTAGATGTTGAGTACATTTACTTGATAAATCACGAGTCTGAATTATTGAAAGGTTCAAGTAATTTCAGGGTGAAGTTGAAAGATCGTCGTGACAATAGGATAAAATATCTATGATATGATCATAGAGATGAATATCTGAATTACGAGTTTGGCACAGAATTAAGACATTGTGGAAATTGTTTCACAACTAATACAGCCTGGAACACCATAGTGTGATGGTGTGTCCAAACATCATAACTGCACCCTATTGGATATGATGCATACCATGATGTCTCTTATCGAATTACCACGATAGTTTATGGGTTAGGCATTAGAGACGACCACATTCACTTTAAATAGGGCACCACGTAATTCCGATGAGATGACACTGTATGAACTATGGTTTAGAGAAACCTAAGCTGTCATTTCTTAAAAGTTTGGGGCTGCGACGCTTATGTGAAAAAGTTTCAGGCTGATAAGCTTGAACCCAAAGCGGATAAATGCATCTTCATAGGACACCCAAAACGGTTGGGTATACCTCCTGTCTCAGATCCAAAAGCAATAAGGGATTGTTTCTAGAATCGGGTCCTTTCTCGAGGAAAAGTTTCTCTCGAAAAGAATTGAGTGGGACGATGGTGGAGACTTGATGAGGTTATTGAACGGTCTCTTCAACTAGTGTGTGGCAGGGCACAGGAAGTTGTTCCTATGGCACCTACACCAATTGAAGTGGAAGCTTATGATAGTGATCATGAAACTTCAGATCAAGTCACTACCAAACCTCGTGGGATGACAAGGATGCGTACTACTTCAGAGTGATACATAATCCTGTCTTGGAAGTCATGTTGCTAGACAACAATGAACCTACGAGCTATGGAGAAGCGATGGTGGGCCCGGATTCCGATGAATGGCTCGAGGCCATAAAATCCGAGAGAGGGTCCATGTATGAAAACAAAGTGTAGACTTTGGTAGAACGGCTCGATGGTCGTGAGGCTGTTGAGTACAGATGGATTTTAAAAGGAAGACGGACAATGATGGTAAGTATCACCAGAATCAATAATAAATATGCCCTAGAGGCAATAATAAATTAGTTATTATTATATTTCCTTGTTCATGATAATCGTTTATTATCCATGCTATAATTGTATTGATAGGAAACTCAGATACATGTGTGGATACATAGACAACACCATGTCCCTAGTAAGCCTCTAGTTGACTAGCTCGTTGATCAATAGATGGTTACGGTTTCCTGACCATGGACATTGGATGTCATTGATAACGGGATCACATCATTAGGAGAATGATGTGATGGACAAGATCCAATCCTAAGCCTAGCACAAGATCATGTAGTTCGTATGCTAAAGCTTTTCTAATGTCAAGTATCATTTCCTTAGACCATGAGATTGTGCAACTCCCGGATACCGTAGGAGTGCTTTGGGTGTACCAAACGTCACAACGTAACTGGGTGACTATAAAGGTGCACTACGGGTATCTCCGAAAGTGTCTGTTGGGTTGGCACGAATCGAGACTGGGATTTGTCACTCCGTTTAAACGGAGAGGTATCTCTGGGCCCACTCGGTAGGACATCATCATAATGTGCACAATGTGATCAAGGAGTTAATCACGGGATGATGTGTTACGGAACGAGTAAAAGAGACTTGCCGGTAACGAGATTGTCATCATAATGTGGCACAATGTGACAAGGTTGATCACGGAATGATTTCTTACGGAACTTGTAAAGACTTGCCGGTAACGAGATTGAAACAAGGTATCAGGGATACCGACAATCGATCTCGGGCAAGTACTATACCCGGTAGACAAAGGGAATTGTATACGGGATTGACTGAATCCTTGACATCGTGGTTCATCCGATGAGATCATCATGGAACATGTGGGAGCCAACATGGGTATCCAGATCCCGCTGTTGGTTATTGACCGGAGAGTTGTCTCGGTCATGTCTACATGTCTCCCGAACCCGTAGGGTCTACACACTTAAGGTTCGGTGACGCTAGAGTTGTAGAGATATTAGTATGCGTTAACGAAAGTTGTTCGGAGTCCCGGATGAGATCCCGGACGTCACGAGGAGTTCCGGAATGGTCCAGGAAGGTAAAGATTTATATATAGGAAGTCCGAGTTTCGGCCACCGGGAGAGTTTCGGGAGTCATCGGTATTGTACCGGGACCACCTGGAGAAGGGTCCCGGGGGTCCACCGGGTGGGGCCACCTATCCCGGAGGCCCCATGGGCTGAAGGGGCGTGGGAACCAGCCCCTGGTGGGCTGGTGCGCCCCCCTTGGGCCTCCCATGCGCCTAGGGTTGGAAACCCTAAGGGGTGGGGGCGCCTCCACTTGGCTTGGAGGCCAAGCCACCCCTAGGGCTGCCGCCCCCCTCCCTAGATGGGATCTACAAGGGGCCGGCGCCCCCTAGGCCCCTATATATAGTGGAGGGGAGGGAGGGCAGCCACACCGAAGCCCTGGCGCCTCCCTCCCTCCCGTGACACCTCTTCCTCCCCGCTTGTGCTTGGCGAAGCCCTGCCGGGGTCCCGCTACTTCCACCACCACGCCGTCGTGCTGCTAGATCTCCATCAAACTTCTCCTCCCCCCTTGCTAGATCAAGAAGGAGTAAGACGTCTCGCCTCTGTTACGTGTTTGAACGCGGAGGTGTTGTCCGTTGGGCGCTAGGATCATCCGTGATTTGGATCACGATGAGTTACGACTCCACCCCGTTCTCTGAACGCTTCCGCTTAGCGATCTACAAGGGTATGTAGATGCACTCCTTCCCCTCGTTGCTAGATTACTCCATAGATTGATCTTGGTGACACGTAGGAATTTTTTTGAATTTCTGCTACGATCCCCAATAGTGGCATCAGAGCTAGGTCTATGCGTAGTTTCTATGCACGAGTAGAACACAAAGTAGTTGTGGGCGATGATTTGTTCAATTTTCTGGCCGTTACTAGTCTTATCTTGATTCGGTGGCATTGTGGGATGAAGCGGCCTGGACTGACCTTACACGCACGCTTACGTGAGACTGGTTCCACCGACTGACATGCACTTGATGCATAAGGTGGCTGGCGGGTGTCTGTCTCTCCCACTTTATTCGGATCGGATTCGATGAAAAGGGTCCTTATGAAGGGTAAATAGCAATTGGCATATCATCGTTGTGGTTTGCGTAGTTAAGAAACGTTCTAGCTAGAAACCCATAGCAGCCACGTAAAACATGAAACAACAATTAGAGGACGTCTAACTTGTTTTTGCAGGGTATGCTATGTGATGTGATATGGCCAAAAGGATGTGGTGAATGATATATGTGATGTATGAGATTGATCATGTTCTTGTAATAGGAATCACGACTTGCATGTCGATGAGTATGACAACCGGCAGGAGCCATAGGAGTTGTCTTAATTTATTTATGATCTGTGTGTCAATGAAAACGCCATGTAATTACTTTACATTATTGCTAACCGTCAGCCATAGTAGTAGAAGTAATAGTTGGCGAGGCAACTTCATGAAGACACGATGATGGAGATCATGGTGTCATGCCGGTGACGATGGTGTTCATGCCGCGCCTCGAAGATGGAGATCAAAGGCGCAAGATGATATTGGCCATATCATGTCACTTTATGATTTTGCTTAGAACGATGGTAGCATAAATAAGATGATCCCTCGCAATAATTTCAAGAAAGTGTTCCCCATAACTGTGCACTGTTGCTAAGGTCCGTTGTTCCGAAGCACCACATGATGATCGGGTGTGATATGTTCTAATGTTCGCATAAAACGGGTGTAAGCCAGATTTACACACGCAATACACTTAGGTTAACTTGACGAGCCTAGCATGTACAGACATGGCCTCGGAACACGGAAGACCGAAAGGTCGAACATGAGTCATATAGTGGATACGATGAACATGAAGATGTTCACCGATGATGACTAGTCCGTCTCACATGATGATCGGACACGGCCTAGTTGACTCGGATCATGTATCACTTAGATGACTAGAGGGATGTCTATCTAAGTGGGAGTTCATTGAATAATTTGATTAGATGAACTTAATTATCATGAACATAGTCAAAAGGTCTTTGCAAATTATGCCGTAGCTCACGCTTTGGTTCTACTATTTTAGATATGTTCCTAGAGAAAATTTAGTTGAGAGTTGACAGTAGCAATTATGGGGACTGGGTCCATGAACTGAGGATTGTCCTCATTGCTGCACAGAAGGGTTATGTCCTTAATGCACCGCTCAGTGTGTTGAACCTCGAGCATCGTCTGTAGATGTTGGGAAACATCTGACATACATGTTTTGATGACTACGTGATAGTTCAGTACGTAATACTAACGATTTAGAATTGTGGCACCAAAGACATTTTTTGAAATGTCACAGAACATATGAGATGTTCCAAAGACTGAAATTGGGATTTCAGACTAGTGCCCATGTCAAGAGGTATGAGACCTCTGACAAGTTTCTTAAGCCTGCAAACTAAGGGAGAAAAGCTCAATCGTTTAGCATGTGCTCAGATCGTCTGAGTACTGCAATCGCTTGAATCGAGTGGGAGTTAATCTTCCAGATGAGATAGTGATGGTTCTCCATAGTCACTGCCACCAAGCTATTGGAGCTTCGTGATGAACTATAACATATCAGGGATAGACATGATGATCCTTGAGCAACTCGCAATGTTTGACACCGCGAAAGTAGAAATCAAGTAGGAGCATCAATTGTTGATGGTTAAACCACTAGTTTCAAGAAGGGCAAGGGAAAGAAGGGATACTTCATGAGACGGCAAATCAGTTGCTGCTCTAGTGAAGAAACCCAAGGTTGAACCAAACCCGAGACTAAGTGCTTCTATAATGAGGGAACGGTCACTGAAGCAGAACTACCCTAGATACTTGGTAGATGAGAAGGCTGGCATGGTCGACAGAAGTATTTTGGATATACGTCATATTATTGTGTACTTTACTAGTACTCCTAGTAGCACCAGGGTAATAAATACCGGTTCGGTTGCTAAGCATTAGTAACTCGAAATAAAAGGCTGCGGAGACTAGCTAAAGGTGAGATGACGATATGTGTTGGAAGTGTTTCTAAGGTTGATGTGATCAAACATCGCACGCTCCCTCTACCATCGGGATTGGTGTTAAACCGAAATAGTTGTTATTTGGTGTTTGCCTTGAGCATAGATATGATTGGATTATGTTTATCGCCACACGGTTATTCATTTAAGGAGAATAATAGTTACTTTGTTTATTTGAATAATACCTTCAATGGTCTAGCACCTAAAATGAATGGTTTATTGAATCTCGATCGTAGTGATACACATGTTCATGCCAAAAGATATAAGATAGTAATGATAGTACCACATACTTGTGGTACTTCCATTTGAGTCATATTGGTATAAAATGCATGAAGAAGCTCCATGTTGATGGATCTTTGGACTCACTCGTTTTTGAAAAGATTGAGACATGTGAACCATGTCTATTGGTAGATATGCATGAAGAAACTCCATACAGATGGATCGTTTGGACTCACTTGATTTTGAATCACTTGAGACATGCAAACCATACCACATGGGCAAGATGATTGAAAGGCCTCGTTTTCAGTAAAATGGAACAAGAAAGCAACTTGTTGGAAGTAATACATTTTGATGTGTGCAGTCCAATGAGTGCTGAGGCACGCAGTGGATATCGTTATGTTCTTACTTCACAGATGATTTGAGTAGATGCTGAGTATATTTACTTGATGAAACATAAATCTGAATTATTGAATGGTTTAAGTAATTTCAGAGTGAAGTTGAAGATCATCATGACAAGATGATAAAATGTCTATGATATGATCATAGAGATGAATATCTGAGTTACGAGTTTGGCACACAATTAAGACATTGTGGAAATTGTTTCACAACTAATACCGCCTAGACCACCATAGTGTGATGGTGTGTCCGAACATCACAACTGCACCCTATTGGATATGGTGCATACCATGATGTCTCTTATCGAATTACCACTATCATTTATGGGTTAGGCATTAGCGACAACCACACTCACTTTAAATAGGGCACCACACAATTCCGTTGAGATGACACCGTATGAAGTATTGATTAGAGAAACCTAAGTTTTCGTTTCTTAAAAGTTTGGGGCTGCGATGCTTATGTGAAAAAGTTTCAGGCTGATAAGCTCGAACCCAAAGCAGATAAATGCATCTTCATAGAATGCCCAAAAATAGTTGGGTATACCTCCTATTTCAGATCCGGAAGCAAAAGTGATTGTTTCTAGAAACGGGTCCTTTCTCGAGGAAAAGTTTCTCTCGAAAGAATTGAGTGGGAGGATGGTGGAGACTTGATGAGGTTATTGAACCGTCACTTCAACTAGTGTGTAGCAGGGCACATAAGTTGTTCCTGTGGCACCTACACCAATTGAAGTGGAAGCTTATGATAGTGATCATGAAACTTCGGATCAAGTCACTACCAAACCTCGTAGGTCGACAAGGATGCGTACTACTTCAGAGTGGTACGTAATCCTGTCTTGGAAGTCATGTTGCTAGACAACAATGAACCTACGAGCTATGGAGAAGCGATGGTGGGCCCGGATTCATGTATAAAAACAATAGTATAGACTTTGAAGAACTACTTGATGGTCGTAAGGCTGTTGGGTGCAGATGGATTTTAAAAGGAAGACGGACAATGATGGTAAGTGTCACCATTAAGAAAGCTCGACTTGTCGTTAAGATGTTTTCCGACAAGTTCAAGGAGTTGACTACGATGAGACTTTCTCACTCGTAGCGATGCTAAGAGTCTGTTGGAATTATGTTAGCAGTTACTGCATTATTTATGAAATCTTGCAGATAGGATGTCAAAACATTGTTTCCTCGACAATTTTCTTGAGGAAAGGTTGTATGTGATACAACCAGAAGGTTTTGTCAATCCTGAAAGATGCTAACAAGTATGCAAAGCTCCAGCAATCCTTCTAAGGACTGGAGTAAGCATCTCGGAGTTGGAATGTACGCTTTGATGAGATGATCAAAGATTTTGGGTTTATACAAAGTTTATGAGAAACTTGTATTTCCAAAGAAGTGAGTGGGAGCACTATAGAATTTTTGATGAGTATATGTTGTTAACATATTGTTGATCAGAAATGATGTAGAATTTCTGGAAAGCATGCAGGGTTATTTGAAAAGTGTTTTTCAATGGAAAACCTGGATTAAGCTACTTGAACATTGAGCATCAAGATCTATAAGGATAGATCAAAATCGCTTAATAGTACTTTCAAACGAACACATACCATGACAAAATTTTGAAGGAGTTCAAAAATAGATCGGCAAAGAAGGAGTTCTTGGCTGTGTTATAAGGTATGAGTATTGAGTAAAACTCAAGACCTGACCACGGCAGAATAGAGAGAAAGGACGAAGGTCGTCCCCTATGCTTTAGACGTAGGCTCTAAAGTATGCTATGTTGTGTACCGCACCTGAAGTGTGCCAAGCCATGAGTCAGTCAAGGGGTACAAGTGTGATCTAGGAATGGATCACAGGACAACGGTCAAGGTTATCCTTAGTAACTAGTGGACTAAGGAATTTTCTCGATTATGGAGGTGGTAAAAGAGTTCGTCGTAAAGGGTTACGTCGATGCAAACTTTGACACTAATCTGGATGACTCTGAGTAGTAAACCGGATTCGTATAGTAGAACAGTTATTTGGAATAGCTCCAAGTAGCGCGTGGTAGCTGCATCTACAAGATGACATAGAGATTTGTAAAGCACACATGGATCTGAAAGGTTCAGACTCATTGACTAATAAACCTCTCTCACAAGCAAGATATGAACAAACCCCATGGGTGTTGGATTCATTGCAATCACATAGTGATGTGAACTAGATTATTGACTCTAGTGCAAGTGGGAGACTGTTGGAAATATGCCCTAGAGGCAATAATAAATAGTTATTATTATATTTCCTTGTTCATGATAATCGTTTATTATCCATGCTAGAATTGTATTGATAGGAAACTCAGATACATGTGTGGATACATAGACAACACCATGTCCCTAGTAAGCCTCTAGTTGACTAGCTCGTTGATCAATAGATGGTTACGGTTTCCTGACCATGGACATTGGATGTCGTTGATAACGGGATCACATCATTAGGAGAATGATGTGATGGACAAGACCCAATCCTAAGCCTAGCACAAGATCGTGTAGTTCGTATGCTAAAGCTTTTATAATGTCAAGTGGACATTGGATGTCGTTGATAACGGGATCACATCATTAGGAGAATGATGTGATGGACAAGACCCAATCCTAAGCATAGCACTAGATCATGTAGTTCGTATGCTAAAGCTTTTCTAATGTCAAGTATCATTTCCTTAGACCATGAGATTGTGCAACTCCCGGATACCGTAGGAATGCTTTGGGTGTGCCAAACGTCACAACGTAACTGGGTGGCTATAAAGGTACACTACAGGTATCTCCGAAAGTGTCTGTTGGGTTGGCACGAATCGAGACTGGGATTTGTCACTCCGTGTGACGGAGAGGTATCTCTGGGCCCACTCGGTAGGACATCATCATAATGTGCACAATGTGATCAAGGAGTTGATCACGGGATGATGTGTTATGGAATGAGTAAAAGAGACTTGCCGGTAACGAGATTGAACAAGGTATCGGGATACCGACGATCAAATCTCGGGCAGGTATCATACCGATAGACAAGGGAATTGTATACGGGATTGATTAAGTCCTTGACATCGTGGTTCATCCGATGAGATCATCGTGGAACATGTGGGAGCCAACATGGGTATCCAGATCCCGCTGTTGGTTATTGACCGGAGAACGTCTCGGTCATGTCTGCATGTCTCCCGAACCCGTAGGGTCTACACACTTAAGGTTCGATGACGCTAGGGTTATAAAGGAAGTTTGTATGTGGTTACCGAATGTTGTTCGGAGTCCCGGATGAGACCCCGGATGTCACGAGGAGTTCCGGAATGGTCCGGAGGTAAAGATTTATATAGGGGAAGTCCTGTTTTGGTCACCGGACAAGTTTCGGGGTCACCGGTATTGTACCGGGACCACCGGAAGGGTCCCGGGGGTCCACCGGGTGGGGCCACCTGTCCCGGGGGGCCACATGGGCTGTAGGGGTGTGCGCCTTGGCCTATATGGGCCAAGGGCACCAGCCCCAAGAGGCCCATGTGCCAAGAGATAAGGAAAGGAAGAGTCCTAAAGGGGGAAGGCACCTCCTAGGTGCCTTGGGGAGGAGGGACTCCTCCCTGGCCGCACCCTTCCTTGGAGGATGCGCCAAGGCTGCGCGCCCCCTCTCTCCTTGCCTCTATATATATGTGGGGGGTGGGAGGGCAGCCATACCAATGTTCTGGTGCAGCCCTCCCCTTCTCCCAAGTACTTCTCCTCTCCCGTGGTGCTTGGCGAAGCCCTGCAGGATTGCCACGCTCCTCCACGACCACCACGCCGTTGTGCTGCTGCTGGATGGAGTCTTCCTCATCCTCTCCCTCTCTCCTTGCTGGATCAAGGCGTGGGAGACATCGTCGGGCTGTACGTGTGTTGAACGCGGAGGTGCCGTCCGTTCGGCACTAGGATCTCCGGTGATTTGGATCACGACGAGTACGACTCCATGAACCCCGTTCTCTTGAACGCTTCCGCTTAGCGATCTACAAGGGTATGTAGATGCACTCTCCTTCCCCTCGTTGTTGGTCTCTCCATAGATAGATCTTGGTGACACGTAGGAAAATTTTGAATTATTGCTACGTTACCCAACATCCCGGGGGTCCACCGGGTGGGGCCACCTGCCCCGGGGGGACACATGGGCTGTAGGGGGTGCGCCTTGGCCTATATGGGCCAAGGGCACCAGCCCCTAGAGGCCCATGCGCCAAAGGGACAAGAGGAGGGGAGAGTCCTAAAGGGGGAAGGCACCTCCGAGGTGCCTTGGGGAGGATGGACTCCTCCCCCCCTTGGCCGCACCCTTCCTTGGAGGAAGGGGCAAGGCTGCGCCCTCCCCCTCTCCCTTGGCCCTATATATAGTGGGGGGAAGGGAGGGCAACCATACCCAAGCCCTGGCGCCTCCCTCTCCCTCCCATGACACATCTCCCTCCTCCCGCAGCGCTTGGCGAAGCCCTGTTGGAATCCCGCTACTTCCACCACCACGCCGTCGTGCTGTTGGATCTCCATCAACCTCTCCTTCCCCCCTTGCTGGATCAAGAAGG
>NC_053024.1:744930927-744952959 GCF_003073215.2 Triticum urartu
GGATTCCGATTGGGCAGGAGACAAAGTGGATAGGAAGTCCACTTCCGGAGGGTGCCAATTCCTTGGTTGCTCTTTGGTAAGTTGGTCTTCCAAAAAGCAAAGTTGTGTGTCTCTCTCGTCCACTGAGGCGGAGTATGTTGCCGCTGGTAGTTGTTGTGCACAACTCCTATGGATGAGGCAAACTTTAAAGGATTATGGTGTCACTTGTGACAAAGTGCCTCTTTGGTGTGACAATGAAAGTGCCATCAAGATCTCTCTCAACCCGGTGCAACACTTCAAGACGAAGCATATTGAGATTCGGTATCACTTCATCTGAGATCACATTGGGCGAGGAGAGATCGAGATCAACTATGTCAACACTCATGACAACCTTGCAGATATTTTCACTAAGCCCTTGGATGAAGCAAGATTTTGCGAGTTAAGGCATGAGCTAAATATCATTGATTCGAGCAATGTGGCTTGAACCCTTGCACACCCCACCACGCTCAATTTGCTGTCTAGTTTAGGTGTAGGCATGGACATAGGGGGAGTGTTGTTCTCTCAATGATGATGGAGATCATGATGATGGAGATCATGGTGTCATGCCGGTGACAAGATGATCATGGAGCCCCAAGATGGAGATCAAAAGGAGCTATATGATATTGGCCATATCATGTCACTATTATTTGATTGCATATGGATGTTTATCATGTTTATACATCTTATTTGCTTAGAACGACGGTAGTAAATAAGATGATCCCTTCAAAATTTCAAGAAGTGTTCTCCCCTAACTGTGCACCGTTGCTACAGTTCGTCGTTTCGAAGCACCACGTGATGATCGGGTGTGATAGATCCTTACGTTCACATACAATGGGTGTAAGACAGTTTTACACATGCAAAACACTTAGGGTTAACTTGACGAGCCTAGCATGTGTATAGACATGGCCTCGGAACACAGAAGACCGAAAGGTCGAGCATGAGTCGTATAGAAGATACGATCAACATGAAGATGTTCACCGACGTTGACTAGTCCGTCTCACGTGATGATCGGACACGGCCTAGTTGACTCGGATCATGTAATCACTTAGATGACTAGAGGGATGTCTATCTGAGTGGGAGTTCATAAGATAAACTTAATTATCCTGAACATAGTCAAAAGGATTTTGCAAATTATGTCGTAGCTCGCGCTTTCAGTTCTACTGTTTAGATATGTTCCTAGAGAAAATTAGTTGAAAGTTGATAAGTAGCAATTATGCGGACTAGGTCCGTAAACTGAGGATTGTCCTCATTGCTTCATAGAAGGCTTATGTCCTTAATGCACCGCTCAGTGTGCTGAACCTCGAACGTCGTCTGTGGATGTTGCGAACATCTGACATACACATTTTGATAACTACGTGATAGTTCAGTTAAACGGTTTAGAGTTGAGGCACCGAAGACGTTTTGAAACGTCGCGAAACATATGAGATGTTTCGAGGGCTGAAATTGGGATTTCAGGCTCGTGCCCACGTCAAGAGGTATAAGACCTCCGACGATTTTCTTAGCCTGCAAACTAAGGGAGAAAAGCTCAATTGTTGAGCTTGTGCTCAGATTGTCTGAGTACAACATCATTTGAATCGAGTGGGAGTTGATCTTCCAGATGAAATAGTGATGGTTCTCCGAAGTCATTACCACCAAGCTGCTAGAGCTTCGTGATGAACTATAATATATCAGGGACATATATGATGATCCTTGAGATATTCGCGAATGTTTGACACCGCGAAAGTAGAAATCAAGAAGGAGCATCAATTGTTGATGGTTGGTGAAACCACTAGTTTCAAGAAGGGCAAGGGCAAAGGGATACTTCATGAAACGGCAATCAGCTGCTGCTCTAGTGAAGAAACCCAAAGTTGAACCCAAACCCGAGACTGAAGTGCTTCTGTAATAAGGGGAACAGCCACTGGAGCAGAATTACCCTAGATACTTGGTAGATAGAAGGCTGGCAAGGTCGATAGAAGTATATTGGATATACATTATGTTGATGTGTACTTTACTAGTACTCCTAGTAGCACCAGGGTATTAGATACCGGTTCGGTTGCTAAGTGTTAGTAACTCGAAATAAAAGCTACGGAATAAACGGAGACTAGCTAAAGGTGAGCTGACGATATGTGTTGGAAGTGTTTCCAATGTTGATATGATCAAGCATCGCACGCTCCCTCTACCATCGAGATTGGTGTTTGCGTTGAGCATAGACCATGATTGGATTATGTCTATCGCAATACGGTTATTCATTTAAGGAGAATAATGGTTACTCTGTTTATTTGAATAATACCTTCAATGGTCTTACACCTGAAATGAATGGTTTATTGAATCTCGATCGTAGTGATACACATGTTCATGCCAAAAGATAGTAATGATAGTACCACCTACTTGTGGCACTGCCACGTAAGTCATATCGGTATAAAACGCATGAAGAAGCTCCATGTTGATGGATCTTTGGGCTCACTCGTTTTTGAAAAGTTTGAGACATGCGAACCATGTCTATTGGTGTATATGCATGAAGAAACTCCATGCAAATGGATCGTTTGGACTCACTTGGTTTTGAATCACTTGAGACATGCAAATCATACCACATGGGCAAGATGACTGAAAGCCTCGTTTTCAGTAAAATGGAACTAGAAAGCAACTTGTTGGAAGTAATACATTTTGATGTGTGCAGTCCAATGAGTGCTGAGGCATGTAGTGGATATCGTTATGTTCTTACTTCACAGATGATTTGAGTAGATGTTGAGTATATTTACTTGATGAATCACGAAGTCTGAATTATTGAAAGGTTCAAGTAATTTCAGTGTGAAGTTGAAAGATCGTCGTGACAAGAGGATAAAAGATCTATGATATGATCATAGAGATGAATATCTGAATTACGAGTTTGGCACAGAATTAAGACATTGTGGAAATTGTTTCACAACTAATACAGCCTGGAACACCATAGTGTGATGGTGTGTCCGAACATCATAACTGCACCCTATTGGATATGATGCATACCATGATGTCTCTTATCGAATTACCACATAGTTTATGGGTTAGGCATTAGAGACAACCACATTCACTTTAAATAGGGCACCACGTAATTCCGATGAGATGACACCGTATGAACTATGGTTTAGAGAAACCTAAGCTGTCATTTCTTAAAAGTTTGGGGCTGCGACGCTTATGTGAAAAAGTTTCAGGCTGATAAGCTCGAACCCAAAGCGGATAAATGCATCTTCATAGGACACCCAAAACAGTTGGGTATACCTCCTGTCTCAGATCCGAAAGCAATAAGGGATTGTTTCTAGAATCGGGTCCTTTCTCGAGGAAAAGTTTCTCTCGAAAGAATTGAGTGGGAGGATGGTGGAGACTTGATGAGGTTATTGAACCGTCTCTTCAACTAGTGTGTGGCAGGGCACAGGAAGTTGTTCCTGTGGCACCTACATCAATTGAAGTGGAAGCTTATGATAGTGATCATGAAACTTCAGATCAAGTCACTAACAAACCTCGTGGGATGACAAGGATGTGTACTACTTCAGAGTGGTACGTAATCCTGTCTTGGAAGTCATGTTGCTAGACAACAATGAACCTACGAGCTATGGAGAAGCGATGGTGGGCCTGGATTCCGATAAATGGCTCGAGGCCATAAAATCCGAGAGAGGATCCATGTATGAAAACAAAGTGTAGACTTTGGAAGAACTACTTGATGGTCGTAAGGCTGTTGAGTGTAGATGGATTTTAAAAGGAAGACGGACAATGATGGTAAATGTCACCATTAAGAAAGCTCGACTTGTCGTTAAGATGTTTTCTGACAAGTTCAAGGAGTTGACTACGGTGAGATTTTCTCACTCGTAGCGATGCTAAGAGTCTGTTGGAATTATATTAGCGATTACTGCATTATTTATGAAATCTTGCAGATAGGATGTCAAAACATTGTTTCCTCGACGATTTTCTTGAGGAAAGGTTGTATGTGATACAACCGGAAGGTTTTGTCAATCCTGAAAGATGCTAATAAGTATGCAAAGCTCCAGCAATCCTTCTAAGGACTGGAGTAAGCATCTCGGAGTTGGAATGTACGCTTTGATGAGATGATCAAAGATTTTGGGTTTATACAAAGTTTATGAGAAACTTGTATTTCCAAAGAAGTGAGTGGGAGCACCTATAGAATTTCTGATGAGTATATGTTGTTAACATATTGTTGATCAGAAATGACGTAGAATTTCTGGAAAGCATATAGGGTTATTTGGAAAGTGTTTTTCAATGGAAAGCCTGGATTAAGCTACTTGAACATTGAGCATCAAGATCTATAAGGATAGATCAAAACGCTTAATGGTACTTTCAAATGAGCACATACCTTGACATGATCTTGAAGGTGTTCAAGATGGATCAGTCAAAGAAGGAGTTCTTGCCTGAGTTGTAAGGTATGAAGTTAAGACTTAAAGCTCGACCACGGCAGAATAGAGAGAAAGGACGAAGGTCGTCCCCTATGCTTAAGACATAGGCTCTACAGTATGCTATGCTGTGTACCGCACCTGAAGTGTGCCTTGCCATGAGTCAGTCAAGGGGTACAAGAGTGATCCAAGAATGGATCACAGGACAGCGGTCAAAGTTATCCTTAGTAACTAGTGGACTAAGGAATTTTCTCGATTATGGAGGTGGTAAAAGAGTTCGTCGTAAAGGGTTACGCCGATGCAAACTTTGACACTAATCCAGATTATTCTGAGTAGTAAACTGGATTCGTATAGTAGAACAGTTATTTGGAATAGCTCCAAATAGAGCTGGTAGCTGCATCTAGGAGATGACATAGAGATTTGTAAAGCACACACGGATCTGAAAGGTTCAGACCCGTTGACTAAAACCTCTCTCACAAGCAACATGATCAAACCCAGAACTCATTGAGTGTTAATCACATAGTGATGTGAACTAGATTATTGACTCTAGTAAACTCTTTGGGTGTTAGTCACATGGCGATGTGACCTGTGAGTGTTAATCACATAGTCGATGTGAACTAGATTATTGACTCTAGTGCAAGTGGGAGACTGTTGGAAATATGCCCTAGAGGCAATAATAAATTAGGTTATTATTATATTTCCTTGTTCATGATAATCGTTTATTATCCATGCTAGAATTGTATTGATAGGAAACTCAGATACATGTGTGGATACATAGACAACACCATGTCCCTAGTAAGCCTCTAGTTGACTAGCTCGTTGATCAATAGATGGTTACGGTTTCCTGACCATGGACATTGGATGTCATTGATAACGGGATCACATCATTAGGAGAATGATGTGATGGACAAGACCCAATCCTAAGCCTAGCACAAGATCGTGTAGTTCGATGCTAAAGCTTTTCTAATGTCAAGTATCATTTCCTTAGACCATGAGATTGTGCAACTCCCGGATACCGTAGGAGTGCTTTGGGTGTACCAAACGTCACAACGTAACTGGGTGGCTATAAAGGTACACTACAGGTATCTCCGAAAGTGTCTGTTGGGTTGGCACGAATCGAGACTGCGATTTGTCACTCCGTGTGACGGAGAGGTATCTCTGGGCCCACTCGGTAGGACATCATCATAATGTGCACAATGTGATCAAGGAGTTGATCACGGGATGATGTGTTACGGAACGAGTAAAGAGACTTGCCGGTAACGAGATTGAACAAGGTATCGGGATACCGACGATCGAATCTCGGGCAAGTATCGTACCGATAGACAAAGGGAATTGTATACGGGATTGATTAAGTCCTTGACATCGTGGTTCATCCGATGAGATCATCGTGGAACATGTGGGAGCCAACATGGGTATCCAGATCCCGCTGTTGGTTATTGACCGGAGAACGTCTCGGTCATGTCTGCATGTCTCCCGAACCCGTAGGGTCTACACACTTAAGGTTCGATGACGCTAGGGTTGTAAAGGAAGTTTGTATGTGGTTACCGAATGTTGTTCGGAGTCCCGGATGAGATCCCGGACGTCACGAGGAGTTCCGGAATGGTCTGGAGGTAAAGATTTATATATGGGAAGTCCTGTTTTGGTCACCGGAAGAGTTTCGGGGTTTATCGGTAACGTACCGGGACCACCGGGAGGGTCCCGGGGGTCCACCAAGTGGGGCCACCAACCCCAGAAGGTTGCGTGGGCCAAGAGTGGTGAGGGACCAGCCCCTTAGTGGGCTGGTGCGCCTCCCACAAGGGCCCATGGCGCCTAAGAGGTGGGAAGGGGGCAAACCCTAAAGGGGATGGGCCTTAGGGCCCATCTAGTGGCGCCTCCCTCCCCTCTCCCCTCTGTGGCCGCCACCCCTTGGCCATCTAGGGCTGCCGCCCCCCCTAGGGGTGGGAACCCTAGAGGGGGCGCAGCCCCTCCCCTTCCCTATAAATAGAGGCCTAGGGCTGCCCCAAAACACACGTGATTGATCTCGTTGGTGCAGCCCTGCATCTCTCTCTCCTCCTCTTCTGTGGTGCTTGGCGAAGCCCTGCAGGATTGCCACGCTCCTCCATCACCACCACGCCGTTGTGCTGCTGCTGGATGGAGTCTTCCTCAACCTCTCCCTCTCTCCTTGCTGGATCAAGGCATGGGAGACGTCACCGGGCTGTACGTGTGTTGAACGCGGAGGTGCCGTGCGTTCGGCACTTGGTCATCGGTGATTTGAATCACGACGAGTACGACTCCATCAACCCCGTTCACTTGAACGCTTCCGCTTAGCGATCTACAAGGGTATGTAGATGCACTCTCCTTCCCCTCGTTGCTGGTCTCTCCATAGATAGATCTTGGTGACACGTAGGAAAATTTGAATTTCTGCTACGTTCCCCACAGTTAGCTCTCTGCGAGGAGTTTGATCTTGTCAAGATCATGTCAGTCAACTGTGACTTTGATGTTCAACTCATCCATTAGTTCTATGCCACGGTTCATTTTGGGGAAGATGATGCGCGCACTCTCACCTTCATGTGTCGCGATGAATTGTTTCACGTTCCCTGGAGGGCTTTCTGCAATGCTATTGGGTACGAGGATACCGGTCTGAAGGAAGGGGTGGCATTCGCCCTCATGATTTTCCTGAGTCCATGCCTAAGGAGAAGCTTGCCCCTCTGTACATTCGGGGCCGTGGGATTATTGGAGAATCCAAGGATTTGGAGAAGGTCTATGACATCATGCACCGAGTGTTCCGCAATGTGCTCTTGCCCAAGGTGGGCAATCAAGATGAGATTCATGGCTATCTGGTTGATTTGATGGTTGCTATGAAGACCATGGTGGGGACAGGGGCAACGTTTGATGTGTCAAATTGGCTGTGGCATGAGATGTACAACATGGTCATCTACCGTAAAGTCCCAATCTACGCTCCGTTTGTCATGTGCTTTCTGAACTCTGTGTGGGCTGTTCGTCGTCCTGGAGAGCTCCTCACTTCTCCAGACAACCTCACTGTTCATGAGGTCAAGCTCCTTAAGAAGAAGAAGCATGCCGAGCCCTCGCTTCCCTGAACATGCTCCTGAGGATGTCTATGCTACTTCTGACGATGAGGACTTTGAGCTGGAGCCAGGGGCCAAGCCTTCGTGGGTGGCCAAACTTACTGCCAAGGTGAAGAAGACCTTTTGTCTCCAGGCTGACATCCAGAAGAAGATGTATGAGGCACATGTCAATGAGAAGCTTGCACGGCGTCGCCAAATTGCAATGATGAAGCACCTCAACATGCAGGTTCAGAGTGGCTCTGAGAAGAGCATCACCCCAGAGGAGCGTTGGATCTCTACCCATAGCACCTGGACTGATGATGAAGCCCCTCCCCAGCCATCATCCTCGTTTGCAGCAGCTGACAATGCCATGGAAGAATCTGATCACGACGACGATGACGACTCTGATGATGAAGATCCAGATGCGACTGAGGAGTCAGAGGAGGACGCCTGAGCTTTGGGTCGCTAGCTTCGCTCTTTTCCTTTTTGGTGTCTTGATGCCAAAGGGGGAGAGGGTTCTATAGGTCTCGGGGATTTGCTTGGGTTGTTTCTCTTGTTCTCGTGTTTTGTGTTGTTTGTGGACTTGTTTCGTTCCGTGCTGTGTGTGAGACTTGCTAGACTTGCTACTCCGTTTATTCGTAGGTCTTTATCATTATTATTGCCTCTAAGTATTATATTGTCTATCCTTTTGAGCTCAGAGTGATGAGTCTATAAAATCTAGGGGGAGTCTAGTCCTGAAAGTGTGCCCATGCTTTCTAACAGCTAGTACTTGTTGGGGCACACATTCAGGGGGAGTTCCGTCTAGATTTCATTGACTTATCTCTTGCAAATCGTGTTGTTGTCATCATCCACCAAAAAGGGGGAGATTGAAAGGGCATTTCCCTACTTTATGTTTTGGATGATGATGACAACCCTTTGTGGTCTAATGTGCTATATGTTTCAGGTTCTCGATGCTTAGGCTTACATCGGATTGCTATTGCCTCTCGAAGGAAAAGATCGAAGACGTGTCCTCTACGCTTTTATTTTCTTTGGTCGTAGAGTACCCGTACTATCAAGAGGGAATCCTCATTAGGAAGCTCTGGGGGAATCAGTTCACGTACACTTTTCTCACCCTCTCTTTGCCTTCCTCAGGTGTGTGTGAGAGAGAGTTTTCCTTGCCTCTTCCCCTCTTTCCTGCTCACTGTTTCTGCCCAGCGGTTGTACCGCTCTCTGGAGCGGTTGTACCACTGGGTCTTGTCACTCACCAACTTCGCTCAAGCGGTTGTACCGCTACCTCCGGGCGGTGGTACCGCCACCATGCTCTGCAACAGCTAGGGCGGTGGTTCCGTCCATGTACCGCTCAAGTACCGCTCTCGCCTCTGGTTTGATGTTGTTTAGGCGGTAGTGGCCCGGTTGGTCCGGTCGTTCCACGATGACCGGTACCACCGGTGGTCCGAGCGGTTCTTCTGCTCAGAACTTAGCCGCCCAAGAGCTCAAGGCCATGCGGTTGTTCCGGCCAGGCACCGCCCAAGTACCGGTCAAGCTCCTGTTTTGATGCGGTGGTTGTGCGGTAGCCAGGCGGTTAGTCCGGTTATCTTTCTTAGCCGGTACTACCGCCCGCCTGTCCGGTTGTACCGCTTGGTAGGGTTGTTACACCGTGAGTCCCGGTTGTACCGGGACGAGGACCGGTTGTACCGCTGCAGTGCAAAAACGCAGTAACGGTTGGAATTGGATGGGGACTACTTAAGGGGGCTTCTCCCACCTACCACTCCACCTTTGACCTCTCTCACTCCACCATTGCCCTTCAAGCTCTCTTGCCCGATCTCTCTCTCTAGCCACTCAAACTTGTTGATTTGCTAGGGATTGAAGGAGGAGACCTAGATCTACACTTCCACCAAAGGATATTTGTCCCCCATACTTTCTTGTGTGGATTTTGTTACTCTTGGGTGTTTGAGCACCCTAGACGGTTGAGGTCACCTCGGAGCCATATTCCATTGTGGTGAAGCTTCGTGGTTTTGTTGGGAGCCTCCAATTAAGTTGTGGAGAGAGCCCCAACCTTGTTTGTAAAGGTTCGGTAGCCGCCTTCAAGGGCAACAATAGTGGAATCACGGCATCTCGCATTGTGTGAGGGCGTGAGGAGAATACGGTGGCCCTAGTGGCTTCTTGGGGAGCATTGTTCCTCCACACCGCTCCAACGGAGACGTACTTCCTCTCAAAGGGAAGGAACTTCGGCAACACATCCTCGTCTCCACCGTCTCCACTCTTGGTTATCTCGTGTCTTTATTTAAGCAAGCTTACTTGTTTTATATCTCTTGCTTGCTTGTGTACCTATCCTCGTTGCATCATATAGGTTGCTCACCTAGTTGCATTTCTAGACAACCTATTTTGATGCAAAGTTTAACTTGTTAAAGAAAAGCTAAAAATTGTTAGTTGCCTATTCACCCCCATCATGTCCGTCTTCCTTTTAAAATCCATCTGCTCACTTACGACCATCGAGCCGTTCTGCCAAAGTCTACACTTTGTTTTCATACATGGATCCTCTCTCGGATTTATGGCCTCGAGCCATTTATCGGAATCCGGGCCCACCATCGCTTCTCCATAGCTCGTAGGTTCATTGTTGTCTAGCAACATGACTTCCAAGACAGGATTACGTACCACTCTGAAGTAGTACGCATCCTTGTCATCCCACGAGGTTTGTTAGTGACTTGATCTGAAGTTTCATGATCACTATCATAAGCTTCCACTTCAATTGGTGTAGGTGCCACAGGAACAACTTCCTGTGCCCTGCCACACACTAGTTGAAGAGACGGTTCAATAACCTCATCAAGTCTCCACCATCCTCCCACTCAATTCTTTCGAGAGAAACTTTTCCTCGAGAAAGGACCCGATTCTAGAAACAATCCCTTATTGCTTTCGGATCTGACAGGAGGTATACCCAACTGTTTTGGGTGTCCTATGAGATGCATTTATCCGCTTTGGGTTCGAGCTTATCAGCCTGAAACTTTTTCACATAAGCGTCGCAGCCCCAAACTTTTAAGAAATGACAGCTTAGGTTTCTCTAAATCATAGTTCATAGTTCATACGGTGTCTCTCATCGGAATTACGTGGTGCCCTATTTAAAGTGAATGTGGTTGTCTCTAATGCCTAACCCATAAACTATCGTGGTAATTCGATAAGAGACATCATGGTATGCATCATATCCAATAGGGTGCAGTTATGATGTTCGGACACACCATCACACTATGGTGTTCCAGGCTGTATTAGTTGTGAAACAATTTCCACAATGTCTTAATTCTTGTGCCAAACTCGTAATTCAGATATTCATCTCTATGATCATATCATAAATATTTTATCCTCTTGTCACGACGATCTTTCAACTTCACCCTGAAATTACTTGAACCTTTCAATAATTCAGACTCGTGATTCATCAAGTAAATATACTCAACATCTACTCAAATCATCTGTGAAGTAAGAACATAACGATATCCACTACACGCCTCAGCACTCATTGGACTGCACACATCAAAATGTATTACTTCCAACAAGTTGCTTTCTAGTTCCATTTTACTGAAAACGAGGCTTTCAGTCATCTTGCCCATGTGGTATGATTTGCATGTCTCAAGTGATTCAAAATCAAGTGAGTCCAAACGGTCCATTTGCATGGAGTTTCTTCATGCATATACACCAATAGACATGGTTCGCATGTCTCAAACTTTTCAAAAACGAGTGAGCCCAAAGATCCATCAACATGGAGCTTCTTCATGCGTTTTATACCGATATGACTTACGTGGCAGTGCCACAAGTAGGTGGTACTATCATTACTATCTTATATCTTTTGGCATGAACATGTGTATCACTACGATCGAGATTCAATAAACCATTCATTTTTTTTGCAAGACCATTGAAGGTATTATTCAAATAAACAGAGTAACCATTATTCTCTTAATGAATAACCGTATTGCGATAGACATAATCCCATCATGTCTATGCTCAACGCAAACACCAATCTCGATGGTAGAGGGAGCGTACGATATTTGATCAACCTTGGAAATACTTCCAACACATATCGTCATCTCACCTTTAGCTAGTCTCCGTTTATTCCGTAGCTTTTATTTCGAGTTACTAACACTTAGCAACCGAACCGGTATCTAATACCCTGGTGCTACTAGGAGTACTAGTAAAGTACACATCAACATCAATGTATATCCAATATACTTCTATCGACCTTCTCATCTACCAAGTATCTAGGGTAATCTGCTCCAGTGGCTGTTCCCCTTATTACAGAAGCACTTAGTCTCGGGTTTGGGTTCAACCTTGGGTTTCTTCACTAGAGCAGCAGCTGATTTGCCGTTTCATGAAGTATCCCTTCTTGCCCTTGCCCTTCTTGAAACTAGTGGTTTCACCAACCATCAACAATTGATGCTCCTTCTTGATTTCTACTTTTGTGGTGTCAAACATCGCGAATATCTCAAGGATCATCATATATGTCCCTGATATATTATAGTTCATCACGAAGCTCTAGCAGCTTGGTGGTAATGACTTCGGAGAAACATCACTATCTCATCTGGAAGATCAACTCCCACTCGATTCAAATGATTGTTGTACTCAGACAATCTGAGCACAAGCTCAACAATTGAGCTTTCTCCCTTAGTTTGCAGGCTAAGAAAATCGTCGGAGGTCTTATACCTCTTGACGTGGGCACGAGCCTGAAATCCCAATTTCAGCCCTCGAAACATCTCATATGTTTCGCGACGTTTCAAAACGTCTTCGGTGCCTCAACTCTAAACCGTTTAACTGAACTATCACGTAGTTATCAAAATGTGTATGTCAGATGTTCGCAACATCCACAGACAGACGTTCGAGGTTCAGCACACTGAGCGGTGCATTAAGGACATAAGCCTTCTATGAAGCAATGAGGACAATCCTCAGTTTACGGACCTAGTCCGCATAATGCTACTATCAACTTTCAACTAAATTTTCTCTAGGAACATATCTAAACAGTAGAACTGAAGCGCGAGCTACGACATAATTTGCGAAGACCTTTTGACTATGTTCAGGATAATTAAGTTCATCTTATGAACTCCCACTCAGATAGACATCCCTCTAGTCATCTAAGTGATTACATGATCCGAGTCAACTAGGCCGTGTCCGATCATCACGTGAGACGGACTAGTCAACATCGGTGAACATCTTCATGTTGATCGTATCTACCATACGACTCATGCTCGACCTTTCGGTCTCTTGTGTTCCGAGGCCATGTCTGTACATGCTAGGCTCGTCAAGTCAACCTAAGTGTTTCGCGTGTGTAAATCTGTCTTACACCCGTTGTATGTGAACGTTAGAATCTATCACACCCGATCATCACGTGGTGCTTCGAAACAACGAACTGTCGCAACGGTGCACAGTTAGGGGGAACACCTTCTTGAAATTATTATGAGGGATCATCTTATTTACTACCGTCGTTCTAAGTAAACAAGATGTATAAACATGATAAACATCACATGCAATCAAATAGTGACATGATATGGCCAATATCATATTGCTCCTTTGATCTCCATCTTCGGGGCTCCATGATCATCATCGTCACCGGCATGACACCATGATCTCCATCATCGTGTCTTCATGAAGTTGTCTCAACTATTACTTCTACTACTATGGCTAACGGTTAGCAATAAAGTAAAGTAATTACATGACGTTATGTTGACACGCAGGTCATAAATAAATTAAGACAACTCCTATGGCTCCTGCCGGTTGCATACTCATCGACATGCAAGTCTCGATTCCTATTACAAGAACATGATCATCTCATACATCACATATATCATTCATCACATCCTTTGGCCATATCACATCACATAGCATACCCTGCAAAAACAAGTTAGACGTCCTCTAATTGTTGTTTGCATGTTTTACGTGGCTGCTATGGGTTTCTAGCAAGAAAGTTTCTTACCTATGCAAAGACCACAACGTGATATGCCAATTGCTATTTACCCTTCATAAGGACCCTTTTCATCGAATCCGATCCGACTAAAGTGGGAGAGACAGACACCCGCTAGCCACCTTATGCAACTAGTGCATGTCAGTCGGTGGAACCAGTCTCACGTAAGAGTACGTGTCAGGTCGGTCCGGGCCGCTTCATCCCACAATGCCGCCGAATCAAGATTGGACTAGTAACGGTAAGCATATTGAACAAAATTCAACGCCCACAACTACTTTGTGTTCTACTCGTGCATAGAACTACGCATAGACCTAGCTCTGATACCACTGTTAGGGAACATAGCAGAAATTCAAAATTTTCTTACGTGTCACCAAGATCTATCTATGGAGAAACCAGCAACGAGGGGAAGGAGAGTGCATCTACATACCCTTGTAGATCGCTAAGCGGAAGCGTTCAAGAGAACGGGGTTGAAGGAGTCGTACTCGTCGTGATCCAAATCACCGAAGATCCTAGTGCCGAATGGACGGCACCTCCGCGTTCAACACACGTACAGCCCGGTGACGTCTCCCATGCCTTGATCCAGCAAGGAGAGAGGGAGAGGTTGAGGAAGACTCCATCCAGCAGCAGCACAACGGGGTGGTGGTGGTGGAGGAGTGTGGTACTCCAGCAGGGCTTCGCCAAGCATCGCAAGAGACGAGGAGGGAGAGGGGTAGGGCTGCGCCAAGAAGGAGAGGAACTCATGTGTGTTGGGCAGCCCAAACCTCAAGTATATATAGGGGAAGGGGAGGGGCTGCGCCCCCACCTAGGGTTCCCTCCCTAGGGGTGGCGGCAGCCCCCAGATCCCATCTGGGTGCGGCCACAAGGGGGAGGGGGGAGGCGCACCTGGGTGGGCCTTAGGGCCCATCTGCCCTAGGGTTTGCCCCCTTCCCTCTTGGAGGCGCCTTGGGCCTTGGTGGGAGGCGCCCCAGCCCACCTAGGGACTGGTCCCTTCCCACTATTGGCCCATGTAGGCCTCCGGGGCTGGTGGCCCCACTTGGTGGAACCCCGGGACCCTCCCGGTGGTCCCGGTACGTTACCGATAAACCCCGAAACTTTTCCAGTGACCAAAACAGGACTTCCCATATATAAATCTTTACCTCCGGACCATTCTGGAACTCCTCGTGACGTCCGGGATCTCATCCGGGACTCCGAACAACATTCGTTAACCACATACAAACTTCCTTTATAACCCTAGCGTCATCGAACCTTAAGTGTGTAGACCCTACGGGTTCGGGAGCCATGCAGACATGACCGAGACGTTCTCCAGTCAATAACCAAAAGCGGGATCTGGATACCCATGTTGGTTCCCACATGTTCCACAATGATCTCATCGGATGAACCACGATGTCGAGGATTCGATCAATCCCGTATACAATTCCCTTTGTCTAGCGGTATTGTACTTGCCCGAGATTCGATCGTCGGTATCCCGATACCTTGTTCAATCTCGTTACCGGCAACTCTCTTTACTCATTCCGTAACACATCATCCCGTGATCAACTCCTTGATCACATTGTGCACAATATGATGATGTCCTACCGAGTGGGCCCAGAGATACCTCTCCGTCACACAGAGTGACAAATCCCAGTCTCGATTCGTGCCAACCCAACAGACACTTTCGGAGATACCTGTAGTGTACCTTTATAGCCACCCAGTTACGTTGTGACGTTTGGCACACCCAAAGTATTCCTACTGTATCCGGGAGTTGCACAATCTCATGGTCTAAGGAAATGATACTTGACATTAGAAAAGCTTTAGCATACGAACTACACGATCTTTGTGCTAGGCTTAGGATTGGGTCTTGTCCATCATATCATTCTCCCAATGATGTGATCCCGTTATCAACGACATCCAATGTCCATGGTCAGAAAACCGTAACCATCTATTGATCAACGAGCTAGTCAACTAGAGGCTTACTAGGGACATGGTGTTGTCTATGTATCCACACATGTATCTGAGTTTCCTATCAATACAATTCTAGCATGGATAATAAACGATTATCATGAACAAGGAAATATAATAATAACCAATTTATTATTGCCACTAGGGCATATTTCCAACACCCCCCTGGGCGCGCCCCCCTACCTCGTGGGCCCCCTGGTGGCTCTCCGACACCCATCTTCTTCCTATATGAAGTCTTTCGATGAGAAAAAAATCATAAGCAACCTTTCGGGACGAGACTCCGCCGCCACGAGGCGGAACCTTGGCGGAACCAATCTAGGGCTCCGGCAGAGCTGTTCTGCGGGGACACTTCCCTCCGGGAGGGGGAAATCATCACCATCGTCATCACCAACGCTCCTCTCATCGGGAGAGGCAATCTCCATCAACATCTTCACCAGCACCATCTCATCTCCAAACCCTAGTTCATCTCTTGTATCCAATTCTTGTCTCTAAGTCCGGGATTGGTGCTAGTAGGTTGCTAGTAGTGTTGATTACTCCTTGTAGTTGATGCTAGTTGGTTTACTTGGTGGAAGATCATATGTTCATATCCTTTATGCATACTATTACCCCTGTGATTATGAACATGAATATGCTTTGTGAGTAGTTACGTTTGTTCCTGAGGACACGAGAGAAGTCTTGCTATTAGTAGTCATGTGAATTTGGTATTCGTTCGATATTTTGATGAGATGTATGTTGTCTCTCCTCTAGTGGTGTTATGTGAACGTCGACTACATGACACTTCACCATTATTTGGGCCTAGAGGAAGGCATTGGAAGTAATAAGTAGATGATGGGTTGCTAGAGTGACAGAAGCTTAAACCCTAGTTTATGCGTTGCTTCGTAAGGGGCTGATTTGGATCCATATGTTTCATGCTATGGTTAGGTTTACCTTAATACTTTTGTTGTAGTTGCGGATGCTTGCAATAGAGGTTAATCATAAGTGGGATGCTTGTTCAAGTAAGAACAGCACCCAAGCACCGGTCCACCCACATATCAAATTATCAAAGTATCGAACGCGAATCATATGAACGTGATGAAAACTAGCTTGACGATATTCCCATGTGTCCTCGGGAGCTCTTTTCCTATTATAAGAGTTTGTTCCGGCTTGTCCTTTGCTACAAAAGGATTGGGCCACCTTGCTGCACCTTATTTACTTTTGTTACTTGTTGCTCGATTCAATTTACCTTATCACAAAACTATCTGTTACCACTTATTTCAGTACTTGCAGAGAATACCTTGCTGAAAACCGCTTATCATTTCCTTCTGCTCCTCGTTGGGTTCGACACTCTTACTTATCGAAAGGACTACGATAGATCCCCTATACTTGTGGGTCATCAAGCCTTTTGCATGTTGGGTATTCCGGCAGGTGGCTAAGAGTGGTGAGGCCATAAGGAAAAATTTATATAGTGTGCTGAAATTTTCTGTCACTTGTTACTATGGAAACTAATCTCTGAGGGGCTTGTCGGGGTATCTTCACCCCGTCCAGTAGAGCAAAGAGTTGCTCCTCAACCTACTGAACCTATTGAAAATGAAACTCCTTTTGCATTTCCTTCGGGTATTATGGAAAAACTGCTGGCTAATACTTTTACAGGAGATGGACAAAGCATCCCGACGAGCATCTACGCTATTTGGATGATATTTGTGGATTATTTAAGCTTGCAGGTATACCCGATGATGTTGTTAAGAAGAAGGCTTTCCCTTTATCTTTGAGGGAGACGCATCGACATGGTATAGGCTATGTGATGATATGAGATCATGGAACTATAAAAGAATGAAATTGGAATTTCATCAAAAGTATTACCCTATGCATCTTGTTCATCGTGATCGCAATTATATATATAATTTTTGGCCTCGCGAAGGAGAAAGCATAGCTCAAGCTTGGGGGAGGCTTAAATCAATGTTATATTCATGCCCCAATCATGAGCTCTCAAAATTGACAATTCTCCAGAATTTTTATGCTCGGCTTTCTGATAACAATCGCACCATGCTCGATACTTCTTGTGCTGGCTCTTTTATGATGAAGTCTATTGAATTCAGATGGAATTTATTGGATAGAATTAAACGCAACTCTGAAGATTGGGGCCTCAACGAAGGTAAGGAGTCAGGTATGACACCTAGTTTGATTGTGTTAAATCTTTTATGGATACCGATATTTTCGTAAGTTTAGCACTAAATATGGACTTGACTCTGAGATAGTAGCTTCTTTCTGTGAATCTTTTGCTACTTATGTTGATCTCCAAGGAGAAGTGGTTTAAATATCATCCTCCCATAGAAGTAAAGTAGTTGCACCTATTAAAGTTGAAGAAAAGACCATCACTTATAATGATCCTATTGTTCCCACCTCTTACGTTGAGAAACCACCTTTCCCTGCTAGAGTAAAGGATCATGCTAAAGCTTCAACTGTTGTTCGTAAAAGCAATACTAGAACTTATACACCTCCTGAGCAAGTCAAAGTAGAACCTAATATTGCTATTGTTAAAGATCTCTTGTCTGATAATATTGATGGGCATGTCATTGAATTCTCTGGTGAAACTGCTAGAATTGCTAAACCCTGTGATAGAGATAAACATAGACCTGTGGTAGGCGTGCCTGTTATTTCTGTTAATAGGAGATCATTGTTATCATGGCTTATGTGATATGGGTGCTAGTGCTAGTGTTATACCCATTGACTTATATAAAGAAATTATGCATGATATCGCACCTGCTGAGTTAGAAGATATTGATGTTACAATTAAACTTGCCAATAGAGATACTATATCTGCAATGGGAATTGTTAGAGATGTTGAAGTCTTGTGTGGGAAAACCAAATATCCCGCTGACTTTCTTGTTCTTGGTTCTCCACAAGATAGCTTTTGTCCCATTATTTTTGGTAGACCCTTCTTGAATACTGTTAATGCTACGATAGACTGCAAAAATGTTGTTACTGTTTTGTTGGATGATATGGTTCATGAGTTTAATTTCTCTAAATTCAGTAAACAACATCGTGAGGAGAATTGCCTAGTAAGGATGAATTATTGGTCTGCTTCTATTGCTGTACCTCCTAGTGATCCTTTAGAACTATTGCTAGACCATGAAATGATATGTTTATGAATGAAAGAAAGGAATAGATGAAATATTCTTAAAGGAACCTATTCTGAAACACAATTTGAAATCCTAGGGGATCCTCCTCCACCCAAGGTGAATCCCATTTTTGAGCTAACCGTTGCCTGAATATCTTAAGTATGCTTATCTTGATGAAAAGAAAATATATCCTGTTATTATTAGTGCTAACCTTTCAGAGCATGAAGAAGAAAGATTATTGAAAACTCTGAAGAAGCACCGTGCCGCTATTGGATATACTCTTGATGATCTTAAGGGCATTAGTCCCACTCTATGTCAGCATAAAATAAATTTGGAAGCGGATGCTAAACCAGTATGTGATCCTCAACGACGTTTGAATCCTAAAATGAAAGAAGTGGTAAGGAAGGAAATACTCAAGCTTCTGGAGGCAGGTATAATTTATCCGTTGCTGATAGTCCGTGGGTAGTCCTGTCCATTGTGTCCCTAAGAAGGGAGGTATTACTGTTGTCCCTAATGATAAAGATGAATTGATTCCTCAAAGAATTATTACAGGTTTTAGGATGGTATTGAATTTCCGCAAATTAAATAGCACTAGAAGATCATTACCCCTTACCTTTTATTTGATCAAATGCTAGAAAGATTATGCAAACATACACATAATTGCTTCCTAGATTGTTATTCTGGTTTCTCTCAAATACCTATGTCGGCTAAAGATCAATCAAAGACTACTTTTACATGCCCTTTTGGTACTTTTGCTTATAGACGTATGCCTTTTGGTTTATGTAATGCACCTGCTACCTTTCAAAGATGCATGATGGCTATATTCTCTGATTTTTGTGAAAAGATTTGTGAGGTTTTCATGGACGACTTTTCCGTCTATGGTTCCTCTTTTGATGATTGCTTGAGCAATCTTGATCGAGTTTTGTAGAGATGTGAAGAAACTAATCTTGTCTTGAATTGGGAAAAGTGCCACTTTATGGTTAATGAAGGTATTGTCTTGGGGCACAAAGTTTCTGAAAGAGGTATTGAAGTTGATAAAGCCAAGGTTGACGCTATTGAAAAGATGCCATGTCCCAAGGACATCAAAGGTATAAGAAGTTTCCTTGGTCACGCCGGATTTTATAGGAGGTTCATTAAGGACTTCTCAAAAATTTCTAGGCCTCTGACTAATTTATTACAAAAAGATGTACTATTTGTCTTTGATGATGATTGTGTAGAAGAATTTGAAATACTTAAGAAAGCATTAGTCTCTGCACCTATTGTTCAGCCACCTGATTGGAATTTACCCTTTGAAATTATGTGTGATGCTAGTGATTATGCTGTAGGTGCTGTTCTAGGGAAAAGAGTTGATAAGAAATTAAATGTTATCCATTATGCTAGTAAGACTCTAAACAATGCTCAAAGAAATTATGCTACTACCGAAAAGAACTTTTAGCAGTTGTTTGCTTGTGATAATTCAGACCCTATATTGTTGATTCTAAAGTAACTATTCACACTGATCATGCTGCTATTAAATATCTTATGGAAAAGAAAGATGCTAAACCTAGACTTATTAGATGGGTTCTCTTGCTGCAAGAATTTGATTTGCATATTGTTGATAGAAAAGGAGCTGAGAACCCAGTTGCAGACAACTTATCTAGGTTAGAGAATGTTCTTGATGACCCACTACCTATTGATGATAGCTTTCCTGATGAACAATTAAATGTCATAAGCACTTCTCGTAGCACTCCATGGTATGCTGATTATGCTAATTATATTGTTGCTAAATTTATACCACCTAGCTTCACATACCAACAAAAGAAAAAGTTCTTTTATGATTTGAGACATTACTTTTGGGATGACCCACATCTTTATAAAGAAGGAGTAGATGGTGTTATTAGACGTTGTGTACCTGAGCATGAACAGGAACAGATCCTACGCAAGTGTCACTCCGAAGCTTATGGAGGACACCACGCTGGAGATAGAACTGCACATAAGGTATTGCAATCTGGTTTTTATTGGCCTACTCTCTTCAAGGATGCCCGTAAGTTTGTTTTATCTTGTGATGAATGTCAAAGAATTGGTAATATTAGTAGACGTCAAGAAATGCCTATGAATTATTCACTTGTTATTGAACCATTTGATGTTTGGGGCTTTGATTATATGGGACCTTTTCCTGCCTCCATGGATATACACTCATTATTTTAGTTGCTGTTGATTACATTACTAAGTGGGTAGAAGCTATTCCAACTAGTAGTGCTGATCATAACACTTCTATTAAAATGCTGAAGGAAGTTATTTTTCCGAGGTTTGGAGTCCCTAGATATTTAATGACTGATGGTGGTTCACACTTTATTCATGGTGCTTTCCGTAAAATGCTTGCCAAATATGACGTTAATCATAGAATTGCATCTCCTTATCACCCACAGTCTAGTGGTCAAGTAGAATTGAGTAATAGAGAGCTCAAATTAATTTTGCAAAAGACTGTTAATAGGTCTAGAAAGAATTGGTCCAAGAAACTTGATGATGCATTATGGGCATATAGAACTGTATATAAGAATCCTATGGGTATGTCTCCGTATAAAATGGTTTATGGAAAAGCATGTCACTTACCTCTCGAACTAGAACATAAGGCATATTGGGCTATTAAAGAGCTTAACTATGATTTCAAACTTGCCGATGAGAAGAGGTTATTTGATATTAGCTCACTTGATGAATGGAAAACCCAAGCCTATGAAAATGCCAAGTTGTTTAAAGAAAAAGTTAAAAGATGGCATGACAAAAGGATACAAAAGCATGAGTTTAGTGTAGGCGATTATGTATTGCTATACAACTCTCGTTTAAGATTTTTTGCAGGAAAACTTCTCTCTAAATGGGAAGGTCCCTACGTTATCGAGGAGGTCTATCGTTCCGGTGCCATAAAAATCAACAATTTCGAAGGCACAAATCCGAAGGTGGTAAACGGTCAAAGAATCAAGCACTATATCTCAAGTAATCCTATAAATGTTGAAACCAATGTTATTGAAACCATAACCCCGGAGGAATACATAAGGGACACTTTCCAGAACGTTCCAGACTCCGAACAGGAATAGTTATGTGGTACGGTAAGTAAACCGACTCCAAAACAATTTTTAAGGCAATATTTCTCCGTTTTGGAATGTTTAGAAAAATAGAAAAATAGGTAGTAGTCCAGGGAGGACACGAGCCCTCCACAAGGGTGGAGGGCGCGCCCTACCCCCCTGGGCGCGCCCCTACCTCGTGAGCACCTCGTGTGCCCTGCGGACTCCATTTTCCTGCATGATACGTATTTTGGTCGGTAAAAATTCATTATATATTCTCCCTAAGGTTTTGACCCCCGTATCACGCAAATATCCCCTGTTTTCGTTTTGAGCTATTTTCGTTGCAGATTTGAGAATTCCGAAGACTCGATCATCCTTCTATGAGGGTGAGCCTATGCCATGGAAGGGTACGACAAGCTTGCGTCATCAACAACACCTCCACCTCCAACAACAAAGAAGGGGACCTCATCACATGGGTATGGGCACTCCCCTTGGCAACTGCCAAGCTTGGGGGAGGTGCCCCGGTATCGTATCACCATCACAACTCCTATCTTTACCGTTTTTCTTAGTTCGATCCTATTAGTAGTATCTTGATTTAGTAGAATAAGTCTTGGCATGATC
>NC_053024.1:744953959-744964205 GCF_003073215.2 Triticum urartu
CAACTCCCTTTTGGTTGATCAAGAGGTCGTTGAGGTTCTTCTTGCCTTGTATGCAAGTCGCAAGACCTCTCTCAAGTTGCCCCTTTAGCTTAGCGTTCTCCTCAACGAGATGCACATGCTCACAACACGGGTTAGTAGCATTTGCATTATCAATTAACATCATACGAGGAAAAGTGGCTTTTTCCTTGGTTAGCTTTACTTGAAGTTGATCATGAGACTCTTTGAGGCTAGCATGAGCACCCTTCAAGACCTTGTGAGCCTTGTCAAGTAGATCAAACTCCTCTTTGAGTCTAGCAAGATCAACCTCAAGTTCGGCCTTCTCGGAGTTTAGCACATGAGAAACAATGAGGACATGATCATAATCTTTCTTTAACTTAGCATGATCAACGTTGTGTGACTCCTCAAGAGCCAAACGAAGACCACGCTCTTCCTCAAGAGCATTGGAAAGATCCGAAATCTCATCGGCATAGTCACGACTATGCCCTTCCATCTTAGTGATGGTGTCTTCGTGAGCCTCGATCATGTCATTGGCTTCACCAAGTTGTTCCAAGAGAGCAACAAAGTGCTTCTTGGATTTTCCCTTGAGTTTGCCCATAAAGGCCTCAAACTCATTAGCCTCCACATTCGCTCCCTCAAGTTCATTAATGCTATCCGTCGGAGAAGGATGATTAATGATGGTAGTTTTGATGTTGGGGGTTACCTTGTTGGTGGCTTTAGCCATGAGGCACTTGGCGGTGATGCTCTCATTGGGTGAGTCGAAGAGAGACACCCGTGGAGTCGTCGCAATGGCAACGGAGGCCATGGCAACCGACTCATCACCTTCATCATCGTCATCATCCTCATTGTACTCTTCTTGTACCACCAATGCCTTGGGAGGAGTCTTCTTGGTGAAGTTGCTCTTGTTGGGGAACGACTTGGCCTTGTCCTTTCGGATGAGCTTGCCACCATTGTCTTCCCTCTTCTCATACGGGCACTCCGCAACAAAATGACTCACGTTGCCACAATTGTAGCAAGTCCTTACACGTTGCTTGCTCTTCGTGCCACTTGAGTTGTTCTTGTTAAAGTTTGGCCTCGAGTTTTTCTTGCTCCAAAATTGCCTTGAAGCGAGTGCCATGTGTTCATGATATGCATACTTCATATCCTTCGGGGTTGCTCTCCTCTTCTTCCTCTTCTTCTTCTTCAACGGAGAGCTTGGCCTTCAATGCAAGGTTGGGCTTCTTTGCCCTTTGAGAACGAAGCACCGCATTGTCGGCGGTCTTGTCCAAAATGTTCATGGCCACAAACTCATCCAACACTTCGCTTGAGGTCAAAGTGTGGAAGTCCGGTCTTTGACGAATGACGGAGGACATGGCCTTGTGGTAGGGCATCATTGCCTTGAGGAATTTGCGCTTGATCCAATTGTCATCCGTGTCCTTGCTCCCGTGATCTCGGAGTGAGACCGCGAGTTTGGTTACTCTCCGATAAAGCTCACGAGGTTCTTCATCTTCTTTCATTGCAAACTCATCGGCCTCATCTTGCACCACTTCATAGTTGGAGCGTTGAATGCTTGCGCTTCCCCGGTAGAGGAGACAACACAAAGCCATGCGTCTTTGGCCAAGGCGAAGGGCCGAAGATGAGGTAGGTCTTCGGGTGGGAATTGCATCTTGAATGATGAAGAGAGCATTCTCATTGAATTGATTATCCGCGGCTTCTCGAGGAGTGAAGTTGCTTGGATCATGCGGATAGAAACCTTCTTCAATGATTCTCCAAAGGTTAGTGTTCACATGATTTAAATGACGTTTAAAGCGGTAAACCCAAGAATCAAAGTCCTCATTTTTCACAATCTTAGGGGGAGGACCGGCATGATTCAAATGAGTAGAAGGAACCGGTCCACCATAAACAAGTGGTGGTTCCACATGAGCAAAGATGCCGGTGCCATTTTTACCACTAGAAGAAGGAGCCTTTTCACTACTAGCTTCCCCCTTGTCGGGGATAGCATCCGTCACCTTGTCGGTGGGGGTCACCCACTTTCAACGGTGCGGTGGATAGTTTAAGCCCCTCAAGAAATTTAGTAAACATGCTTTCAACCTCGGTCGTCATGGAGGTTTTCAATGTCTCCAAGGCCACATTGAACTCCTCACGAGAGACCGAGGTTCCCCCATCGCCCGTAGACGAGGTCGGATTCACACCGGAGTGTTCCTCCACACCGTCTACGGTATCAACCATACTCTTTGGACGGTAAAGTCCTTAATAAAGAGACGAGGCTCTGATACCAATTGAAAGGATCGATATGGTTGACTAGAGGGGGGGTGAATAGGCAACTACCAATTTTTAACTTTTCTTTACCAAATTAAACTTTGCATCAAAGTAGGTTGTCTAGATGTGCAACTAGGTGAGCAACCTATATGATGCAATAACAACAAGCATACAAGCAAGCAAGAGAAGTAACACTAAAGAGCTTGCACAAGTAAAGGTAAGAGATAACCAAGAGTGGATCCGGTGAAGACGAGGATGTGTTACCGAAGTTCCTTCCTTTTGAGGGGAAGTACGTCTCCGTTAGAGCGGTGTGGAGGCACAATGCTCCCCAAGAAGCCACTAGGGCCACCGTATTCTCCTCACGCCCTCACACAATGCGAGATGCCGTGATTCCACTATTGGTGCCCTTGAAGGCGGCACCGAACCTTTACAAACAAGGTTGGGGCAATCTCCACAACTTAATCGGAGGCTCCCAACAAACCACGAAGCTTCACCACAATGGACTATGGCTCCGTGGTGACCTCAACCGTCTAGGGTGCTCAAACACCCAAGAGTAACAAGATCCGCTAGGGATGAGTGGGGGAATCGAAAATCCCTTGGTGGAAGTGTAGATCGGGGCCTTCTCAACCACTCCCGAGCAAATCAACAAGTTTGATTGGCTAGAGAGATAGATCGGGCGAAAATGGAGCTTGGAGCATTTAATGGAGCTTGAGGGGGAAGAGGTAAGGTCAAAGGAGAAGAAGGGGACCCCCTTTTATAGTGGGGGCAACAATCCAACCGTTGCCCCACCAACCAGCCCCGCACAGGGCGGTAGTACCGCTAAAGGGGGCGGTACTACCGCTGAGCCAGCGGTACTGCCGCTCCAGCGAGCGGTACTGCCGCACAGAGAAGAGCAGCAGGGATCTGGACCCAGCGCGGTACTACCGCAGTGGTAAGGGCAGTACTACCGCCTCTACTACCGCAAAACCCGACACGAGAAAAAGAGCCCTCGAGTCGAGGCAGTAGGAGCCAGATAGCCCAGCAGTAGTACAACAGCGGGGTCACGGGCGGTACTACCGCTGCGGAGCAGTACTGCCGCTTGTGACCCTTCGGCGGTACTACCGCTGGTAGTGCGGTACTATCGCTGGGACACAGAAGAGAGAGAGAAGATCTCTCCATCGAGGCTGAGGACGAGGCGGTGGTGCCAGGCAGGCCAGCGGTAGTTCTGTTGTGGAGTCACGGGCGGTACTCCCGCTTTGGAGCGGTACTACCGCTTGTGACTCCTCAACGGTACTACCGCTGGGTTGCGCGGTACTACCGCTGGAACCCAGACAGGACACAGAAAAGAGAAGAGATCTCTCCAAAGAAGTGGAAGAGCTCGGAGGGTGAGAAGCTGACGTGTACGTGTTGATTCCACCCATGCAATACCCAGCGGACCCCCTCTTGATAGTACGGTGCCCTCTACGCAACTAGTCCACCAAAAGAGAAACGAAAGAGCTACACCGTTAACAACATATACTCATTAAAAATTCTATTGTGCTCCCACTCACTTCTTTGGAAATACAAGTTTCTCATAAACTTTGTATAAACCCAAAATCTTTGATCATCTCATCAAAGCGTACATTCCAACTCCGAGATGCTTACTCCAGTCCTTAGAAGGATTCCTGGAGCTTTGCATACTTGTCAGCATCTTTCAGGATTGACAAAACCTTCTGGTTGTATCACATACAACCTTTCCTCAAGAAAAACATCGAGGAAATAATGTTTTGACATCCTATCTGCAAGATTTCATAAATAATGCAGTAACTGCTAACATAATTCCAACAGACTCTTAGCATCGCTACGAGTGAGAAAGTCTCATCGTAGTCAACGCCTTGAACTTGTCGGGAAACATCTTAACGACAGGTCGAGCTTTCTTAATGGTGACACTTACCATCATTGTTTGTCTTCCTTTTAAAATCCATATGCACCTAACAGCCTTACGACCATCAAGTAGTTCTTTCAAAGTCTATACTTTGTTTTATACATGGATCCTCTCACGGATTTTATGGCCTTGAGCCATTCGTCGGAATTCGGGCCCACCATCGCTTCTCCATAGCTCGTAGGTTCATTGTTGTCTAGCAACATGACTTCCAAGACAGGATTACGTACCTCTCTGAAGTAGTACGCATCTTTGTCGACCTATGAGGTTTGGTAGTGACTTGATCCAAAGTTTCATGATCACTATCATAAGCTTCCACTTCAATTGGTGTAGGTGCCACGGGAACAACTTCCTGTGCCCTGCTACACACTAGTTGAAGTGACGGTTCAATAACCTCATCAAGTCTCCACCATCCTCCCACTCAATTCTTTCGAGAGAAACTTTTCCTCGAGAAAGGACCCGTTTCTAGAAACAATCACTTTTGCTTCCGGATCTGAAATAGGAGGCATACCCAACTATTTTTGGGTATTCTATGAAGATGCATTTATCCGCTTTGGGCTCGAGCTTATCAGCCTGAAACTTTTTCATATAAGCATCGCAGCCCCAAACTTTTAAGAAACGATAGCTTAGGTTTCTCTAAACCATAGTTCATACGGTGTTGTCTCAACGGAATTGTGTGGTGCCCTATTTAAAGTGAGTGCTGTTGTCTCTAATGCCTAATCCATAAACGATAGTGGTAATTCGATAAGAGACATCATGGTATGCACCATATCCAATAGGGTGCAGTTATGATGTTCAGACACACCATCACACTGGTGGTCCAGGCAGTATTAGTTGTGAAACAATTTCCACAATGTCTTAATTGTGTGCCAAAATCGTAACTCAGATATTCATCTCTATGATCATATAATAGACATTTTATCATCTTGTCACGACGATCTTCAACTTCACTCTGAAATTACTTAAACCTTTCACTAATTCAGACTTGTGTTTCATCAAGTAAATATACTCAACATCTACTCAAATCATCTATGAAGTAAGAACATAACGATATCCACTGCGTGCCTCAGCACTCATTGGACTGCACACATCAAAATGTATTACTTCCAACAAGTTGCTTTCTTGTTCCATCTTACTGAAAACGAGGCCTTTCAGTCATCTTGCCCATGTGGTATGATTTGCATGTCTCAAGTGATTCAAAATCAAGTGAGTCCAAACGATCCATCTGCATGGAGTTTCTTCATGCAAATCTATCAATAGACATGGTTCGCATGTCTCAATCTTTTCAAAACGAGTGAGTCCAAAGATCCATCAACATGGAGCTTCTTCATGCGTTTTATACCAATATGACTCAAATGGCAGTGCCACAAGTATGTGGTACTATCATTACTATCTTATATCTTTTGGCATGAACATGTGTATCACTACGATTGAGATTCAATGAACCATTCATTTTAGGTGCAAGACCATTGAAGGTATTATTCAAATAAACAGAGTAACCATTATTCTCTTTAAATGAATAACCATATTGCGATAAACATAATCCAATCATGTCTATGCTCAGCGCAAACACCAAATAATAGTTATTTAGGTTTAACACCAATCTCGATGGTAGAGGGAGCATGCGATGCTTGATCATATCAACCTTGGAAACACTTCCAACACATATCGTCATCTCACCTTCAGCTAGTCTCCGTTTATTCTGTAGCCTTTTATTTCGAGTTACTAACACTTAGCAACCGAACCGGTATCTAATACCCTGCTGCTACTAGGAGTACTAGTAAAGTACACATTTAATATATGTCCAATACATACTTCTGTCAACCTTGCCAGCCTTCTCATCTACCAAGTATCTAGGGTGGTTCTGCTTTAGTGACCATTCCCCTCATTACAGAAGCACTTAGTCTCAGGTTTGGTTCAACCTTGGGTTTCTTCACTAGAGCAACAACTAATTTGCCGTCTCATGAAGCATCCCTTCCTTGCCCTTGCCCTTCTTGAAACTAGTGGTTTTACTAACCATCAACAATTGATGCTCCTATTTGATTTCTACTTTCGCGGTGTCGCGAATAGCTCAAGGATCATCATATTGTTGGAAATATGCCCTAGAGGCAATAATAAATTGATTATTATTATATTTCCTTGTTCATGATAATCGTTTATTATCCATGCTATAATTGTATTGATAGGAAACTCAGATACATGTGTGGATACATAGACAACACCATGTCCCTAGTAAGCCTCTAGTTGACTAGCTCGTTGATCAATAGATGGTTACGGTTTCCTGACCATGGACATTGGATGTCATTGATAACGGATCACATCATTAGGAGAATGATGTGATGGACAAGGACCCAATCCTAAGCCCTAGCACAAGATCATGTAGTTCGTATGCTAAAGCTTTTCTAATGTCAAGTATCATTTCCTTAGACCATGAGATTGTGCAACTCCCGGATACCATAGGAATGCTTTGGGTGTGCCAAACGTCACAATATAACTGGGTGGCTATAAAGGTACATTACGAGTATCTCCGAAAGTCTCTGTTGGGTTGGCATGAATCGATACTGGGATTTGTCACTCCATGTGACGGAGAGATATCTCTGGGCCCACTCGGTAGGACATCATCATAATGTGCTCAATGTGACCAAAGAGTTGATCACGGGATGATGTGTTATGAAACGAGTAAAAGTGACTTGCCGGTAACGAGATTGAATAAGGTATTGGGATATCGACGATTGAATCTCGGGCAAGTATCGTACCGATTGACAAAGGGAATTGTATACAGGATTGATTGAATCCTTGACATCGTGGTTCATCCGATGAGATCATCGTCGAACATGTGGGAGCCAACATGGGTATCCAGATCCCGATGTTGGTTATTGGCCAGAGAGCTCTCTCGGTCATGTCTGCATGATTCCCGAACCCGTAGGGTCTACACACTTAAGGTTCGGTGACGCTAGGGTTATGAAGATATGTATATGCAGTAATCCGAATGTTGTTCAGAGTCCCGGATGAGATCCCGGACGTCACGAGGAGTTCCGGAATGGTCCGGAGGTAAAGATTTATATATAGGAAATCCTGTTTCGGCCATCAGGACAAGTTTCGGGGTCATCGGTATTGTACCGGGACCACCGGAAGGGTCCCGGGGGTTCACCGGGTGGGGCCACCTATCCCGGAGGGCCCCATGGGCTGAAGTGGGAAGGGATCCAGCCCAAAATGGGCTGGGGCGCCACTTCCCCCTAGGGCCCATGCGCCTAGGGTGGGGGAAACCCTAAAGGAAGAGTCCTAGAAGGGGAAGGCACCTCCTAGGTGCCTTGGGGGGGAGGGAATCCTCCCTTGGCCGCCACCCCAAGACCCATCTAGGGCTGCCGCCCCTCTAGGGGTGGGAACCCTAGAGGGGGCGCCCCCTCCTCCCCTTCTCCTATATATAGTGGGTAGGGGGCTTGCCCATACCACACGATTTGATGTCTCCTTTGGCTGCAGCCCTTCCTCTCTCCCAAGTCTTTCTCCTCTCCTCGTGGTGCTTGGCGAAGCCCTGCAGGATTGCCACGCTCCTCCACCACCACCACGCCGTTGTGCTGCTGCTGGATGGAGTCTTCCTCAACCTCTCCCTCTCTCCTTGCTGGATCAAGGCGTGGGAGACATCGTCGGGCTGTACGTGTGTTGAACACGGAGGTGCCGTCCGTTCGGCACTAGGATCTCCGGTGATTTGGATCACGACGTGTACGACTCCTTCAACCCCGTTCACTTGAACGCTTCCGCTTAGCGATCTACAAGGGTATGTAGATGCACCCTTGGCCGCCACCCCAAGACCCATCTAGGGCTGCCGCCCCTCTAGGGGTGGGAACCCTAGAGGGGGCGCACCCTCCTCCCTCTCCCCTATATATAGTGAGGCCTAGGGGCTGCCCATAACACGCGATCTGATGTCTTGGCCTTTGGTGCAGCCCTTCCTCTCTCCCAAGTCCTTCTCCTCTCCCGCGGTGCTTGGCGAAGCCCTGCAGGATTGCCACGCTCCTCCACCACCACCACGCCGTTGTGCTGCTGCTGGATGGAGTCTTCCTCAACCTCTCCCTCTCTCCTTGCTGGATCAAGGCGTGGGAGACATCGTGGTTGACGCGGAGGTGCCGTCCGTTCGGGCACTAGGATCTCCGGTGATTTGGGATCACGACGAGTACGACTCCTTCAACCCCGTTCACTTGAACGCTTCCGCTTAGCGATCTACAAGGGTATGTAGATGCACTCTCCTTCCCCTCGTTGCTGGTTTCTCCATAGATAGATCTTGGTGACACGTAGGAAAATTTTGAATTTATGCTACGTTCCCCAACAGTGGTATCAGAGCTAGGTCTATGCGTAGTTTCTATGCACGAGTAGAACACAAAGTAGTTGTGGGCGTTGATTTTGTTCAATATGCTTGCCGTTACTAGTCTTATCTTGATTCGGCGGCATCGTGGGATGAAGCGGCCCGGACCAACCTTACACGTACGCTTACGTGAGACCGGTTCCACCGACTGACATGCACTAGTTGCATTAGGTGGCTGGCGGGTGTCTGTCTCTCCCACTTTAGTCGGATCGGATTCGATGAAAAGGGTCCTTATGAAGGGTAAATAGCAATTGGCATATCACGTTGTGGTCTTTGCGTAGGTAAGAAACGTTCTTGCTAGAAACCCATAGCAGCCACGTAAAACATGCAAACAACAATTAGAGGACGTCTAACTTGTTTTTGAAGGGTATGCTATGTGATGTGATATGGCCAAAATGATGTGATGAATGATATATGTGATGTATGAGATTGATCATGTTCTTGTAATAGGAATCACGACTTGCATGTCGATGAGTATGACAACCGGCAGGAGCCATAGGAGTTGTCTTAATTTATTTATGACCTGCGTGTCAACATAAACGTCATGTAATTACTTTACTTTATTGCTAACCGTTAGCTGTAGTAGTAGAAGTAATAGATGACGTGACAACTTCATGGAGACACGATGATGGAGATCATGATGATGGAGATCATGGTGTCATGCCGGTGACAAGATGATCATGGAGCCCCAAGATGGAGATCAAAGGAGCTATATGATATTGGCCATATCATGTCACTATTATTTGATTGCATGTGATGTTTATCATGTTTATACATCTTGTTTACTTAGAACGACGGTAGTAAATAAGATGATCCCTCATTAAAAATTTCAAGAAAGTGTTCCCCCTAACTGTGCACCGTTGCGACAGTTCGTTGTTTCAATGCACCACGTGATGATCGGGTGTTTGATTCAAACGTTCACATACAACGGGTGTAAGACAGATTTACACATGCAAACACTTAGGTTGACTTGACGAGCCTAGCATGTGTATAGACATGGCCTCGGAACACAGAAGACCGAAAGGTCGAGCATGAGTCGTATGGTAGATACGATCAACATGAAGATGTTCACCGATGTTGACTAGTCCGTCTCACGTGATGATCGGACATGGCCTAGTTGACTCGGATCATGTAATCACTTAGATGACTAGAGGGATGGCTATCTGAGTGGGAGTTCATAAGATGAACTTAATTATCCTGAACATAGTCAAAAGGATTTTGCAAATTATGTCGTAGCTCGCGCTTCAGTTCTACGTTTTAGATATGTTCCTAGAGAAAATTTTAGTTGAAAATTGATAGTAGCAATTATGCGGACTAGGTCCGTAAACTGAGGATTGTCCTCATTGCTTCATAGAAGGCTATGTCCTTAATGCACCGCTCAGTGTGCTGAACCTCGAAGTTCGTCTGTGGATGTTGCGAACATCTGACATACACATTTTGATAACTACGTGATATCAGTTAAACGGTTTAGAATTGAGGCACCGAAGACGTTTTGAAACGTCGCGAAACATATGAGATGTTTCGAGGGCTGAAATTTGGATTTCAGGCTCGTGCCCACGTTAAGAGGTATAAGACCTCCGACGGTTCTTCTAGCCTACATACTAAGGGAGAAAAGCTCAATTGTTGCGCTTGTGCTCAGATTGTCTGAGTACAACAATCACTTGAATCAAGTGGGAGTTGATCTTCCAGATGAGATAGTGATGTTTCTCCAAAGTCATTTCCACCACGTCTAAGAGCTGGTCTGCATCCTCTCT
>NC_053024.1:744965205-744993492 GCF_003073215.2 Triticum urartu
TATTAAAAGTAAACAACATGTTCACGATTCCTATGAATTATCCCACGAAAAAAGGAGAAAATTGAAGAACTGAGTAGCACCCACGAGCTAGATGTAAACATGGGATTTGAGAATTGACTACTAATTGATACTTTATATGCTCTAGCATTATCTTTTTAGTTACACCTAAATTTTGTAGTCTTCTACTTTAAAAGACAGATTTCTTCGCGAAGTTGTTCGCTAGATTCATGTACATTAAACATCCCCCCTGAGATCCATAGATATTTATGGACGTTACAAAAAATATTAAATAACAGATCAACACATCATGAGGTATAATTTGTCATAATTAATTGGCAGAATAATATGAAAATATTGGTTTCCTCAAATTATAAAAAATCCACCATAGCCACATTTTCATTTTGATACCCCAAATTAGATTGCACAACTATTTTTGGCAACAATATACAGCTTAACTTAGATTGAGAATAAATATGTCAAGATAAATATAACAACAAAAGAAAAATTGTGACTTAATATAAGTGAGAACTTTCAAGTTGTTAATTTTACTAGTTATACCCCAAAATAAGTTGTCAATGTAATATATCAGAAGATGTACTATGAAAGAAATGTATTGAAGGGCAAGCTGAGTTCTGATAAATAAATAAAAATGTTTAGTATCATATTAGTGTTAAAAAATTATGTCCATGTACATTAACACGAACATTTGGTTCATGGGCACATTTGTTTTTGGAATCGTTAACGTTCTTAACTGTCTCATGATCCATAACTAAAGTAGTGAATATACAAATGTGAAGCAACAGAAAAAGCTTAAAACAAACTATACGATGTAGTCAGGTAGCGTTACAAACATCTGCACAGGAGCAACACAAAATTGAACATTATCTTTAATATTTAGCTGACGTGTTTGGCAGTAGGATCCGATAAAATGCGATGTGTCGCATGTATGTCTTATTTATGACGAGAGTGTCTATTTTTAGAATCATGTCACCCTGTTATTTTAACTGTTACTTTGATCATACTGGTTTATACTTGATCTGTGCTTTCAACTTTTTACAGCGAATCTTCATATGAGATTCATAACTACAAGTTTAGCTCTCGGGTGTATATACATGTTATATAAAAAAATATTAGTAATTATAAAAAGACTTAAAAAATTCATAAACTTTTTCAGATTTTTTTTACTTTCTTTTGTAGATGTATGATTTTTTTAACAAAATCAAAACTCCCATTGACATTTGGGCGAATAACAATATCGTAATTACAAAAAGAGTAAAAAATTATGAATTGTTTTGGAAATTAATTTGACTTTTTTTTGTAGTTGTATAAAAAGTTCGGTGAAATAAACACTCCCATTGACTTTTGGGATTAAAAAGGAAAATCATAATTACAAAAAGATTCAACATAGTCTGAATATTTTTGAAAATAATTCCACTTTTTCGTAGCTATATAGAAAGTTTGGAACAAAATTCCCATTGATTTCTGGGCGAAAAAACAAAATCACAATTACAAAAACGTTTAGTTTTATTTTTTGGAAATAATTTTGAATTTATTTTTTGTTTTATTTTTTTGGTGAAATAAAAATTCATGTTGAATTCTGGGCAAAAAAATTATAATTACAAATAGAGTAAAACAATTCTGATTTTTTTGGAAATAAATTTTATTTTCTTTTGTAGTAGTATATTGTTTCAACACGGACTATCCAATATTCACTTAGACAGGGTCTGCCCTAAATGTAGCAGGGTTCTACATCTATAATTTTTAGCATCAGGTGCAAACCCCCCAAGATAATAAGCGGCGGTTCAAATGACTCAGCCTTCCCATGCTGATTTCATCAAGGTACTCGCAACACTTTGGGCCATACGGTGGGCTGGCCGGAAGACTTTCCATGAAAGGAAGTTACATCTATACCACTATATAGTGTACGAGTTTTGGATGGATCTAGAACAGCAATCCTGATTGTTGGTGCTCTCAATCTAACGGTTGGGCGCAGTGGGATTCGTATAAATAGTGGCTGCTCCAAACTCATGCCTGATATTTCTAGAATTCGATGTGTGACCCACCATCTGACCATGTTCTGGATCTTTCCACTATGGGCTGGACTACACATTTGCTCCTCTAAATTATTTAATTCGTAGTACCTGGCTACATGCGTGCAACGGCTACATGCATGCATCGACCACTTCACCCGAGACTAGGGGCTTGTTTGGTTCTCACCTATGTGAGCCCTGCCAATCGTTGGCTAGCCAATTTATTGGCGGAGGATTTAACTGCCCCAGACTTGCCAACTTTTTGGCGTCGAGTTGAACTAGAAAAGCTGGAGTGGACTGGGCGCACCAAAATATTGGTTCCCATCCAAACGGGAAGCTAGGCTTGGTCAATGACCAATATTTTGGTTTGGCAGCCGAGGGCCGCAATCCAAACAGCCCCTAGCATGCGAGCCTAGCATTGCAATGTTGTATGCATGGTGAACTTTTTGATTTTCTTATGACTTGAAACAAGTAGTAAGGTACCTAGGATAATTAGAATGAGAAAAAAGAGTGCAAATAACCTATGAAATAGTATGTTTTGACTTTTTTATTTTCTTAGCTGACATGAGATTGAGAGGGTGAAAATTTATAATTAATCACACTTCTTCTTTTTACATCATTTTTCTCAAAAAAAAGTTTAGTACGAGTCCAATAAACACAAGGACTTCCTAAACAATATATATTTATTTCATATTTATTTCATTAGAGAGATGCTCTCATATTTATTTTATATTTTTTGATAACTTTTGAACTGTTAAAAGTTTAGGGACACTTAACTAGTTCTGTGGCAAGCTATGGTAGACACAGTTATATATATATATATATATATATATATATATATATATATATATATATATATATGTACTCTCATGCTTAGTGGATAAGGTTTGTTGGATGAAACGAGTATACCCATTACCAACGACCAAACGACCCACCTAATTAGTATGCTAGAAATTAATATAAAAAATGCATGCGTGCATATTCCTTGGAAGTTAGGTGCGTACGTGTGTGATCCTAGTTTTGAGGCAACAGAAGTATATTCACTTAACTATTACCTAGCATTCTAGTCCAGTATATTTTGCATGCATGCACGTACTCATAGTTTGCTTGTATATGCATGTCAGACTATACGTAGCATTTTTTTCACTCTTTATGAAAGTGTACATTGTTTTATGCCGAGAGGGTATATTATAGTGCTTTTTTAGTGAGTATATGCTGCTCTTTAGGAGTATGCACTTCCTACATTTTTATAGTGAGTATCTGATGATTTTTCATGATGGGGTGCATACTTCCTTTTACAAGGGAGTATGTGTGGGTTTCGTAGTTAATTTCAAAAAATTTCCTAACGGCACACGCAAGATCATGTGATGCATAGCAACGAGATGGAGAGTGTTGTCTACGTACCCACGCAGACCGACTGCGGAAGCGTTGACGCAACGTAGAGGAAGTAGTCGTACGTCTTCCCGATCTGACCGATCAAGCACCGAAACTACGGCACCTCTGAGTTCGAGCACACGTTCAGCTCTGACGATCCCCGGACTCCGATCCAGCAAAGTGTCGGGGAAGAGTTCCGTCAGCACGACGGCGTGGTGACGATCTTGATGCACTATGGCAGCAGGGCTTCGCCTAAACTCCGCTACAATATTATTGAGGACTATGGTGGCAGGGGGCACCGCACACGGCTAAGGAAGATCACGTGGATCAACTTGTGTGTTCTAGGGTGCCTCTACCTCAGTATATAAAGGACCAAAGGGGGGAGGCTGGCCGGCCAGGGCGCGCCAGGAGAGTCCTACTCCCTCTGGGAGTAGGATTCCCCCCCCCCCCAATCCTAGTTGGAATAGGATTCGCGGAGGGGGAAAAGAGAGAGAGGGGGCCGGCCACCTCTCCTAGTCCTAATAGGACTAGGGGAAGGAGGAGGCGCGCAGCCCATGTAGGGCTGCCTCTTCTCTTTTCCACTAAGGCCCATCATGGCCCATTTAGCTCCCGGGGGGTTCCGGTAACCTTCCCGGTACTCCGGTAAAATCCCGATTTCACCCGGAACACTTCCGATATCCAAACATAGGCTTCCAATATATCAATCTTTATGTCTCGACCATTTCGAGACTCCTCGTCATGTCCGTGATCACATCCGGGACTCCGAACAACCTTCGGTACATCAAAATGCATAAACTCATAATATAACTGTCATCGTAACCTTAAGCGTGCGGACCCTACGGGTTCGAGAACGATGTAGACATGACCGAGACACGCCTCCGGTCAATAACCAATAGCGGGACCTGGATGCCCATATTGGCTCCTACATATTCTACGAAGATCTTTATCGGTCAGACCGCATAACAACATACGTCGTTTCCTTTGTCATCGGTATGTTACTTGCCCGAGATTCGATCGTCAGTATTCCAAATACCTAGTTCAATCTCGTTACCGACAAGTCTCTTTACTCGTTCTGTAATACATCATCCCGCAACTAACTCATTTAGTTGCAATGCTTGCAAGGCTTAAGTGATGTGCATTACCGAGAGGGCCCAGAGATACCTCTCCGACAATCGGAGTGACAAATCCTAATCTCGAAATACGCCAACCCAACATCTACCTTTGGAGACACCTGTAATGCTCCTTTATAATCACCCAGTTACGCTGTGACGTTTGGTAGCACCCAAAGTGTTCCTCCGGCAAACGGGAGTTGCATAATCTCATAGTCATAGGAACATGTATAAGTCATGAAGAAAGCAATAGCAACATACTAAACGATCGGGTGCTAAGCTAATGGAATGGGTCATGTCAATCAGATCATTCTCTTAATGATGTGACCTCGTTAATCAAATAACAACTCTTTGTTCATGGTTAGGAAACATAACCATCTTTGATTAACGAGCTAGTCAAGTAGAGGCATACTAGTGACACTCTGTTTGTCTATGTATTCACACATGTATTATGTTTCCGGTTAATACAATTCTAGCATGAATAATAAACATTTATCATGATATAAGGAAATAAATAATAACTTTATTATTGCCTCTAGGGCATATTTCCTTCAGTATGTACTGCTTTCTTTGCGCGTATATACTTGTTTGTTTTAGGAGAGTATATACTACACCATTTTTGATGAAACGAATGCTACATCTTTACGAAAGAGTATATACTACATTATTTGTGCAGAAGTATATACTTCTTTCTTATATGAAGTTGGTATATACTTCATTTTGTAATGAGAGAGAGAGAGAGAGAGATCCTAAATTTCATATCAAGAAGTATATACATTATTTTTCATGAGTGATCAGATACTGCATTAAACATAAAAAGGAAAAATTAGTACTCATTTGTTAACCGGTACAGTATAATAAACAAAAGTTGATTGTATAAGTGCAAAGGAAACTGCTAAATATTCCTCCCATGCATACATTGCATGATAACACGTGTGCTAGGTACATGCATGCATCATCGGTGCCTAGGACTTGCTTGCACCGTGGGGTGTGGCAGATCGGCAGCAGGAGAGCAGAAACCGACGCAAGGTAGCTGCACTGCCGGAGTGCAAGCTATGGAAGTTAGCCGGTTGGATTACTCTATGCATTGAACTCGCTCACCATGGCCGCTCAGCGGCGCGGCCGCCGGCCAGCGTCTCCGTCCTGTCCGGCTGCATCCTGAGAAATTTGAGTAGAGTTATGTAAGACGGCGTTGATAGATTGTTGCATTCAAAAAATTACTCCCATATAAGATTAGAGCGAGATCTATGCGTACCTTAACTCCTTTAGTGATTTCACTAATCAATTCATAATGTGTAACAAGACCACAAATTAAACATGATACTGGATGCATGCCTCGAATTTACCCACGAGAGTGCATGATAGCATCGTACATAACCTGGTCAATGCATCACCCTCATGTAGCTTGCGTTGGCCACGGAGGCTCGTTCGCATCGTTCTATGCGCGTCTTCCCCGTAGGCAGGTGCCACACTTCATTCTCTTGTCGCCGCCGTCTTCGAATCGCCGCTGCCCGGCATGGTGCAAATAGAAGATTCAAAATCCTAATAATGAGATTAATATACGGGGCAACAAATGTGCAACAGTACGTGTGTTTATCCCTAGTATTCTGGAACAACTTTTCAAAGTCCACCTTTTCCCTTCCGTGAGATTTTCACCTAATTAAATAATTAATTAAGTAATTGGATATTGGTTGGAGTTTAAACGGGATAGCCTCAAAGCTGACACGTTGGTAGGAGTATGTACTCCTAGGAGTACTAACCCATTTTCCTATATTTATATATATAAGGGCAAAGATTATATCTAATGTTTCATACAAAGAAAACCATTGTACTATGTTTATTGGGGGAATAATTGTTATCTGGCCTTGCGAAGCCCAAAAATGATTCCACAAATGCTATTGGGATATCTCCATTTGAAGCTTCTATGAAAAATTTACCATAGTATGTGTGCTTTAGTTTTTTACACTAATTTAGTACCATGCTTATATGTAATCAGTTGACGTGCAAAGCACGTACAAATTAGAACAACTGGGCATAACAGATGTTGCGACGCTCGAGACCATTGCTTGTCGTGAGGGTCTGGCTCTTGCTGAAGATCTAATGCTCCGGAACATTGTCATCGCGTCAGATTCCAAGCAAGCTATCCACGATATTTCATATTCAAGCCGAGGTGGCTCCGGTGCTATTATTTCCGAGATCAAACAGAGAGCCTCTTTGTTAAACTGTTTATTTAAATTCGAAGGTAGAGCCACTAATGGTGATGCTGATAGGTTAGCCAAGTTTTCAATTTTTTTGATCTGAGTCGATATGGTTTGTTGAGCCCCATGATCCTTTTTGTATCCCACATCATGTGGTCTATGATCAATAAAGCTTGATTTAACCCCTAAAAAACTATCCAAGGAGTACTCCTTTAGGAACCCGTAAGGGTCACCTGGGGTGGACTAAGAGCGCACTCTAGCCGTCGCCACGTGTCACACGCTGGATACTTCCTTCGATTTGGGATTTTTATTTTTTTTTGCATGCGTTTTTGGCTTTTTATATGACTTTTTCCGGGTTTTTTGGCTTTTCGATTTCCCCCGGTTTTTCTTAGGTTTTAGACAAAAACGTTGTTCTTTTTGTGCTAGAAAACGTGTTTTTTCCCTTCATGAGAGGCACAGATTTGCTTCCGTTAGAGGCAGAGTCGCGTCTCTCAGAAACAGGAAAAAACACGCTTATTGTTTTTCTTCCGCGAGAGTGCCTCTCGAAAACGGAAAAAATGCATTTTTTCCTTCCGCGAGAGGCATGGAATTGCTTCCACTAGTCCTGCATCTCGAAAATGAAAAAAAACACATTTTTTTCCTTCTGCTAGAGGCATGGATTTGCTTTTGTGAGAAGCATAGCCGTGCTCTCGAAAACGAAAAGAACACGGGTTTCCCTTCCGCGAGCGGCGCAAATTTGTTTCCACGAGAGACATAGTCGTGCCTCTTTCGAAAAGAAAAATGTGCAAGGTTTATTCGTTCGGTTTTTAAAAGAAGACGCCAAAACCTATCAATATGAGATCTAGTTTTGATGATCTTGACACGAGTAATCCAACGGTGAAAACGATTCAAGATTTAGACGTACAGTTTAAGGAATAAAACGTTTTGAATAAACGGATATACGAAAAAAAAACTCACATGTTAGGATGTCCGTCACTTATTGCAAAGTGGAGACAAAAGTGAGTGCTGCTTAATTAGTTGTATAATGTTCACTCATTATTTTATCAATCAATTTATGGAAGAGTTGGACATGACTCCGTCTAAAGCTCAATGCGATCTACTCCTTCCGTCTGTAAATATTCGTCATCAAAATAGATAAAAAAGAATGTATGTAAACATATTTTGACAAGTATTTTCGGACAGAGGGAGTAAATGTTAGAACTTCTGCCCCAAGTCGATGGAGCTCTGAAGGTAGAGTGAAAATTAATGTTGATGCAGGAATATCGAGGGGTATTCCTGGAAAACTCAAGAATCTGACGTCAGACCGCCGTCGCCCCGACGTTCTCCGATGGCTCGCCGCATCTTCCCCCGCCCAGATCCACCGCGCCTCCTCCTCTCCCGTCCAGATCCCCCGCAGAGCGAGAGGATGCGAGGTTGCGGCCGAGAGGAGAGACTGCTGCAGCTTCTCCTCGTCGCGGCTGATGACTGGGCCGAGCTTCTCCTCGTCGTTGTGCAGGTCAAGAGGTAGGCTGGCGTCGTAGAGAAGCATGGCGTGGAAGTGGCCAAGCTCGACGGTGCGGAGGGCTGCCTTGTGGTGTCGACCGGGGACTTCCGCCCGCCCGAGCAGTTGGCTCGTCAGATGGACAATCAATCTTGCTGCTTTGTTACCCTGAAGCTTGTGCGAGGGTGAACACTGGAAACCTTGTGTTTTCCTTTCAATGAAAAATCGGTAGCCAAGAGTTCCTCAATTCGATAAAAAAAATCGTTTGTGGTGATTAGCCTCCCAATCTTGATTCTGCGTGCGTTCGTGGTGGTAGATGGAGACGGGTGGCCGCGTTGACTGTCGCGAACCGGACCGTCAAAGTCATGCTTCTGAAATATCATGTTTTATGATTACATTCTTGGATTTTTTTTTAATAAAAAGTTACTCCATCCGTCTCAAAATAAGCCAAACTTATTTTGGGACCGAGGGTGTAATACATAATACATACAAATATTTCCTCCATGGAATTGGCTGTCAAACAGATGGCCGAACTCCGGATTTGAACCTCAACATTTGGAATGCGGATTTGGTGAAGTTGGAGGCCCCTTAATGTCAGAAGATTATATAATCCACGCAGAGCTAAAGGGCCTGGAGCTGTCTAGGCTGACTGTTGAACTATTCTTATTAGCTGAAGGGCCATTAGTCAAGGTATAAACCCATTCTTTGTGCGAACGTAAGCATATAATTTTTTTCCCAAGAGGCCAACATCATAACCTTGTTAGTTGAAGTCAATTGCATGTTCATCATTGGCGATACATATTGGACTTTAGTTGCCCTTTCCTTTGTTCCTGCTCCACCTGGTTCAGTCGAGTTATAGTTCTCTCCTCGCAGCATACTCTAAGTGGGGCCTCCACATCTTGCAGGTGAGGAATCGATCCCTTGAGTGCATATGAGCATATGATTTTCTTTATTTTTTTCATTTTTTGAAGGATGCAGTTCAGTTTGTTCCGTGCATGGAACTAGTATAATCCTCTTCCAAGTCGTTTATATTCACAATTTGGAGGACTGGTAGGTCGAGCATGCACATAGTGATCATATGGACTGGCCCTTTGTTTTTCACAGAGAGATGCCACGCCGTGCCAAGCTTGTTGATGACACCAAATGGAGGGAAGTAGCATTTGCTAACCGCAAAATTTCTTTGTAGCTCGTCCTACACGGTGCCCCTTATCTGTACCGTTGACCATGATATTGAGATATGTGCTAGTGCCAGCATCAATAGTAGTATCCGTGTAGCCACAGAGTGATTAGAGGCTGTTTGGTTTGTGACTAACTTTGCCAAAGGTTGTCACATCTAAGGTTAGGCAAGTTTGGCAAACTTAGGTGAGTATTTGATTCAAGCCACACCTTAGCCAAGCCGTACTTGAGCCCCACATGGCATACACACAAAAGTTATGGCAAGATTCCCTTAGCTTGCCCAACTTGTGACTCTCATTTTGATGAATTTACCTTAGGCAAGGTTGGCAAAAATGTGTGGTAAAATATGACAATGCTAGGCCTAGAACCAAACAGTCCCTTCGTCCGAAAAGGCTAGTGACACCAGTCCTCTCGCTGCCGCTTGCATGCAGTACTGTAGTCACGTGGGTTTGCCAGAGCTCAAGTAAAGAGAGAGTCTGCTGCATGCAAGTTTTAAAGAGAGAGAGTGCCGTTGTTCAAAGTTTTTTTACAAAATTAAGAGAGAGAGAATTGCATGCACGGGTCGATAGAGAAAGAAAAAGGAAGAGAAAAGAGTGGCATGCACCGGTTGTCAGAGGAACAGTCTGGGAGAGAGTGTGAGAGGCCTATGCAACCTTGTGCCATAGACAGTAGCTGAGGAACAGTCTGGCATCGTTGTTTCCACCTATTTCACTGTTGAAAGAAGCTAGGTTGCTGAGTTTCAGATCCATGGTGTATACGAGGAGATGGGAAGGAAGAAAAAAGAGGATGCCAGATTATAAGATACCTCTGATCCAGGAAGATGGAGACGGATGTCATTGCGGATGGATCCGGAGGCGCCACAGTTGAAGTCTGTTCGGCAGCTGCCCCTATCACCATTACGGGCTCCTCTGCCTCCTTGGTGTCTTCACCTCTTTTCATGTTGAAAGAAGCGAGCTCGCTGCTCTGCAGATCCATGGTGGTACAAGCAGATACGAAAGAGGAGAAAGAGGATGCAAAAGTAAAAAAAATGTTTTTTTTGGCAGAAAAAGTAAAAAAATGTTGCCCGATGGAAGGAACGAGATTACACGCGTCGTACTTGTACAGAGGAGTCGTCCGGTCTTGTCCTGTCCTTTTGTTTTTCCTGAGTCTTGGCCCTCCATGTCTTGTCCAGTAGCCTACTAGGCCCATCAAATTCGAATCTTTTTCAGTCCCCTGCAGAGTATTAGGCTTTGATTCCAGTGGCAGAGCTGCTCATCTTAAACATGTGAACGTATCTCGAGGAAAATAATTCTTTATTGTGCGGCCCTGATAGAGGGTACCGTGGAGCTCCAGCTATACAAAACCGCTCTCTTTGCTAACAGACTAGTGGTTGGGGCGCATCCAGGTGCGCCGCCTGAGAGGAAGCTGGGGCGGTGCTAGATAGGATGCGCCCCTTCCACTTTCTTGATTGTACCACGTGATGTTATTTCGTCAAAATCAAAATATAGCAATATGAAGTACTAGTACATACACGTTCACGTCTAAAACCAAAGGCTGGCGACGGTCCATGATACATCTAGAGGCAATGGAAAATCACTGCTTGGGTCATGAGCGGGTAAGACGTGTCGGTCTCCTTGGCGCACTTGCCCGGATCCCCATGCCCTGACCTCACTTCCACAGCACCTTGAAGGCATCATCGTTGGTGCAGGCGTCCCTGATGTACACCGGCAGGACGTCGCTTCAGTAGCCATCAATTGTTACCACATGCTTTTTCAGCTGTGAAACAAGGAGACAAATTGCATGAATATGATAGATCATGTGCCTAAAACATGCTCAAGGTAGTTTTTATTTTTGTTCTACACAACTACACCTCCATCTTACTTTGTTTTTGTTGCATGTTTCATCTGATTCACCAAACGGGTAGTCATCCTTCGTGTCACTCCCACCATTATTAATCACAAACTTATAAGCATAGTTCCTGAGCCTACCCGCCACAACCAGCATTGTGGGATATGTCACAACTGATTAGTTTCTACTCAGGAAGGCTGAGAAGAGAGCCTGTCGTGATCTTGTTTAGTCCTTCCATGGCACCTGAATGACAGTCCAGACCACATTAACCGGAAGTACAGTTCTGGGTTAGTAATAAGGAATGAGCTAAAATCGAAAAATACTTTAAGTATCTTGTATCAAGGCACTTGAGTAAAACGAAACAATACAAGTACAAAGGAGTGACTTCACGGAAATAGATATTTGCATCTTCACTTCTTCAGTGTCACTGTTGTGATCCTAATTTGTAAAACATGAGTGCTCACACAGTTCTTACGTAGCATCTCTAAACTGCACATTTCTAGTATAGCCATCGGCAACCTAAAATAATCCCAAACCTAGAATTCTAGATTGCTGCAAGCATAACAATTTTTTATAAGATTCTTATTTAAGGCGTAATACATAACTGGTCTACATAATAAAGCAGCACATGTCTATTTCCATGGCCAACCGCAAAAGCTAACAAAAATGGTTAGAAGAATTCTCTTGTGTGGGACGTCTTAAAAAGCAATATCACCTACGAATCACACAAGGAATTAGAGCATAACTCTCTAGCTCTAATTTATTATTAATTTCCAAGCAGTCAGTATTGGAGCAGGCACTTCCTTGATATATTTCACATTTTAAGGATAACAAAGTTCATGGATCTACTATTAGGAAGAGCTGAAGGAGTAAAAAACAGCATAGCTTGAAGGAATGTAGTCAGTAAAACTGCAAACTGGGCCTGCGAAAAACTAAACAGAGACATTTTTTCAACATCTTCTCTAGTTGGGCTTGATTTTTTAGTACTGCAGGCAAGCATGTTGCTAAATGCCTCTAATTCCTAACAAGTTATGTAATGGGGAGATTAGCTTGTTTGTATCAGCTTCATCTCGCTTGCATGGATTCTATTTATTGGAACTATTTGCCGTAAAAAATGCCTTGGTCATACATATCTAAGTACGACTATGCTTTTATGTAGTTGTGTGAGTGTGTAACAACATCTCAATATCAAAGTTTTAGTATCAAGGATAAAAAACTTTGTGGATGTACTATTAGGAAGAGCAGTGATTACAGCCAGTATAGTTTGGATAAATGTAGGCAGTAAAACTGGAAATTGGGCCTGAAAAAACTAAACAGAGGCATTTTTTCAACCACTTTTCTAAGTGGGCACGATGATCTTTGCCAAGTATGATAGGCAAACAAGTTGCTAATTGCCAAGTGCTAACCAATTTATCTACAACCATTGTTACCTGGCGCGTTATGCAAGGGTGGTTAGCTTGTACCTGTCAGCTTCTGCTCCCTAACATGGATTCTAGTTAATGGATCACTATGCTTTTGAAGTGCTTATGCACCACATCTCAATATCTAAGCTTTAGCAATAAAACCAAATAACTACAGAAACAATAAAATTCTAACAGGGAATATAGATGAGCGCTGCAATGTCAAGTGTAGAACAACAGATTCACAAGCATGGTGCTTACCACGCTTGCCCTGGTGCTTGACCATGGTGACGGCGCCGCTATGCCTCCAGTCCAGCGCGTCGGGCACGGCGTCGGGACAGGAATGTACATACCGCGTATGATGTACTTTGGAAGCTCATCTTCCTTGCGCTGTGCATTTGAGAAAAAAAATAATAATTGGTAAGAAGCAATTGCTGTGACGATTGATCGAAAGTGAAGCAAGATGGAAAAACAGAGAGCAGAGTAAAAGGGAAATAATAAGACAACGGCACTAAAAGTATCATGTGAGTATGTTGGCAGATCGTCTCGCGGACAATTAATCAGCACAAATGTGTGCGCATGTGTATGTTGAAACATAAATGGAAAATTAGCATATGTCGTTTCCACATGCAAATTAAATAAAAGAAATTGAATGATTTATTGAACCAAAAATGAGGTTCATGGCATTCTCATTGACAGTTGGATTTCTAATGACCTATAATGCAAATGGAAAGGAAAGAAAAAAGAAAAGAGAATGATTAGCATATGGTAATTAGTTGAAAGTCTCTGAATAATAAAATGAGCTACGATCAGTTGTATACAATCTATCATGATACACACAAGAAGTCATAAGAAATGAGCTCTTAAATGTAAATAATCAGAATCACAACTAAAAGCAAGATAGTTACTCTAACACTTGGGTAGACTCATAAAAAAACTACTGCTGGCACATGACACCTCATCTGAGAACCATTTCTTAGCCTGGATTAGCAACGTTTCCTAAAGTAGCTTGTTCATTAAAAAAACAAGCTTTTATCATTTGGGTGTGGAGGGATTCAGCTTGAACAGCCAACTCCTTGATGAACCTGTGAAAGCTACTGAAACGACTTTTTGTATTCTTACATTAGTAGCCAAATGTACTGATGTATAGGGATACTTTATTCTCTCTTTCTCCAAACCGAACCACTACACTTGTCAAGGTCATATTGCCATCAACTGTGAAGAACAGCATCAACACAACATCATCTAGTAATTAGAACAGAACTTGGATAAGAACTCCAAAATGGAGCCAAAGGAGACCTCTTCTTTGATATGAGCAATCATTTCAAGAATAAGCATCTGGTTTCCATAATAGTTCCATAGGAAAAATTGTGCACACACTCCAGTTTTTTTACATGGTGGTACATCAAGATTGCACATACCTCAAAGACAGAAGTTTAACCAAAACGAGATTTGTATAAACTGAAATAGAGCATAACCAAAACGTACAAATTGTAGTTGATGTTCAGATCTGGGATAGATGGTGGAGAGGGGAAGCTCACCACGTTGGTGTTATGTTGGCCTGCTCCTCTGGCCGCTCTACCTGCAGAAACGAGATCAGATGGGTCAGTGAGAGAAGAGAGGGGAGATAGAGGAGATAAGATAATGTTTAACTAACAGATCAAACACCACACCGCAAACCGAAGCTCACACCACATGATGTGTGAGACATCAAGTGGCTGAGTCTGAGAAGTACGTGCCTCTGCACACAAGAGCAACATGTCCACTAGATATGCATGAACCTTGTCCTTGTCGCCAATGCGTGGGAACAGAGTGTTGCGGAAGATGCGATGCATGATATCCAGAAAGGAGTTCAACACCCAAGATGACTTGCCATTGGGGAGTACCTTCTCAACAAGGAAGGGCTGAAGCTGGTTCTTGTTGGCAGACTCAGAGTTGGCATGGGGGCGAACGCCAACGGGGGTGTGAAGCCCGTCATCAGGAATGTGCAGCAGATCCATGAACTCTTTCCATGTAGCAGACAGCTGACGGCCATTGGTCATCCAGGTCATCCTCCGCTCCTCCCCGGGATGAAAGTACACTGAGGCAAAGAACTGACAGATAAGCTCAGGGTCATAGTCAAGGTGAAAGGAGATCACCGGCTCAATAGCAAACTGCTCCACCAAGTCCAGAGCCTCTCCAAAATAGTCACGAAACTTGTCTTTCCGCAGGTGATGCATGTCTATCCACTTGACATCCACAAGGTATTCTGCTTGTTCTTGATCACATCCAGATAGATGAGAGCCTGTTGCTTGGTCCAGAACAACTCGGTGCCTCTGAGGATAGCCCGAGGATTCACATAGGGATTGATCTTCCGGCGCTACATACTCAGTGGTTGAAATCTCGTCCATGCCCTTAGCCGGTTCCTTTTGCTTGCTGGCAGTGGTCTTGACATTGCGCTTGGGGGCATTGGAGCCCTCTGGGGCTTCATCTTGGGGGTTGCGCAGACGCTTGGAGCCAGTGTCACGACTGGGATTGGAACGGCGAGAGCCACCACCTGAGACACAGAACGCAAAAACACCCACAACAGCCAAGAGAGATTAATGCAAAGACCACAACAAAGCAAGTGAAACAAGTAGAAAGCACACATGATAAATGCCTAGAGAGAGATTTGATCCCTACGGTAGTACTGCCAAGAGCTGCGGAGCTAAGAGAGTAGTACGGCTCTTAGACGCGGTAGTACCGTGCAGAGCACACGGTAGTACCGGGTGTAGGAGCGGTAGTACGCCCTTAGCACCGCGGCCGGCGCGGTAGTACCGCGTCTGCGGAGCGGTAGTACCGCACATCGGGCACGGTAGTACCGCACCGCATCAGATCTGAACTTGTTCAAATCTGAGAAAGCCCGCGAAACCACGGCGGTACTACGGTTGGACAAAGCTACCACAAGACAGCATATCAAGTATGTTTCCTACGCATCACGACTCTCCTACATCCTACTCTTGCATAGATTTGGCCTAAAATCTCAAGAACAACAAGTTTCTCCCCAAAACCTAGAAGCAAGAGAACAGCCAAGAAAAAGAGGGATTTGGGGAAAAACCTTGGTCCATGGCAAGAGGAAGTGGTGGGGAACGATCCCACCGGTCGGAATCCGAGGAGAGTGGCCGGAGACGGAGATCCGGCGAGGGCCTCCGGCGCCGTTCTTGAGAGGGAGAGACGTGGAGAGAGAGACAATGAATGGGTATGGGGAGTTGGAACTCCCCTGCCCGAGTCATAACCCCCACGCGCCCTTGACGGCGCGGTAGTACCGTGCCCAGACACGGTAGTACCGCACGGTGCGGTACTTCCGAAGTACCGCACCAGAGCGGTAGTACCGTGCTGTGGCGCGGTAGTACCGTGCCTCCCAAAGCGGTAGTACCGGCCCAGACGCGGTAGTACCGTGGGCTCAAGAAGATGCACGTTTCGACGCGAAAAACTGGATCTTTGCACAAACCACTCCGAGCCAACACGACACCACAAGACCACGCAACACACAAAACCAGAAAGGCACACGACAAACGAACCAACCACGAGACACCACCTCTCCAAAAAGAGGGCGGTGGCCGTAGCCACCTATGTTTGAGTCAATTGGTATGGCACCGCGAAGAATTATCCTTGGGTCCATGACCAAAACTCGTCTTTGAAGCACAAGTACCATCAAACATGGCTAATGTGAAAGACTTGATTGATTTATGCATAATGGGGGGAGGGAGAGTTCATTGAGAGAACATCACTCCCCCTATGTCCATGCCTACATCTAAATAGGACAACACGTTGAGTATGGTGGGGTGTGCAAGGGTTCAAGCAACATTGCTCGAATCGATGATATTTAGCTCATGCCTTAACTCGCGAAATCTTGCTTCATCCAAGGGCTTCGTGAAGATATCTGCAAGGTTATCATGAGTGTTGACGTAGTTGAGCTCGATCTCTCCTCGCCTAATGTGATCCCGGATGAAGTGATACCGGATCTCAATATGCTTCGTCTTGAAGTGTTGCACCGGGTTGAGAGAGATCTTGATGGCACTTTCATTGTCACACCAAAGAGGCACTTTGTCACAAGTGACACCATAATCCTTTAAAGTTTGCCTCATCCATAAGAGTTGTGCACAACAACTACCGGCCGCCACATACTCCGCTTCGGTGGACGAGAGAGACACACAACTTTGCTTTTTGGAAGACCAACTTACCAAAGAGCAACCAAGGAATTGGCACCCTCCGGAAGTGGACTTCCTATCCACTTTGTCTCCCGCCCAATCGGAATCCGAGTACCCTACAAGCTTGAAGTTTGATCCTCTTGGGTACCATAAGCCAAAGTTTGGGGTATGAGCCAAATATCGAAAGATTCAGTTTGACCGCCACATATGACTTTCCTTAGGTGCGGCTTGAAACCGTGCACAAATTCCCACACTCAACATGATGTCCGATCTAGATGCACAAAGGTAAAGCAAGGATCCAATCATGGAAAGATATACCTTTTGATCCACCACTTTACCATTGGGATCTAAGTCAAGTTGGCACCTGGTGGGCATTGGAGTGGAAGCCGGCTTGACTTCACTTAGCTTGAATCTCTTGAGCATGTCTTGAGTGTATTTGGATTGATTGATGAAGGTTCCTTCTCATCTTTGCTTCACTTCGAACCCTAGAAAGAACTTCAACTCTCCCATGGAGGACATCTCGAACTTCGATGTCATGAGAGCGGCAAATTCCTCATTGAAAGCTTTGTTAGGAGAACCAAAGATAATATCATCAACATATAATTGGAACACAAACAACTCCCCTTTGACCTTCTTAGTAAAAAGAGTGGGGTCGATTAGCCCAACTTCAAAACCACGGTCTTGTAACAACTCGGTAAGGTGGTCATACCACGCACGTGGGGCTTGTTTAAGGCCATAGAGTGCCTTATCAAGTTGATACACATGATCAGGAAAGTAGGGATCCTTGAACCCGGGGGGTTGCTTGACATAAACCAATTCATTAATGGGACCATTAAGAAAAGCACTCTTCACATCCATTTGTTGTAACTTAAAGTTATGATGAGAAGCATATGCAATCAACATACGAATGGATTCAAGACGAGCAACGGGAGCAAAGGTTTCACCGTAGTCGATACCCTTGACTTGGGAGTAGCCTTGTGCTACCAAACGAGCCTTGTTGCGAATGATAATCCCATGGGCATCTTGCTTGTTCTTGAATATCCACTTGGTTCCAATGACATTGTGGTTCCCCGTTGGCCTTGGCACCAATCTCCTCACTTTGTTGCGCTCGAAGTTGTTGAGTTCTTCGTGCATGGCATTGAGCCAATCCGGATCTTCTAGCGCCTCATAGACCATGTGGGGTTCCACACAAGAGACAAACGCGTGATGCTCACAATAATTTGCTAATTGTCTATGAGTGCTTACCCCCTTTCTTAAGCTTCCAAGCACATTCGTCATGAGATGATCCTTGGTGGAGAGCTTGGAAGCAACCTTGGCGGCACGACGCTCTAATTCCTCCTCGGTGGTGAGTTGAGGAGCGGTTACTTGATCATCTTGAGCGCCGTCATGAACTTGTTCTTGATCTTGAACTTGCTCGGGGGAGAGAACTTGACCTTGGGAATCACTTGGAGTGTCCACACCGTCTTGAGTATGATCTTTCCCTTGGTCTTGTTCATGAGGTTGAGGGCCTTCACTTTGTTCTTCGGAAGCGTGTGGGCCTTGGGTTGGTGATGGCTCCACTTGAGTGGAGCATTGTCCTTCTCCTTCGGCCACAAGGGGTTCCTCAATGGGTAGGATGAAACCAACACCCATTCTTCTTATGGCTTGAGGAGGAATTTCATCACCTACATCACAAGTGCCACTTTGCTCCACTTGGGAGCCATTATTCTCATCAAACTCCACGTTACACGTCTCCTCAATAAGTCCCGTGGATTTATTGAGGACACGGTAAGCATGAGAGTTTGTAGCATAACCAACAAATATGCCCTCATAAGCTCTAGCCTCAAATTTAGACAACCGAACACCTTTCTTGAGAATGAAACACTTACACCCGAATACCCGGAAGTACTTGAGGTTGGGCTTGTTACCGGTGAGTATCTCATATGGAGTCTTGTTCAAGCCCTTGCGGAGGTAGAGCCGATTTGATGCATGACATGCGGTGTTGATGGCTTCGGCCCAAAAGTTGTACGGAGACTTGAACTCCGCCATCATGGTCCTTGCCGCATCCATCAACGTCCGGTTCTTCCTCTCCGCAACACCGTTTTGTTGAGGGGTGTATGGTGCGGAATATTGATGCTTGATTCCCTCATCACTAAGAAACTCATCCAAGGTGTAGTTCTTGAACTCGGTGCCGTTGTCACTTCTTATTGTCAAGTTGCTGTGTTGTCGACGTTGTCTTATTGTCAAGATCTTTGCATTGTGTTGACGTTGTGCTTCATTTGCAAAGTCAATGACGGTTTGTTGGGTCTCGCTCTTCCTCTTGAAGAAATACACCCAAGTGTATCTTGAGTAGTCATCCACAATCACCAAGCAATACTTCCTACCCCCAAGACTATCGAAGGATGGAGGCCCAAAGAGATCCATGTGAAGGAGCTCCAAAGGCCTCTTTGAGTAAATGATAGTCGTGGGAGGGTGAGCCTTCTCATGTAGCTTTCCTTCGATACAGGCACTGCAAGCACGATCTTTAGCAAAACTAACATTCGTTAGTCCACGGACATGGTCCCCCTTGAGGAGACTTTGCAAAGATCTCATATTGACATGGGCTAAACGGCGATGCCAAAGCCATCCCACATCAACTTTAGCCATTAGGCATGTCGCGGTCTTAGTGGGTCGCTCCGAAAAGTTAATCACATATAGACCGTTCTCGACATGCCCAACAAAAGCTACTTTAAGAGTCTTGCTCCACAAGAGGGCCACGGTATCGATATCAAAGAAAGTGGCAAAGCCCATGATTGCAAGTTGACGAACGGAAAGTAAATTGTATGCAAGGGACTCAACAAGCATGACCTTCTCGATCGTGAGATCATGAGAGATGACCACCTTGCCAAGTCCCAATACCTTAGAAGATGAGGCGTCACCCCACTCGACATTGGTGGGCATAGATGGAACCTTGTGCACGTCCACCACCAAGTCCTTGCTTCCGGTCATATGATTTGTAGCTCCGCTATCGAGCAACCATGATCCCCACCGGAAGCAAACACCTACAAGAGATCAATGCTTGGTTTTAGGTACCCATTTTGTAATGGGTCCTTTGATGTTAGTAACAAGGGTTTTTGGAACCCAAATAGACCATTCAATGTATTCATGAAGAGAACCAACAAATTTGGCATAAACATGCCCATCACTAGCACGGCATAACACATAAGAAGGATTAAAATCGCCGGCTTTGTTGAGAGGGTGGCATTGCCCTTCTTGACATTGTTCTTCTTCTTCTCCTCGGGCACTCTCTCCCTCCCTCACAAAGGTTTGCATGAGGGGAGGAGGTCGTTTGGTCTTGTCATTCTTCTTCTTGTTCTTGGAGTCGGGCACGTACCCAACCCCTTCCTTGGCCACACTCCCTTTTGGTTGATAAGAGATCGTTGAGGTTCTTCTTTGCCTTGTATGCAAGCCGCAAGACCTCTCTCAAGTTGCTCCTTCAACTTAGCATTTTCCTCAACAAGATGTATATGCTCACAACACGGGTTAGTAGCATTTGCATTATCAATTAAAACCATATGAGGAAAAGTTGCTTTTTCCTTAGTTAGCTTCACTTGGAGTTGATCATGAGACTCCTTGAGACTAGCTTGAATACCCTTCAAGGCCTTGTGGGCCTTGTCAAGTATATCAAACTCCTCTTTGAGTCTAGCAAGATCAACCCCGAGTTTGGCCTTCTCGGAATTTAGCACACAAGAAATAATGAGGGCATGATCATAATATTTCTTTAACTTAGCATGATCACCGTTGTGTGACTCCTCAAGAGCCAAACGAAGACCACGCTCTTCCTCAAGAGCATTGGAAAGATCCGAAATCTCATCGGCATAGTCACGACTATGCCCTTCCATCTTAGAGATGGTGTCTTCGTGAGCCTCGATCATGTCATTGGCCTCACCAAGTTGTTCCAAGAGAGCAACAAAGTGCTTCTTGGATTTTCCCTTGAGTTTGCCCATAAAGGCCTCAAACTCGTTAGCCTCCACATTAGCTCCCTCAAGTTCATTAATGCTATCCGTTGGGGAAGGATGATTAATGATGGTAGTTTTGATGTTGGAGGTTACCTTGTTGGTGGCTTTAGCCATGAGGCACTTGGCGGTGATGCTCTCGTTGGGTGAGTCGAAGAGAGACACCCGTGACGTTGTTGCAATGGCAACGGAGGCCATGGCAACCGACTCATCATCTTCATCATCGTCATCATCCTCATTGTACTCTTCTTGCACAACCAAAGCCTTGGGAGGAGTCTTCTTGGTGAAGTTGTTCTTGTTGGGGAACGACTTGGCCTTGTCCTTTCGGATGAGTTTGCCACCATTGTCTTCCCTCTTCTCATACGGGCATTCCGCAACGAAATGACTCACGTTGCCGCAATTGTAGCAAGTCCTTACACGTTGCTTGCCCCTTGTGCCACTCGAGTTGTTTTTGCTAAAATTGGGCCTCGAGTTTTTCTTGCTCCAAAATTGCCTTGAAGCAAGTGCCATGTGTTCATGATATGCATACTTCGTATCTTCGGGGTTGCTCTCCTCTTCTTCCTCTTCTTCTTCTTCCACGGTGAGCTTGGCCTTCAATGCAAGGTTAGGCTTCTTTGCCCGTTGAGAACGGAGCACCGCATTGTCGGCGGTCTTGTCCAAAATGTTCATGGCCACAAACTCATCCAACACTTCGCTTGAGGTCAAAGTGTGGAAGTCCGGTCTTTGACGAATGACGGAGGACATGGCCTTGTGATAGGGCATCATTGCCTTGAGGAATTTGCGCTTGATCCAATTGTCATCCGTGTCCTTGCTCCCGTGATCTCGTAGTGAGACCGCGAGTTTGGTTACTCTCCGATAAAGCTCACGAGGTTCTTCATCTTCCTTCATTGCAAACTCATCGGCCTCATCTTGTACCACTTCATAGTTGGAGCGTTGAATGCTTGCGCTTCCCCGGTAGAGAGACACGACACAATGCCATGCATCTTTGGCCAAGGCGAAGGGACGAAGATGAGGTAGGTCTTCGGGTGGAATTGCATCTTGAATGATGAAGAGAGCATTCTCATTGAATTGATTGTCCGCGGCTTCTCGAGGAGTGAAGTTGCTTGGATCATGTGGATAGAAACCTTCTTCAATGATTCTCCAAAGGTTAGTGTTCACATGATTTAAATGACGTTTAAAGCGGTAAACCCAAGAATCAAAATCCTCATTTTTCACAATCTTAGGGGGAGGACCGGCATGATTCAAATGAGTGGAAGGAACCGGTCCACCATAAACAAGTGGTGGTTCCACATGGGCAAAGATGCCGGTGCCATTCTTGCCACTAGAAGAAGGAGCCTTTTCACTACTAGCTTCCCCCTTGTCGGGGATAGCATCCGACACCTTGTTGGCGGGATCACCCCTTTCAACGGTGCGGTGGATAGTTTAAGCCCCTCAAGAAATTTAGTAAACATGCTTTCAACTTCGGTCGTCATGGAGGTTTTCAATGTCTCCAAGGCCACATTGAACTCCTCACGAGAGACCGAAGTTCCCCCATCGCCCGTAGACGAGATAGGATTCACACCGGAGTGTTCCTCGCACCGTCTACGGTATCAACCATACTCTTTGGACGGTAAAGTCCTTAATAAAGAGACGAGGCTCTGATACCAATTGAAAGGATCGATATGGTTGACTAGAGGGGGGTGAATAGGCAACTAACAATTTTTAGCTTTTCTTTAGCAATTTAAACTTTGCATCAAAGTAGGTTGTCTAGATATGCAACTAGATGAGCAACCTATATGATGCAACACGAATAGGAACACAAGCAAGCAAGATATATGAAACAAATAAGCTACACAAGTAAAGGCACGAGATAACCAAGAGTGGAGACGGTGGAGACGAGGATGTGTTGCCGAAGTTCCTTCCCTTTGAGAGGAAGTACGTCTCCGTTGGAGCGGTGTGGAGGCACAATGCTCCCCAAGAAGCCACTAGGGCCACCGTAATCTCCTCACGCCCTCACACAATGCGAGATGCCGTGATTCCACTATTGGTGCCCTTGGAGGCGGCGACCGAACCTTTACAAACGAGGTTGGGGCAATCTCCACAACTCAATTGGAGGCTCCCAACGACACCACGAAGCTTCACCACAATGGACTATGGCTTCGCGGTGACCTCAACCGTCTAGGATGCTCAAACACCCAAGAGTAACAAGATCCGCAAGGGATTAGTAGGGGGGAATCAAATATCTCTTGGTGGAAGTGTAGATCGGGGCCTTCTCAACCACTCCCGAGCAAATCAACAAGTTTGGTTGGCTAGGGAGTGAGATCGGGCGAAAATGGAGCTTGGAGCAATAATGGAGCTTTAATGGTGGAAGAGGTGAGTCAACGGGGAAGAAGGAGACCCTTATATAGTGTGTGGAAAAGATCCAACCGTTACCCACCAACCAGCCCGCGGCCAGCGGTACTACCGCGCCTGGCCAGCGGTACTACCGCAAGGCCGCGCGGTACTACTGCTTGCAACCAAGCGGTACTACCGCACGGCAGTGCGGTACAACCGTACCGTCCCACGGTACTGCCGCGACCCCAGCACAGAAACAGACGCAAGCTGGGGGCGGTACTTCCGCACGCGGTACTACCGCGCCCCCCATGCGGTACTACCGCAAGGCAAAAGTCCCAGCCAGGGGGAAGGGGAACTTCCGTGCCTACTTCCGCAAATAAACGGAAGTAGCAAAAACCCGACACAGTAGTACTGCCGAGGGGCGGTACTACTGCCTGACCGCATAGCGCGGTACTACCGCACGGCGAAAGCGGTACTACCGCGGCAGGTGCGGATGTAAAAAATTACATCCGCTCCTACTACCGCAAGGGGCGGCACTAGCCTGGTGGGCAGCGGTAGTGCGGCTCCAGGGGAGCGGTACTACGGGCACCAGCGGTACTACCGCGCCACGCGCGGTACTACCGTGGATGCCTACGGTACTACCGTTGATCCAGGAGCAGTACTACCGCAACCACAACAGCAGCCAGTCAAAGGAGGCAGGAAAAACGGAGGAAGCTCCAAGGAAGAAGGAGGGGATAAAAGGAGACGTGTACGTGATGATTCCACCCAAACCTTTCCAACGCGGACCCCCTCTTAATAGTACGGCTTTCCTACGACTCAAATCCACCAAAAAGAAACGTAGAAAAGACGCCGTCTTCGTCAGTCTTCGAGGGGCACCCAATCGTCTTGTGCCTAGCAAAGAAGTGTCTGGAAAACTCATGGCACACGATTAGTCCGCAAATGCGTTGTCATCAATCACCAAAACACTTAGGGATAAATATGTCCTTACAATAAGTATATGTGAATGACATATTGTTGATCAGAGATAATGTAGAATTATTCAGCAAAGCATAAAGGAGTGTTTGAAAGGAGTTTTTCAAAGAAAGACCGCGGTGAAGCTGCTTACATATTGAGCATCAAGATCTATAGAGATAGATCAAGACGCTTGATAAGTTTTTCAATGAGTACATACCTTGACAAGATTTTGAAGTAGTTCAAAATGGAATAGTCAAAGAAAGAGTTCTTGCCTGTGTTACAAGGTGTGAACTGAGTAAGATTCAAAGCCCGATCACGGCAGAAGATAGAAAGAGAATGAAAGTCATTCCCTATGCCTTGGCCATAGGTTCTATAAAATATGCCATGCTGTGTACCAGATCTATTGTATACCCTACACTGATTTTGGCTAGGGAGTACAATAGTGATCTAGGAGTAGATCACTGCACAGTGGTCAAAATTATCCTTAGTGGAATAAGGATATGTTTCTCGATTATGGAGGTGACAAAAAAAGGTTCGTCGTAAAGGGTTACGTCGATGCAATTTTTGACACTGATCCAGATGACTCTAAATCTCAATCTGGATACAAATTGAAAGTGGTAGCAATTAGCTAGAGTAGCTCCGTGCAGAGCATTGTTGACATAGAAATTTAAAAAATACTTACGGATCTGAATGTGGCAGACCTGTTGACTAAACTTCTCTCACAAGCAAAACATGATCACACCTTAGTACTCTTTGGGTGTTAATCACATAGCGATGTGAACTAGATTATTGACTCTAGTAAACCCTTTGGGTGTTGGTCACATGTCGATGTGAACTATGGGTGTTAATCACATGTTGATGTGAACTATTGGTATTAAATCACATGGCGATGTGAACTAGATTATTGACTCTAGTGCAAGTGGGAGACTGAAGGAAATATGCCCTAGAGGCAATAATAAAGTTATTATTTATCTCCTTATATCATGATAAATGTTTATTATTCATGCTAGAATTGTATTAACCGGAAACATAATACATGTGTGAATACATAGACAAACAGAGTGTCACTAGTATGCCTCTACTTGACTAGCTCGTTGGTCAAAGATGGTTATGTTTCCTAACCATAGACATGAGTCGTCATTTGATTAATGGGATCACATCATTAGGAGAATGATGTGATTGACTTGACCCATTCCGTTAGCATAGCACTTGATCATTTAGTTTGTTGCTATTGCTTTCTTCATGACTTATACATGTTCCTATGACTATGAGATTATGCAACTCCCGTTTACCAGAGGAACACTTTGTGTGCCACCAAACGTCACAACATAACTGGGTGATTATAAAGGTGCTCTACAGGTGTCTTCGAAGGTACTTGTTGGGTTGGCGTATTTCGATATTAGGATTTGTCACTCCGATTGTCGGAGAGGTATCTTTGGGCCCACTCGGTAATGCACATCACTATAAGCCTTGCCGGTAACGAGATTGAACTAGGTATTGAGATACCGACGATCGAATCTCGGGTAAGTAACATACCGATGACAAAGGGAACAACGTATGTTGTTATGTGGTTTGACCGATAAAGATCTTCGTAGAATATGTGGGAGCCAATATGAGCATCCAGGTTCCGCTATTGGTTATTGACCGAAAACGTGTCTCGGTCATGTCTACATAGTTCTCGAACCCGTAGGGTCCGCACGCTTAAAGTTTCGATGCAGTTATATTATGAGTTTATATGTTTTGATGTACCAAAGATTGCTCGGAGTCCCGGATGTGATCACGGACATAATGAGGAGTCTCGAAATGGTGGAGGCATGAAGATTGATATATTGGACGACTATATTCAGACACCGGAATGGTTCCGGGAGTTATCGGATATATACCGGAGTACCGGGGGGTTACCGGACCCCCCCCCCGGAGGTTATTGGGCCTCATGGGCCCAATTGGTGGAAGAGGAGAGGCGCCCAAGGGGCAGCCTCGCGCCCCCCCTCCACCAAGTCTGAATTGGACAAGGAGGCCCCCCCCCTTTCCTTTCCCCCCTCTCTCTCCTTCCCTCTCCTCTCCTAATCCAACAAGGAAAGGGAGGGAGTCCTACTCCCGGTGGGAGTAGGACTCCTCCTGGCGCGCCCCTCCTGGCCGGCCGCCTCCCCCCTTGCTCCTTTATATACGGTGGCAGGGGGCACTCTAGAGACACAACAATTGATCTGTTGATCTTTTAGCCGTGTGCGGTGCCCCCCTCCACCATAGCCCACCTCGATAATACTGTAGCGGTGCTTAGGCGAAGCCCTGCGTCGGTAGAACATCATCATCGTCACCACGCCGTCGTGCTGACGAAACTCTCCCTCAACACTCGGCTGGATCGGAGTTCGAGGGATGTCATCGGGTTGAACGTGTGCTGAACTCGGAGGTGCCGTGCGTTCGGTACTTGATCGGTCGGATCGTGAAGATGTACGACTACATCAACCGTGTTGTGCTAACGCTTCCGCTTTTGGTCTACGAGGGTACGTGGACAACACTCTCCCCTCTTGTTGCTATGCATTACCATGATCTTGCATGTGCGTAAGAAAATTTTGAAATTACTACGTTACCCAACAAATACCTAGCTCAATCTCGTTACCGGCAAGTCTCTTTACTCGTTCCGTAATGCATCATCCGGCAACTAACTAATTAGTCATATTTCTTGCAAGGCTTATAGTGATGTGCATTACCGAGAGGGCCCAGAGATACCTCTCCGACAATCGGAGTGACAAATCATAATCTCGATCTATGCCAACTCAACAAGTACCATCGGAGACACCTATAGAGCACCTTTATAATCACCCAGTTACGTTGTGACATTTGGTAGCACACAAAGTGTTCCTCCGGTAAACGGGAGTTGCATAATCTCATAGTCATAGGAAACATGTATAAGTATGGAAGAAAGCAAATAGCAACAAACTAAACGATCATCGTGCTAAGCTAACGGATGGGTCAAGTCATCACATCATTCTCTAATGATGTGATCCCGTTAATAAAATGGCAACTCATGTCTATGGTTAGGAACATACCATCATTGATTCAACGAGCTAGTCAAGTAGAGGCAAACTAGTGACACTCTGTTTGTCTATGTATTAACACATGTACTAAGTTTCTGGTTAATACAATTCTAGCATGAATAATAAACATTTATCATGATATAAGGAAATATAAACATAATAACTTTATTATTGCCTCTAGGGCATATTTCCTTCATACTAACCTATCTGCTAATCCAGTATTTCATGCCAGGACTAAGCATATAGAAGTAGATTTCCACTTTGTTCGAGAAAGAGTTGTAGCCAAGGCACTGGATGTTCGGTTCATCTCTTCCAAAGAACAAGTTGCTGATATATTCACGAAGCCATTAGCTGAGTCGATGTTTGTCTCGAATAGATACAATCTAAATCTTCTTGAAGGAAGTTTTGATTGAGAGGGGATGTTAAACTGTATGTTGTTATGGTTTAGCAGGTTGTTAGTATTTGTACTAATCTCTATCTCCTGTAACAACTCATGTAATCTTGGCTTTGCCATATGCCCTAGCGGCAGTATATATAAAGGTCCTCCGGCCGCCATATTGGCTGCGCCAATCCAATATATCTTTCTCTCGTTTCACACCCACTACTCTACTTGGTATCTCCTGACGGTATTCCCACAACGAATATGCATGTCATCGGTGATGACGCAACACAAGGTTCTGACAGTGGCACCGGGGACCTTCAAGGTGCACCTTGTGAGGCTTACGCGGTTGTGCTCATCAGGTGAACACAAGGGCCAAGGGAAGAGGAGGAAGCATAGGACACGACGAGGACAGTGCAAGTGTATAATGCTCATTAGGTAGGGTTAGCCCTAGGCTTATTAGGGTTATACATCTATAATTGTGGCACCATGAGCAGACCCCAAAAAATTAAGTAGGCATTCAAATGAGTGGGCCCACTACGGTCGGGCTAACTAAGGGCCAACTATTAAAATCATTTTGCTTTAAAGCTGGACAAATAGAAATTTACAGGAGGCCCAGTTCTACATTCGGCCCAACATAGGCCTGTTATTGTCTGTGTTTTTTCGAATTAACATGTGAGTACATAATTTTTATCTGATTGGGTTGGTGTTGAGCGAGTTGAGAAATTCCAAGTCAGTGGCATCATTGAAACGAGTACCAAAGTGTTGATTGGTCACACTGTCATTTCTAGAGACAATCAATGTAAAATTTAAATGTAGAACAACATCATTGCATTTACCAAACTATGATTTATTAAGTTTGTCACGCT
>NC_053024.1:744994492-745004734 GCF_003073215.2 Triticum urartu
ACTTCCCAATGCCTTCCTCTAGGCCCAAATAATGGTGAAGTGTCATGTAGTCGACGTTCACATAACACCACTAGAGGAGAGACAACATACATCTCATCAAAATATCGAACGAATACCAAATTCACATGACTACTAATAGCAAGACTTCTCCCATGTCCTCAGGAACAACGTAACTACTCACAAAGCATATTCATGTTCATAATCAGAGGGGTATTAATATGCATATAGGATCTGAACATATGATCTTCCACCAAATAAACCAACTAGCATCAACTACAAGGAGTAATTCAACACTACTAGCAACCCACAGGTACCAATCCCGACTTAGAGACAAGAATTGGATACAAGAGATGAACTAGGGTTTGAGAGGAGATGGTGCTGGTGAAGATGTTGATGGAGATTGGCCCCCTCCCGATGAGAGGAGTCGTTGGTGATGACGATGGTGATGATTTCCCCCTCCCGGAGGGAAGTTTCCCGGCAGAACAGCTCCGCCGGAGCCCTAGATTGGTTCCGAGGTTCCGCCTCGTGGCGGCGGAGTCTTTCCCGAAAGCTTGCTTATTGATTTTTTTTGATCATCCATAACGACGTATGCGTAATAAGACCCAAGAGATCACATGGAGCATCATAGAGGGCAACTCTCAAGATGATGGTCGGAAAGAGCTATCCAGGTTCTGGGGACGAGTGGCAACGAGTGGGAGTAAGGCGCGCCAGCTGGCCTAACTCTGCGTGTTCTGCCTTCACGTGCTTTCTGGGCTCAAGGACATGTCGGCACACGCTTCCATGGATATTTGCACTTCACGTATTTTTTAATATATCTGAAGAAATTGAGAGTCATTCGCATGGAGTTTAGGACTTTTGGACGATTTCGGATTGTGGGATGATAGTGCTCACTAATATTCAATCCTAAGCCTCCTTGCTCATGCTCGAGAGTCACATTCCAGGCACTAGCCCTAGGCATTTCTTCGCCTTGCTTTCTGGGTACCTTCTAAAATGAGAGAATGAGGATAGAAGAAGGAGGGATGAATTGTGAGTGAGTCTCTTGGTGAATAATGGTTGTAATATTGGAAGTAAAAAATACGGGATATAAAGCATGAATCCAAAATTGGAGTATCATGATACGTGAACCCCAAGAATCAACTAACGTTGTCTTGATTCATTGAGTGAGATCGAGGACGTTTTTTATTCAATTAGGTCGGAACATCAGGTTAATGCCTTTGATGCAGTAGTTACAAATAATATACGATCCTCTGGATTGAAGTCACGCAGATATACTTTTCGGGTCGTCTCATCAAGGCGTAGCACTTGTACTTGGTTCTGCACTAGGTCCGAGTCAAATTATAAAGCCTCACTAATTCTGCACCCTCTCTTGCCACATTATAAGACATCTAGAGAAGTTGGGTTGGCACGAAGGCTGGTCTATTTCATCATAATGGTGCAAAAGAGCTGAGCATTGACTAAGAAGCTGTATGGGCCGGTATGATAGAAAACGAAACTGCGATTGGCTAATGCAACAAACTAGCAGATTAAGTTTGCGAAAGCTTCCACAAACGGCTCGGGTTGATCAAGCGTTGAGAGACTCTCAGACTGTTGCAACATAAATGTGTCCTTCTCTGGCGCCTCGGATCAAACTTGGACGGGTCCTTACGCACAATCGGGGCCAACTCTCATCTATTCGCTTGAATTTTTGTCCTGCGAGCTACTAGTGTCGATCAATTACCTTATAATGCTACCCAGATTCATCTCAACTAGAATAAAAGATGTACTCTAAGTAGAACTCATTTCGACCACCATGCAAATCGAAGTATAAGTTCACTTGAGGATTTGAGAATATTGGGTCCGGATCATCACAATCTATGTGAGTGAGACTTGTTTAAACCTCTCAGTACGCGGTATTCCGTGGTGGTACGCTCGAAAACATGTCCATGATATCTTCATTCATTAGCATGATCTCCATCTCAAAGCATGCACTCTATCGTCCGGCATGACACCATGATCTCCATCATCTTGATCTTATCAACGTGTCATCACATGGTCGTAGCCAACTATTGCTCTTGCAACTATTGCTATCGCATAGCGATAAAGTAAAGCAATTATTTGGCGCTTGCATCTTATGCAATAAAGAGACAACCATAAGGCTTCTGCCAGTTGCCGATAACTTCAACAAAAACATGATCATCTCATACAACAACTTATATCTCATCACGTCTTGACCATATCACATCACAACATGCCCTGCAAAAACAAGTTAGACGTCCTCTACTTTGTTGTTGCAAGTTTTACGTGGCTGCTATGGGCTGAGCAAGAACCGTTCTTACCTACGCATCAACGGTATAGTGATTGCTTTTTGATCTTCAGAAAGAACCTGTTCATTGAATCTGATTCAACTAAAGTTGGAGAAACAGACACCCACTAGCCACCTGTGTGCGAAGCACGTCGGTAGAACCAGTCTCGCGTAAGCGTACGTAATGTCGGTCTGAGCCGCTTCATCCAACAATAGCGCAATCAAGAATCAACTAGTGACGGCAAGCAATATGTATATACCCATGCCCACAACTCTTTGTGTTCTACTCGTGCATATAACATCTACGCATAAACCTGGCTCATGCCACTGTTGGGGAACGCAGTATTTCAAAAAAATTCCTACGCACACGCAAGATCATGGTGATGCATAGCAACGAGAGGGGAGAGTATGTCCGTACCCTCGTAGACGTCGGAAGCGTTATGAGAACACATTGATGTAGTACGTCTTCACGATCCGACCGATCCAAGTACCGAACGCACGGCACCTCCGAGTTCAGCACACGTTCAGCTCGATGACGTCCCACGAACTCCGATCCAGCAGAGCTTCACGGGAGAGTTTCGTCAGCACGACGTGTGATGACGGTGATGATTGCTACCGACGCAGGGCTTCGCTAAGCACCGCTATGATATGATCGAGGTGGATTATGGTGGAGGGGGGCACCGCACAGGCTAAAGATCAATGATCAACTGTGTGTTCTAGGGTGCCCCCTGCCCCCGTATATAAAGGAGCAAGGGGGAGGCCGGCCGGCCCTATAGGGCGCGCCAGGAGGAGGAGTCCTCCTCCTAGTAGGAGTAGGACTCCCCTTTCCTACTCCTACTAGGAGGAGGAAAGGAAGGGGAAGGGGAGAAGGAAGGAGAGGGAGGAAAGGAGGAAAGGGGGCCGGCCCCCTAGTCCAATTCGGTTTGGGCTAGGGGGCGCGTGCCCTGCCTCCTCTCTTCCACCACTTGGCCCATGAGGCCAATACTTCTTCCGTATTCCCGTAACTCCCCGGTACTCCGAAAAATACCCGAATCACTCGGAACCTTTCCGATGTCCGAATATAGTTCCAATATAATCTTTACGTCTCACATTTCGAGACTCCTCGTCATGTCCCCAATCATCCGGGACTCTGAACTACCTTCGGTACATCAAAACACATAAACTCATAATACCGATCGTCACCGAATGTTAAGCGTGCGGACCCTACGGGTTCGAGAACTATGTAGACATGACCGAGATCATCTCCGGTCAATAACCAATAGCGGAACCTGGATGCTCATATTGGTTCCTACATATTCTACGAAGATCTTTATCGGTCAAACCGCATAACACATACGTTGTTCCCTTTGTCATCGGTATGTTACTTGCCGAGATTCGATCGTCGGTATCTCAATACCTAGTTCAATCTGCTTACAAGTCTCTTTACTCGTTCCTTAATAATGCAACATCTTGTATTATTTAGGCTGTATTGTAAGGCCGGAAACATAATAGCATGGGATACTCGACACACATGTTGTGGAGTGTGCATCACTGCACTACTAGAAAAAGGGCTATAGATGGGATTGACACTAATGGCGCACCAGACAAGCGGTGCGCCATTAGTATATACTAATGGCGCACCACCTTCTGATACGCCATTAGAGTTGAAACTACTAATGGCGCACCTGGCCCAGGGTGCGCCATTAGTATAAAAAAATTTACTAGTGCGCCTGTCCAAACATACTAATGGCGCATCCAGACACAGTGCGCCATTACTAGTTGTAACTAGTAATGGCGCACCTGTCGGAAAGTGCGCCACTAATGTTGTTTTTTTATTATATTTTTTATTCCTTTTTTGCAAAACTACTAATGGCGCACTGCCATTAATGGCGCACTGTGGGACAGTGCGCCATTAGTATGTTTTTTTTGCAAAACTACTAATGGCGCACCACCAGAAGGTGCGCCATTAGTAACCTGGATTACTAATGGCGCATTTGAGTTGGTGCGCCATTAGTAAGTGGGCACTACTTCGTCTCAACGGCGCCACCTCACGCACATTCCCGGCGTGCTTCTTCCCCGCCGCACCCCGACACTCTTCCACCGTCCTCCGTCCGCGCGCTTCTTGTCTGTGTCTCCTCTCCTCGTTACTCCGCCTGCGACATACTTCTCCTGGGCGCTTATTACAGCGTAGGTTTTCCTAGCCTGTCGCCATTGCTGCCGGCGCCGGCCCACGGCCACCCACCGCAGTCCTCCATCGCGAGCTCGGCCTGGTCTGTGTCGTCGGCCCCTCCACTTGATCATGTTTTTTTTTTTGTTTTTTTTTTTTTTTTTTTTTTTTTTTTTTTTTTTTTTTTTTTTTTTTTTTTTTTTTGTTTTTTTTTTTTTTTTTTTTTTTTATTTTTTTTTTTTTTTTTTTTTTTTTTTTGTTTTTTTTTTTTTTTTTTTTTTTTTTTTTTTTTTTTCTGTTTTTTTTTTTTTTCTTTTGTTTTTTGCTTTAATTTTTAATTCTGTTTGCTTTTAGGTTAGCAAAATTATAAACTTTCTGTTGTTAGTTTTGTTAATATGAAACTTTCTGTTACCATGCTATTGGTTCAATAAAGATTATGTAAGATGCGAAATGCATCTGCTTGTGCATATATATATAGATGATTATGGTTTCTGCCATTTATATATCTAAGTAACCAAACATCTAGATTGACGATTCTCGAGTAACAAACATCATTGTTGCATAGGCTCCACCAGAGCCTGATTTTGCTTTACCATTCTATATCTTCACCAACTGCAGGCAAATTGGCCCATAGTTCAAATCCCAATCATTTCACTGAAAACACATGGGGCAAAAAAAATGTTTCACTACATACATACATACAACTTTAGTCATACAGATGAACTGCTTATTTTCCCTTGATAGATGAAGTATGTGTGTATTCAGATGCTTTGTGTAATTGTACCTGTTATATCTGACAACTGTTTATTGTGGTTTTGATTTTGTTACAGTGTTCTCAAGTATAACAACATAGTGGGATCATTTGTCAACATAGTGGGATCATTTTGCAGATTCCAGCAAACAACATAGTGGGATCATTTGTCAAGGCCAGCATCAGAGTGCTAATTTACAGGTATAAATAGATAAAAGATTCAGAGAGTAGCTCTTTTCTTACCAGCATCATGAAGGTTGGGAATATCTTTGTAGAAAACAAAAAGATTAGGAAACTGAATCTAAGGACAGGGCTAAACCTCTATCATTACTGTCTTTAACATGGTATAAAATACCTGAACTGAATTTGTGGGGCCTCTAAAATTCTGGAAAAAATTAAACTCAAGAATGCGAAGCTTGTCTTGAGGCTCATCTTTGAGACAGGTTATCTGTGTCGGTTGTCGGAGCCTTGGAGGTTGCTGCTGAGAGCTGTCACAGCAGTGCGTGGTGTCAGTGATATGGCCAAGCTGCTAGTTCAACTACTGGCCAACTAGTGGCCCTTGTTATCAAAGTAGTCTTGCCACATGTTCATAGTAATCTCCAATCATATTAGCAGTACTGAATAAACTTGTCTTGTTTTATGGGAATGGTTGATTACCTTGATTATACTTACTGGATGTTGACTCTATAAATCATATTGATACTGATGTTAAAGGTATTTCTAGCAAAACCTGAAATGCTAGATGGATTGATTTTTCTGAGCTGTTTGCTCTCCCTGCATCTTTCAGCTCTCATTTTCAGTGGAGTTGTTGAATTATATATCTCTTCATTGGAAAGACTTGTTACATGTTGTTGCTGGGTTTTGTCTCCGACCATCGTGTCGTGATGAATTTGTAGGTACCCCGAGAGGCCCTTGAGTTTGCCGGAATGTCGATTAACTTCCGTTCCGGCAAATTCGGGTACTCCATATGTCCTATTTTCAGCAAAGGTCATGCTGAAATTTTCCGTGAATTTTAGCATGACTTTGCTAAAAATAGGACATATGGGGTACTTGCGACTAATGCATGGGCCGGGGTATCTTAGTACTTAATTAAGTAGGATCAACTGCCCCGCCATTCTTGCTGTTAAACCATAGGTGGCAATAGAGCCAAGTGATTAGTGCCAAGTGATTAGGCCCAACCTAGGGTGCCTCGGCATCGATAAACTAAATGAAAAATTGGGTGCCTCGGCTAAATGATGAAAACTTAACTTGGCTGCCCCGGATGCCTCGGTGTCGATGAGAACCTAAATGATGTACGCTTAGGCTTTTAGGGTGCCTCGTCGACAAACCCTAAATGATGAAAGCTTAGGCTTTTAGGGTGCCTCGGTGTCGACAAACCCTAAATGATGAGACCATGATCTTGTTCCTTGACAATAACCAACTTTTTGACCAAACTTTTTTCCTATTTAGAGCGAAACATGGCCCACAACGATGAGGCCGGTGGTTCGGGCGGCAAGCAATTCTGGGAGCTGTCCCAGGATATGTCGTCATCATCATCGGACGACGAAAGTCTCCCGGCGGAGTGCGACTGGTGCCACGACAATCGAGGTCTGTGCGACATGCCTCACCTGGACGATGATCGGCGCTTCAGCATTAAGCTCGAGGAGACCTTCGAAGTTGAAACGGTACACAACGACGACAAGTGTTATTTTCATAATTAAGCATGACTTCAACTATTTCAACGTGTAATTTTCATCTTTTACAATTCGAGTATAGCTTATCCCATGCCATGCAAGACGCTATGTCTTGGAGAGGATGGATTTTGAAGACCATGAAATTTCTGAAACAAAGAAAATTCACCTAAGGACTCATCACGATGTGGACTTTAGTAAATCTATATAATTCTGAGAGCGTAACCCATTTTGGTTGCAAAAATTGGGAAGCATTTTGCAAGATGTATGGTTTTGATGAGGGTATGCTTATCACCATGGATCTTGGTAATCCTGACATCAACCAAGACAATATGGACATTTGGGTCCTTGTTGATACGCCTCCAGTTCTACCGCTATGTGAGTTTCTCAAACATAGTTATTAGAAACTAGAGTCATGAGTGGGGATAGTTTCTTATGTTGGGCTTCAACTGGCGAGAGGTATAAGCCACAACTTTCTTCTCTTGCATCAACACTGCGCCAAGACCTTGGAGAGAGGCATCGCAAAAGACCTCGTACGGTTTGGATTCATCAGGAGGAGTCAGAACTGGAGCAGTGACCAATTTCTCTTTCAAAGTGTTGAAAGCAATGTCACACTCTGGAGACCAAACGTACTTGACGTGCTTTTGGAGAAGATTTGAGAGAGGCTTCGCGATCTTAGAGAAGTTTTCAACGAATCTTCGACAGTAGCTTGCGAGACCGAGGAAGCTACGGAGTTGCTTCACGTTCTGAGGAGGTTCCCAATTCACAATTGCAGACACCTTCTCAGGATTCACTGCAATGCTCTTGGCAGAGATGATATGACCGAGATAAAGAACCTCATCGAGCCAAAATTCGCACTTGGAGAACTTGGCGTAGAACTGGTGTTCCCTGAGCTTATCGAGTACCAAACGCAAGTGCATGGCATGATCTTCCTTGTTCTTCGAAAAGACCAGAATGTCGTCGAGATACACCAAAACAAAGTCATTGGTGTAGGCGTTTAAGATGAAGTTCATCATGCGAGAGAAATTCGGAGGAGCGTTGACGAGGCCAAAAGACATTGACAGTGTATTCATATGAACCATAGCTTGTCCTGAAAGCTCTTGGGAATATCTTGCTCACGGATTCGAATCTGATGATAACCCATACGGAGATCAAGCTTGGAGAATACTTGGGCACCTTTGAGTTGTTCGAACAGCTCGTTGATGTTGGGAAGTGGGTATTTGTTCTTGATGGTCTTCTTGTTCAATGGACGGTAATCAACACAAAGTCGGTCCGTTCCATCCTTCTTCTTCACAAAAAGAACACCACAACCCCACGGAGAAGAACTAGGTCGGATGAGACCCATTCTCTCTTGAATATCGAGTTGCTTCTTCAGCTCCTTCAACTCTTCAGGTCCGAGCTTGTAAGGACGCTTGCACACTGGTTCCGTGCCAGGCTCAAGATCGATGACGAATTCAACTGGCCTATGCGGAGGCATTCCTGGAAGCTCTTCTGGAAAGACGTCTTGATATTTCGCAAACGACTGGAATTTGCGAGATAGCATCCAGTTCACCCTTCTCATTGAGAGAAAACAGACGGATGGTATCATCACGAGCGGCAAAGACAATTACATCCTCAGACGAATGAGTCAATTGAATCTGCCTGGCTGCACAATCAAGATGCGCCTTGTGCTTAGAAAGCCAATCCATTCCGAGAATAAGATCAATATCCGAGTCGCCCAGAACAATAGGAGAAGCTAGAAATTTGTAGTCGCCCAACGTGATAGTAATATCCGGGACGCGTATTAGCTGTCATTTGCTTGCCCGGTGACACGATTTGCAAGGAATTTTGCAGATACTGATAATCGCACTCATACTTCGATGCAAAAGGTTTGGAAATGAAACAATGCGATGCACCAGTGTCAAAAAGAACTTTTGCAGGAATATCGTTAACAGGAAGGTTACCCATGATGACATCTGACGAATCCTCTGCCTGAGCTGCATTCACCATATTGACCTTGGCGTACTTGGGGTTATGCTTGACCACACATGTTACTGTGCCGATCTCACAGGAGGAGGAGGGAGGACGCCTCTGATTGAAGCACTTTGTTGGCATAGTGACCCTTCTGTGGCACTTGTTGCACGTGACCTCTGAAAGCGGACGGTGAGTACCGGAGCACTCGATCTGGAGCTTGAAGACGAGTCTTGTTTCTAAAGCCAGGGTTGGGTGGGTGGGAGATCCACTGCCACCCTTTGCTCTTTTCTGATACGGCTGGCGGAAGGGAGGAGGAGGAAGCCAATACTTCTACTGCTTGGCCACTTGAGTAGAGGAAGAAGGAGTAGCATCTCGGACTCGCTTCTTGGAAGCATCACACTTCAGTTGAGCAGCCTCTTGCTTCAATGCCATGTTGTAGAACTCATCGTACCCCAAGGGCTCAAAGAGAACAAGAGCTAGCTGGATTTCTTCTCTGAGACCACCCCTGAACTGGTATATCATGCTCTTCTCGTAGGGACGTCCCTCTTAGCAAAGCGGGCAAGCTTCTGAAACAACTTGTTGTAGTCATAGACAGACAAAGAGCCTTGCTTCAGGTTGCGGAATTCCTCACGCTTGCTTTCAACCACACTCTGAGGAATATGATGAGCTTTGAAGTCTTGACGGAATTCATCCCAGGTAATCACACGGCCTCCTCTGGAATCCTTGTACTCCTGGAACCATTCTGCAGCTTGGTCTTTGAGTTGGAAGGAAGCGAACTTGACGAAGTCCTCAGGCCTGACGTTACTGCACTCGAAATGCTTGCACAGATCCATGAGCCAATCGTCAGCATCAGTTGCCTCAACACAATTTCTGAAATTCTTTGGCCCGTTAGCAAGGAACTGGTTGAGTGTAGCAAAGTGATTCTGATTGCTGCCTTGGTTGCCTTGGTTTGCTTGATTGCGCTCTTGAAGAATTTGCATGATCAACTGCATGTTTGCATTGATTGCGGCCATCACAACTTGCCATGCCTCCGGAGGAGGTGGAGGTGGTGGCGGATCCTGATTCTGATTCTGATTGGTGCTCTTAGCGGGAGCCATCCTGAAGAGGGTGACAACCGTTAGCAAATTAACAGATAATATGAAGCTGAATCAAGCAGGATGAAATTGCAACATATAGTCTTCACATCCGAACAAAATGAACGAATGCATTCCACTAGAAATGGTCACATATCCATAAATTGAGAAGCCACTTAGAATTTAGGTAGAGGAATAAATCAACAAGGTACGGATCAAGAACGAATACTCGGTAAGAAATCCCAATCTCAAACCAAATATCCGTGGAAGAAGAACTAGAGCTACAAGAATTCCCACCTATGAAACTCCCGAACCTTTCGGTTATGCAATCAGGTGTTGGGGATACAGGGGAAGCATAATATTCACCC
>NC_053024.1:745005734-745176931 GCF_003073215.2 Triticum urartu
CGCCCGCCATCACCTCCCGCGCGTGGCCACGCTGGAGCCCCTGGCCTCGGTTCCGACCGCGCTCCCACTCGCCCTGGCCTCGCCCGCAGCCCCCTTCCGTGCTGCCTCCCTCCATCGCAGCCTCCCCTGCCACCATCGTCGCCAGCCTGCATCCACCCGGGCCGCCTCAGGCCACCGGCCTCCCCCTATTCCGGCGCCATGCCGTGGCCGCCGGCGCCGAGTCGGGTGCTCCCCTGTCGGTCACACCCGCAGCGCCCATTCGGGCTGCGCCCGATGCCCGTACCTAGCACCCGCTAGGCCCGCCCGGCCACTGACTAGGGGGCCCCGCCCCAAGAACGGTTTTTAGAAAAAAAAGAATTAAAAAGAATTAAAAAATGAATAAATAATAATAATAATATATAATGGATAAATAATTAATATTAAAATTAATTAATTAACTAAATAATTAACTTAATTAATCTTGTGTAGTTGAACTAATTAAACTTGATTAACCTAATCACTCAGGTTAGTTAATTAATCTGTTAGGTTAATTAGCACCCAATGACAGCTGGGACCCACATGTCAGGTTGAACAGTCAACTCTGTTGACTGCTGACGTCAGCATGACATCATGCTGATGTCATAATTCCATTTTCGAAATTAAATTAAATAATTAATTAAATTCTAGAAATTAATAAAATCTTTAGAAAATCATATCTTTTAATCCGTAACTCGGATTAAATTATTTTCAACACGAAAGTTGCTCAGAACAACGAGACGAACCCGTATATGCAGCCTGTTCGACCGCCACACACCCCCTAACATATCAAACTCGCAACTTTCCCCCTCCGGCTCCTCTGCCCGAAAACGCGAATCACCGGGAATGCTTTCCCGGATGTTTTTCCCCTTCGCTGGTATCACCTACTGCTGCGTTAGGGCACACCTAGCACCGCTCATTGTCACGTCACACATCGTCATGTTTATGTTTGCATTGTATTCATTGTTTCTTCCCCCTCTTCTCTCGCTGGACACCGAGACCGACGCCGCTGCTACCCAGTACGACTACGGAGTTGACGACCCCTCCTTCTTGTCTGAGCAACCAGGCAAGCCCCCCCCTTGATCACCAAATATCTCCTATTCTTCTCTATACTGCTTGCATTAGACTAGTGTAGCATGTTACTGCTTTCAGTTAATCCTATACTGCTGCATAGCCTGCCCTTGCTACTACTGTTGTTACCTTTACCTGCTATCCTATTACTTCGTATAGGATGCTAGTGTTCCATCGGTGGCCCTACACTCTTGTCCGTCTGCCATGCTATACTACTGGGCTGTGATCACTTCGGGAGGTGATCACGGGCATATACTATATACTTTACACTATTACATTACCTGTGATACTGTTCGGAGATGGGAGCTGAAAGGACAGCTGGCTCCAACCCGATAGAGGTGGGCCTGGGTTCCTGACGGCCCTCGACTGTTACTTTGTGGTGGAGCGACAGGGCAGGTTGAGACCGCCGAGGAGAGAGGTGGGCCTGGCCCTGTTCGACGTTCGCGGATACTTAACACGCTTAACGAGATCTTGGTATTTGATCTGAGTTGGGTCGTTGACCTTATACGCACTAACCGCCACGTGGGACAGGATATGGGCAACCGGCGTCGTGGTATCAGCCGAAGCATTTCGTGACGTCAGCGACTGAGTGGCGCGCGCCGGATTGGAACGTAAGCCTGCTCTTGTATTAAGGGGGCTAGTTCTGCTTCCGGCCGCGTTCGCAACGTGCAGGTGTGCTAAGGGCGATGGGCCCAGACCCCTGTGCGCTTAGGTTTAGACCGGCGTGCTGACCTCTCTATTATGCCTAGGTGGGGTTGCGACGTGTTGATCTTTCGCGGCCGGGCATGACCCAGGAAAGTGTGTCCGGCCAAATGGGATCGAGCGTGTCGGGTAATGTGGTGCACCCCTATAGGGAAGTTAATCTATTCGAATAGCCGTGATCTTCGGTAACAGGACGACTTGGAGTTGTACCTTGACCTTATGACAACTAGAACTGGATACTTAATAAAACACACCCTTCCAAGTGCCAGATACAACCCGGTGGTCGCTCTCTCACAGGGCATTGAGGAGGGGATCACCGGGTAGGATTATTGCTATGCGATGCTACTTGGAGGACTTCAGTCTACTCTCTTCTACATGTTGCAAGACGGAGGCTGCCAGAAGCGTAGTCTTCGACAAGATTAGCTATCCCCCTCTTATTCTGGCATTCTGAAGTTCAGTCCACTGATATGGCCCTTTACACATATATCCATGCATATGTAGTGTAGCTCCTTGCTTGCGAGTACTTTGGATGAGTACTCACGGTTGCCTTGTTCTCCCTTTTCCCCCTTTCTTTACCCGATTGCTGCAACCAGACGATGGAGCCCAGGAGCCAGACGCCACCATCGACGATGACTACTAAACTGGAGGTGCCTACTACTACGTGCAGCCCGCTGACGACGACCAGGAGTAGTTTAGGAGGATCCCAGGCAGGAGGCCTGCGCCTCTTTCGATCTGTATCCCAGTTTGTGCTAGCCTTCTTAAGGCAAACTTGTTTAACTTATGTCTGTACTCAGATATTGTTGCTTCCGTTGACTCGTCTATGATCGAGCACTTGTATTCGAGCCCTCGAGGCCCCTGGCTTGTATTATGATGCTTGTATGACTTATTTATGTTTTAGAGTTGTGTTGTGATATCTTCCCGTGAGTCCCTGATCTTGATCGTACACGTTTGCGTGCATGATTACTGTACGATTGAATCGGGGGCGTCACACCTATTTGGTGTGTTCATGCAAACATGAACTCCACAAAAGTTGACATGCTCATAAGATATATTTTCATCATGACTAGAGCAATCATCATTAGTACTATGGATATTCAAGGAGTTTATACTAACAACATTGCAATCATGATCATCATTCAAAGATTTAGCGCCAAGCATTTTAAAGCATTCTTCTTCTAGCACTTGAGCACAATTTTCCTTTCCATCAAACTCACGAAAGATATTAAAAAGACGAAGTGTATGAGACAAACTCAACTCCATTTTTTGTAGTTTTCTTTTATAAACTAAACTAGTGATAAAACAAGTAACTAAAAGACTCGATTGCAAGATCTAAAGATATACCTTCAAGCACTCACCTCCCCGGCAACGGCGCCAGAAAAGAGCTTGATGTCTACTACACAACCTTCTTCTTGTAGACGTTGTTGGGCCTGCAAGTGCACAGGTTTGTAGGACAGTAGCAAATTTCCCTCAAGTGGATGACCTAAGGTTTATCAATCCGTAGGAGGCATAGGATGAAGATGGTCTCTCTCAAACAACCCTGCAGCCAAATAATAAAGAGTCTCTTGTGTCCCCAACACACCCAATACAATGCTAAATTGTACAGGTGCACTAGTTCGGCGAAGAGATGAAGATACAAGTGCAAAATAGATAGTAGATATAGGTTTTTGTAATCTGAAATAATAAAAACAGCAAGGTAACAAGTGGTAAAAGTGAGCGTAAACGGTATTGCAATGATAGGAAACAAGGCCTAGGGTTCATACTTTCACTAGTGCAAGTTCTCTCAACAATAATAACATAGATAGATCATATAACAATCCCTCAACATGCAACAAAGAGTCACTCTAAAGACACTAATAGCGGAGAACAAACGAAGAGATTATGGTAGGGTACGAAACCACCTCAAAGTTATTCTTTCGGATCAATCTATTCAAGAGTTTGTACTAGAATAACACCTTAAGACACAAATCAACCAAAACCCTAATGTCACCTAGATACTCCATTGTCATCTCAAGTATCCATGGGCATGATTATACGATATGCATCACACAATCTCAGATTCATCTATTCAACAAACACAAATTACTTCAAAGAGTGCCCCAAAGTTTCTACCGGAGAGTCAAGAACGTGTGCCAACTCCTATGCATAGGTTCATGGGCGGAACCCGCAAGTTGGTCACCAAAACATACGTCAAGAGGCACATGATATCCAATGGTCACCACAGATAAGCACGACAAGACATACATCAAGTGTTCTCATAAAAGACTCAATCCGATAAGATAACTTCAAAGGGGAAAACTCAATTCATCACAAGAGAGTAGAGGGGGAGAAACATCATAAGATCCCACTATAATAGCAAAGCTCGGGATACATCAAGATCGTGCCATAGAGGGAACATGAGAGAGAGAGAGAGATCAAACACATAGCTACTGGTACACACCCTCAGCCCCGAGGGTGAACTACTCCCTCCTTGTCATGGAGAGCGCCGGGATGATGTTCTCTTCGTGAGGGCGTAATTGGCGAGAGGCATAAGAAATCACTTTGCGCTCCTGCATTAGGACACAACCTAATCCTTGACGGGAAGCGTCGCAGTAAATGACGAAGTCCTTCTTAGTATCAGGTGGAGCTAGCACTGGGGCAGAAGTCAACTTGTCTTTGAGCACCTGGAAGCTTTCCTGACATTTGTCTGTCCATTGGAACTTGACGCCCTTATGCAACAGGTTAGTCAGAGGCCTGGCGATCTTGGAGAAGTTCTCGACGAATCGACGGCAATAGCTGGCGAGACCGAGAAAACATCTGACTTGCTTCACGTTCTTCGGAGGAGTCCAATCAAGAATAGCCTGGACTTGTTCAAGGTTGACAGCAATACCATCCTTAGAGATGACATGCCCGAGATAGGTTACTTCGGGAAGCCAGAATTCACATTTGGAGAACTTGGCATATAGCTGATGCTCTCGTAGCTTTTCCAGCACAAGACGAAGATGATCAGCATGTTCTTCTTCGTTTTTGGAAAAAAACAGGATATCATCCAGATAAAACACGACGAACTTGTCGAGGTAATCCGTGAATATATAGTTCATCAGGCGACAGAAGGTGGCTGGAGCATTGGTTAAGCCGAAAGACATGACGGTGTACTCATATGAACCATATCGAGTCACAAATGCGGTCTTGGGGATATCCTCCTCATGAACACGGATCTGGTGGTAACCCAACCTCAAGTCGAGTTTAGAGAACACTGACGAACCAGCCAGTTGATCATACAGATCATTGATCCGAGGAAGAGGATACTTATTCTAAATGGTACCTTGGTTTATAGGACGGTAGTCTTGGACCAATCGGTTTGTCCCATCCTTCTTCTTGACAAAGAGGGAAGGTGATCCCCAAGGAGAGCAACTTGGGCGAATGAAACCACTGCGAAGAGACTTGTCGATTTCCTCCTTGAGCTCAAGGAGTTCATGCGGCGGCATCTTGTAGGGTCGCTTGGCTATAGGAGTGGTGCCTGGTTTCAAGTCGATGACGAATTTGACAGCTCTAGCAGGGGGAATCCCTGGGATTTCTTCAGGAAAGACGTCTAGGAATTCACGCATGACGGGAATGTTTTCAATGCCCTCGAGTGGTGCAGCGTTCAATGCATTCAATGCATAGAGCCTTGCCTCGGCATTCAGAACCAGACGAGCATTGTAGCTTATTATTTCATCAGAAGGGTGTAGCAGATGGACGGTCTTGGTGGCGCAAACGATAGAAGCAGTATGCGCTTTTAACCAATTCATTCCCAGAATGAGATCAATGCTACAGGACTTCAGTACGATGGGAGAGACAAGGAATTCCAATCCTTCAATTTCAACAGGAACGTCGTGACTAACCATAGAGGTTTGACATTGGCCCGCTGGGGTGTGTACCACTAGCGGAGTGTTCATCTCTTCGTATTTAATGCCATGCATGAATGCAAATTCTGCTGATATGAATGAATGCGATGCTCCTGTATCAAATAAAACGAAAGCCGGTACTGAATTTACGAGGAGTGTACCCATCACAGTAGCAGGCTGGTCTTGAGCTTCGTTCAGATCAACGTGGTTGGCATGAACTCGACCATAAGGCTTGGCATTGTTGTTGCGGGGCTGGTTGCTTCCACGGCCAGTTGCGGGAAGTGCCAGTTGATTCTGATTCTGATTGCAATCCCTAGCACGGTGACCTGGTTGACCACACTTGTAGCACAGACCATTATTGGGAGTGGGAACAGGAGCTTGGGGTGGTGGAGCTGGAAGCCTTGGCTGCCTAGTTGGAGGAGTCGGCAGACGAGGTGCAGCATAGCTCTGCCTTGGGGCAGGTGCAGTTGGCTGGTACATGCTATTGGGAATCCATATCTTACGCTTCTATGAGGACGGGCCCGAAGATGAGCCCGTGTCACGACTGCGCCTGTGAGAGCTCTGGTATTCCTGCAGACCAGTTTCGACATTGATGGCCTTGTTCACCAAGGTGGCGAAATCAGTAAAGTCATGCACTAGCAGTGCGAGCTTGATGTCAGCTTGAAGGCCGTCACGGAACTTCTCCTGTCTACGGGCATCAGTAGCAATGTCCTCCTCAGCATAGCGGGACAAGTCCAGAAACTCTCGCTGATAAGCTTCAACAGTCTTGTTGCCTTGGGTGAGGTTGCGGAACTCACGCTTCTTCCGGTCCATGACTCCCTGAGGAATGAAGCGGGCACGGAAAGCAGCTTGGAAGTCTGTCCAGGTGATGATTGTTCCAACTGGCAGAGTACGCCTGTGGCTGTCCCACCATTGAGCTGCGGGTCCCTTCAGGAAGAAGGAAGCAAAGGTGACATAGCTGGCAGGGGCTACATCAGCAGACTCCATCTCATAGGTGATGTCACGGAGCCATTCATCAGCATCCAGAGGCTGAGTTGAGCTGCGGTACACAGTTGGGTTCAGGCGCATGAAATCCTGCAGAGTTACTGGGGTTGGCTGCTGGTTCATATTGGGGCGAGGAAACTGAGCAATCATGTTCTCCATGAACTGGCGATTCATCTCAAGCTGTTGGATCATACCAGCCATGTACTCAGGCGGTGGTGGGAAGTTGCCACCACGACCACGACCACTTGGTCTAACCATCCTGCTAATATATAACAGGGGTTGTTCAGCATTTGAGAAATTTGCAAAGGACAAGAATCATTCATGACGAAACATGCATAACGAAAGGAGCACGATAGATACTACATAGTAGTCGGCATATCTTACAAAAGGGATCATGCATAGAGTTCGGTACACAGAGTTCAGTACATAGACTAAGACATCATAGGCGGCACGCAGGCTCGCGGCGATAGCAACTAATGCTAATAAGCAAGACTACATCAGTCCCACGCGGTACTGCGGAGGTAGCTGTAGCCTGAAAGCTGGTAGTGTGGCAGCGGATAGTCCTCCACGTCAGTGGCCTGGGGGCCGCGAATACTTTGGTGCAGAACCCGATGCTCAGGTGGTAGAAGAGGACCAAGTGCGGGAGTGTAGCCTCCCACATCTGGCCAACCGACACCCTGGGGCATCACGGTCCTGGCTGGGTAGATCGCAGAACGTGGCAGCTCTCTAGATCGGACAAAGGGGTGCAACGGCATCAGAGCACGGCAAAGGTGCTGACGGGTGGTGTACAACTCGTGGCGAAGAGCTCGGTTAGTTTGATCCAGCCCATCAGCATGCAGAACCAAGTTCTGATGGTAGAAGGGCTCTCGGGTGACAGTGGAGTAGGCAGTAGTGTAGTAACCCTCCGCACCAACATCAGATGCGATAGCAATGTGCCTGAAGGGGGAGGTGTCCAACTCCCGATACTCTCCACGAAGACGTGTCAGAGCAGCATAAGCAGCATCGAGGACTGCCATATCGATAGTAACCCCAACACCATGTGCGGTGTGCATCACAGTAGTGGAGTTATACTCCCGAGAGTAGAGGTGGACGATGGCACGATACTGCTCCTGGTTAAAGTCCTAGTACTCCTCAAAGACGGTGTACTCAGGGTGCCTGCGATAACCCAGATAGGTCATCATCTCAGCTAGCATGACAGGTGATCCTGAGGCACCAATGGCCGTCGTGTGGAGGACGACCTGCCTCGTGGGTTCCATCTGAAAACAAAGATGTTTCAAAGGAGTCAAATGACAGTGTGGAAATTGTTCAAATTACTATTCTAAAGAATAACTATGGCTTTATCCAACTTTGGGGTGAATGTGGTCACGGGATCCTAGTGTTAGTTAGTAAATACGTTTAACCCGAGTAGAAGAGAGTTCAGACTCCCAGAGTAAAGGTCGAGGAGTAAAAGATCCTAGTACCACCCGATGGCGCCGTGGGCCCATAAGGCACACAGCCATGTTAGTAAAAGTTTTGTAAAGTCTAGACTCGACTTCGGCCAAGGAGTGTGGAAGGGGGATTCCTACAGGCAGTCGGCTCTGATACCAACTTGTGACGCCCCCGATTCAATCGTACACTAATCATGCACGCAAACGTGTATGGTCAAGATCAGGGACTCACGGGAAGATATCACAACACAACTCTAAAACATAAATAAGTCATACAAGCATCATAATACAAGCTAGGGGCCTCGAGGGCTCGAATACAAGTGCTCGATCATAGACGAGTCAGCGGAAGCAACAATATCTGAGTACAGACATAAGTTAAACAAGTTTGCCTTAAGAAGGCTAGCACAAACTGGGATACAGATCGAAAGAGGCGCAGGCCTCCTGCCTGTGATCCTCCTAAACTACTCCTGGTCGTCGTAGTAGTAGGCACCTCCAGTGTAGTAGTCGTCGTCGATGGTGGCATCTGGCTCTTGGGCTCCATCGTCTGGTTGCAGCAATCAGGTAAAGAAAGGGGGAAAAGGGAGAACAAGGCAACCGTGAGTACTCATCCAAAGTACTCGCAAGCAAGGAGCTACACTACATATGCATGGATATATGTGTAAAGCGCCATATCAGTGGACTGAACTGCAGAATGCCAGAATAAGAGGGGGATAGCTAATCCTGTCGAAGACTACGCTTCTGGCAGCCTCCGTCTTGCAACATGTAGAAGAGAGTAGACTGAAGTCCTCCAAGTAGCATCGCATAGCAATAATCCTACCCGGCGATCCCCTCCTCAATGCCCTGTTAGAGAGCGACCACCGGGTTGTAACTGGCACTTGGAAGGGTGTGCTTTATTAAGTATCCAGTTCTAGTTGTCATAAGGTCAAGGTACAACTCGAAGTCGTCCTGTTACCGAAGATCACGGCTATTCGAATAGATTAACTTCCCTGCAGGGGTGCACCACATTACCTGACACGCTCGATCCCATTTGCCAAGACACACTTTCCTGGGTCATGCCCGGCCGCGGAAGATCAACATGTCGCAGCCCCACCTAGGCATAACAGAGAGGTCAGCACGCTGGTCTAAACCTAAGCGCACAGTGGTCTGGGCCCATCGCCCTTAGCACACCTGCACGTTGCGAACGCGGCCGGAAGCAGAACTAGCCCCCTTAATACAAGAGCAGGCTTACGTTCCAATCCGGCGCACGCCACTCAGTGACTGACGTCATGAAATGCTTCGGCTGATACCACAATGCCGGTTGCCCATATCTTGTCCCACGTGGCGGTTAGTGCGTATAAGGTCAACAACCCAACTCAGATCAAATACCAAGATCTCGTTAAGCGTGTTAAGTATCCATGAACGTCGAACAGGGCCAGGCCCACCTCTCTCCTAGGCGGTCTCAACCTGCCCTGTCGCTCCGCCACATAGTAACAGTCGGGGGCCGTCAGGAACCCAGGCCCACCTCTTCCGGATGGAGCCACCTGTCCTTTCAGCCCCCATCTCCGAACAGTATCACAGATAATGTAATAGTGTAAAGTATATAGTATATGCCCGTGATCACCTCCCGAAGTGATCACAGCCCAGTAGTATAGCATGGCAGACGGACAAGAGTGTAGGGCCACCGATGGAACACTAGCATCCTATACTAAGTAGTAGGATAGCAGGTAAAGGTCACAACAGTAGTAGCAAGGGCAGGCTATGCAGCAGTATAGGATTAACTGAAAGCAGTAACATGCTACACTACTCTAATGCAAGCAGTATAGAGTAGAATAGGCGATATCTGGTGATCAAGGAGGGGGCTTGCCTGGTTGCTCAGACAAGAAGGAGGGTTCGTCAACTCCGTAGTCGTACTGGGTAGCAGCGGCGTCGGTCTCGATGTCTAGCGAGAGAAGAGGGGGAAGAAACAATGAATACAATGCAAACATAAACATGACGATGCGTGACGTGACAATGAGCGGTGCCAGGTGTGCCCTAACGCGGTAGTAGGTGATACCGGCGAAGGGGGAAAACATCCGGGAAAGTATTCCCGGTGTTCCGCGTTTTCGGGCAGAGGAGCCGGAGGGGGAAAGTTGCGAGTTTGATATGTTAGGGGGTGCGTGGCGGACAAACGGTCTGCGTATCCGGGTTCGTCTCATTGTTCTGAGCAACTTTCATGTTGAAAATAATTTAATCCGAGTTACGGATTAAAAGATATGATTTTCTAAAGATTTTATTAATTTCTAGAATTTAATTAATTATTTAATTTAATTTCGAAAATGGAATTATGACATCAGCATGATGTCATATTGACGTCAGCAGTCAACAGAGTTGACTGGTCAACCTGACATGTGGGTCCCAGATGTCATTGGGTGCTAATTAACCTAACAGATTAATTAACTAACCTAAGTGATTAGGTTAATCAAGTTTAATTAGTTCAACTACACAAGATTAATTAAGTTAATTATTTAGTTAATTAATTAATTTTAATATTAATTATTTATCCGTTATATATTATTATTATTTATTCATTTTTTTAATTCTTTTTTTTTCTAAAAACCGTTCTGGGGCGGGGCCCCCTAGTCAGTGGCCCGGGGGGCCTAGCGGGTGCTGGGTACGGGCATCGGGCGCAGCCCGAATGGGCGCTGCGGGTGTGACCGACAGGGGAGCACCCAACTCGGCGTCGGCGGCCATGGCATGGCGCCGGAATAGGGGGAGGCCGGTGGCCTGAGGCGGCCCGGGTGGATGCAGGCTGGCGACGATGGTGGCAGGGGAGGCTGCGATGGAGGGAGGCAGCACGGAAGGGGGCTGCGGGCGAGGCCAGGGCGAGTGGGAGCGCGGTCGGAACCGAGGCCAGGGGCTCCAGCGTGGCCACGCGCGGGAGGTGATGGCGGGCGTGGCGGACTCGGCAGGTCGCCAAGGCAGGGGAGGCTGGTGGCCACGGCGAGCGCGGGCCCGGGCGTGGTGAAGCTCGACGGAGTCCGGTGGTGGAGCCGGTCGGGGAAGGAGAGGCGGGGGCGGGACGGTCCGGCGCGGCAGGGCGCCTCCGGGGCGAGGTGTCGAGGGCACGGGGCGGCCGACGTTGTGCGGCGCCGGAAGGTCAGACGGGGAGCAAAGGGCGCGGCGATGCGGGGAAGAGAGGAGGAGGGGCCTCACCACGGGTCATGGGGTTTGGGCAGTGGGCGCGGGGAGGTTCGGGGTGGCCGACGGGGACGACACGGCGGAGCGAGAGGCAGGCCGGTGGGGTGGAGGAAGCAGTCCGGCGGTGGGGTGGAGCTCCGGGCGCCGGCGTCGGCGTCGACGTGCAGGGGCAAGGGGATCGGGAGTCCTCCCGATCCAGATCCAGCGGGGGGTGGAGTGGTGCGAGTGGGGGGTGGTTAGGTTAGGGTTTGGGTGAGGGAGTGGATAAGCGGGGAGTGGGTGACCGGCTGGGCCGGTTTGGCCCTGCCCAGTTGGGCCGGTTGGCCCGGGGGGGTTCTTTTGCTTTTCCTCCTTTTTTTCGTTTGTTTTCTGTTTTCTTTTATTATTTCTTTCTTTTCTGTTTAAATCATTTTAAACCATTTAGCCATTTTATAAAAAGGTGTTTGTTGCACCATAATTACCCTTGTAATATTCGGCAACCACCGAACATTTTTGTTTTGACTTTTGAAAACTTTGGGTGTTTGTCGCTAATTCATTTTTGAATTTGCAATGTTTTTGAACTACCACTTAATTAGCAACAGTAACATAGATGACATGGCATCATCAGGAGAGTTTTACTGTAGCCTAATTATCCGGGCGTTACAATAGAGAAGATATATATTGCAAGAGGCATAATTATTTAGAAACTAAGAAGTTGCAAGAAAGGCTAGATAAGAGTGCGGAGAATTTAAGATATCTTTCCCGTTGTGAATTTTGCAATAAACAAGATCATTTACATCTCCAATGCAAATTGTTTCATGATCGGATCGTGTCCAAAAATTGTGATGATTTGATCTCCCCTTCTCATTACAATGAACTTAGATTGCTTTTGGGTTGTGAAGAGTTGAAACGTTTAACTAAGACTATTCCAGAATTTAATCTTAGGCATTTCCTTGATATTGATCTAGAAAAGATTTATATGTTTTGTGCGGTGAATTGCATTGAAAATCCTTATATTGCCAATTACCTAAAGAAAAGAAAAGCGCTTGTTGGGAGAGAACCCAATATTTATCCTTACTGTTTTTGTGTGTCCACATGATTATGCTACTGTAGTTTATGTGGTCTTGCTGTAAAAAACAGAAACTTTAGCGCTCACGAGTTTAGCTGCCATTTTTTACTGGAGAGTGCTTTTAGGTTGATTATTTTTGCAGATGATTAATAGACAAATTCCTCAGGTCCACCAATTTATTTCATAATTGTTGGGGTTCCAGAAGTATACATTTGATACAGATTACTAAAGACTGTTTTGTTTTTCACAGATTCTGTTTTCTATGTGTTGTTTGCTTATTTTGATGCATCTATGGCTAGTATTAAGTGGTATGAACCATAGAGAAGTTGGAATACAGTAGGTTTAACACCAATATGAATTTATAATGAGTTCATTACAGTACCTAAGTGGTGACTTATTTTCTTATACTAACGGAGCTTACGAGTTATGTTTGAGTTTTGTGTGGTTGAAGTTTTCAAGTTTTGGGTAGAGATTCGATGGACTATGGAATAAGGAGGGGAAAGAGCCTAAGCTTGGGGATGCCCAAGGCACCCCAAGGTAATATTCAAGGACAATCAAGCAACTAAGCTTGGGGATGCCCCGGAAGGCATCCCCTCTTTCGTCTTCGTTCATCGGTAACTTTACTTGGAGCTATATTTTTATTCACCACATGATATGTGTTTTGCTTGGAGAGTCATTTTATTTTGCTAGTTTTTGCTTTCTGTTAGTTAGAATAATGTTTTGCATCTTTAGTTTCAATAAAAAAGTCAAGGATAGCCTTTACCATGCTTATTTTGCTAGTATACATGTTGCTGTTTGAAAACAGAAAGTTTACCGCTGTTGCAAAAATTCCCTAGAAAAGTCAGAGAATGGTATAATGTTGAATATTTTTGCATATTAAGCTCTGATAAATTTATTACAGTGGGAATTTTAGTTCATAATTTTTGGAGTCAGGGAAGTATTGTTACTCTTGCATTCTTTACAGACTGTACTGTTTTGGCAGATTGCTGTTATGTTTGCATTGTTTGCGTATGTTTGCTTGTTTAATGATTCTATTTGAGGATAGAAGTATTAAATATGCAGATACATTTAGTATTCAATGTTGAATAATAATGTTAGTGATTTGTTACAGTAGAAGATGATATGGTTTTGCATTGGTTTATACTAACCTATCTCACGAGTTCTTGTTGAGTTTGTTGTGAATGAAGCTTTTGATAAAAAGAGAAACCATGATATAAGAGGAATTAAGGAGACACAAAAGTTCAAGCTTGGGGATGCCCAAGGCACCCCAAGATAATATTTCAAGGAGTCTGAAGCATCTAAGCTTGGGGACGCCCCGGTAGGCATCCCACCTTTCTTCTTCGACAACTATCGGTTAGTATCGGTTGAGCCTAAGTTTTTGCTTCTTCACATGAGTTGTGCTATCCTTGCATTGTCATTTTATTTTGTTTTTCTTGCTGCTTGAATACAATACCAAGATCTGAAATTCTTTAATGAGAGAGAGTCTTTGCATAGTTGCATAATTATTTAGCTACTCTTTGATCTTCACTTATATCTTTAGGAGTAGTTTGTCATTTGCTCTAGTACTTCACTTATATATTTTTAGAGCACGGCGGTGGTTTTATTTTGTAGAAATTAATGAAATCTCATTATTCACTTATATTATTTTGAGAGTCTTAAACAGCATGGTAATTTGAATAAAAACTATCATAGGAAGTGAATTGGATGCTATGATCAATTTGTTGCTTGATAATTGTTTTGAGATATAAAGGTAGTAATGTTAGAGTCATGCTAGTGGGTAATTATGAAATTGAGAAATACTTTTGTTGAAGTTGGCAAGTCCCTTAGCATGCACGTATGGTAAAAGTTGTGTGACAAATTTGTTGCATGAGGTGCTCTTTTGATTGTCTTCCTTATGAGTGGCAGTCGGGGACGAGCGATGGTCTTTTCCTACCAATCTATCCCTCTTGGGGCATGCGTAGTACTACTTTGCTTCGAGGGCTAAGTAGACTTTTGCAATAAGTATGTGAGTTCTTTATGACTAATGTGAGTCCATGGACATATGCACACTCATCCTTCCACTTTGCTAGCCTCTCTTATTACCGCGCAACTTTCGCCGGTATTGAATCCATTATTTACCTTCCTCAAAACAGCCACCATACCTACCTATTATGGCATTTCCATAGCCATTCTGAGATATATTGCCATGCAACTTTCCACCGTTCCGTTATATGACACGCATCATCATTGTCATATTGCTCTTTGCATGATCATGTAGTTGACATCGTATTTGTGGCAAGGCCACCTTCATAATTTTCATACATGTCGCTCTTGATTCATTGCATATCCCGGTACACCGCCGGAGGCATTCATTTAGAGTCATATCTTGTTCTAGCTTTGAGTTGTAATTCTTGAGTTTAAATCCATAAAAGTGTGATGATCTTCATTATTAGAGCATTCTCCCAGTGAGGAAAGAATGATGAAGACTATGATTCCCCCACAAGTCGGGATGAGACTTTGGACTTTATAAAAATAAAAGAGGCCAAAGAAGCCCACCAAAAAGAAAGAAAGAAAAAGGATAAAGAAAAAAAGAAAAAAAAGAGAAAAAAATGTGAGAAAAATATAGAAGGGACAATTGCTACTATCCTTTTCCACACTTGTGCTTCAAAATAGCACCATGGTCTTCATGATAGAGAGTCTCATATGTTGTCACTTTCATATACTAGTGGGAATTTTTCATTATAGAACTTGGCTTGTATATTCCAATGATGGGCTTCCTCAAAGTGCCCTAGGTCTTCATGAGCAAGCAAGTTGGATGCACACCCACTTAGTCTCTTTTGTTGAGCTTTCATATATTTATAGCTCTAGTGCATCAGTTGCATGGCAATCCCTACTCACTCACATTGATATCTATTGATGGGCATCTCCATAGCCCGTTGATACGCCTAGTTGATGTGAGACTATCTTCTCCTCTTTTTGTCCTCACAACCACCACCATTCACCACCATAGTGCTATGTCCATGGCTTGCGCTCATGTATTGCGTAAGAGTTGAAAAAGCTTAAGCGCGTTAAAAAGTATGAAACAATTGCTCGGCTCGTCATCGGGGTTGTGCATAATGGGAGTATTTTGTGTAATGAAAATGAAGCATGGCCTAACTATATGATTTTGTAGGGATAAGCTTTCTTTGGCTATGCTATTTTGATAGGACATGATTATTTGTTAGTATGCTTTGAAGCATTATTATTTTTATGTTTTATAAGCTTTTATCTTGTATCATTTGGATCTGAACATTCATGCCACAATAAAGAAAATTACATTGAGAATCATGCTAGGTAGCATTCCACATCAAAAATTCTGTTTTTATCATTTCCTACTCGAGGACGAGCAGGAATTAAGCTTGGGGATGCTTGATACGTCTCCAATGTATCTATAATTTTCTATTGTTCCATGCTATTTTATTATCTGTTTTGAATGATTATGGGCTTTATTATACACTTTTATATTACTTTTGGGACTAACCTATTAACCGGAGGCCCAACCCATATTGCTGTTTTATTGCCTGTTTCAGTATTTCGAAGAAAAGGAATATCAAATGGAGTCCAAACGGAATGAAACCTTCGGCAGCGTTATTTTTGGGAAGAATATCACCCAGGAGACTTGGAGTTCATGTCAGAAGAGCCTCGAGGAGGCCACGAGATAGGAGGGCGCCCCCCCCCCCTATTGGGCGCGCCCCTGTCTCGTGGACCCCTCGAGCACCCCCCGACCGACTTCTTTCGCCTATATAGTCCCACGTACCCTAAAAACATCCACGAAGAAGATAGATCGGGAGTTCCGCCGCCGCAAGCCTCTGTAGCCACGAAAAACCTCTCGAGAGCCCTTCCCGGCACCCTGCCGGAGAGGGGATCCTTCACCGGTGGCCAGACCTGAACCTCCGTCAGCAGAGATGGGCCAGACCTGAACCTCCGTCAGCAGAGATGCATGGAGATTGTTGCAGACTTTGACTTGGGTATTTCCTATACACCAGGCAAGGCTAATGTAATGGCTGACGCCTTGAGCCGCAAGTCTTACTGCAACCACCTCCAGGTTCGCAAGGTTCAGCCCTCACTTGTTGAAGAATTTAGAAAGCTGAACCTCCATATTGTTCCTCCGGGTGCACTCGCTCCCCCTCCTCCGGAGTTTCGCAAGATGATCAGTTGTTTTCCCCGGGTTCTTCAATACATGTTGTTAAGAGGACAGATTTGTGGAAATAAGATACAGAATGTTGACGAATGAAGTGGAGGATAAACGTTATCTCGCAGAAGGAGCCTATTTTCACTGTGGATGACGCAAGAACCTTATTCTTCAAAGGTGCCTAGTGGTACCGAGTAGGAGGGAAAACCTGAATTAGGTTATGAAAGAAGCTCATGATACGCCTTTGTCTATTCATCCTGGTAGTACAAAGATGTACCAGGACATCCGTCAGAGATTCTGGTGGTCTAATATGAAGCAGGACATTGCTCGTTATGTTGCTGAGTGTGACGTTTGCCGTCGTATCAAAGCTGAACATCAAAGGCCTGCTGGAACTCTGCAACCTATCTCTATTCCTGAATGGAAATGGGACCATGTTGAAATGGACTTCGTCACTGGATTTCCCAAATGCAGAAAGGTAATGATGCTATTCTTGTCGTCATTGACCGGCTTTCTAAAGTTGCACATTTTCTGGCGGTCAAAGAGACAATCACTGCTAGTCAGCTTGCACTCTCTACATGTCCAGAATTGTTTCACTTCACGGTATTCCACTGGTTATCAGTTCGGACCGTGGCAGCTTATTCACTTCAAGATTCTGGGCAAGTTTCCAAGAAGCTATGGGGACTCACTTATCATTCAGTACTGCATTTCATCCGCAGTCACAAGGGCAAGTTGAACGTGTCAACCAAGTTCTCGAAGACATGCTTCGAGCTTGTGTTATTTCCTTCGGCAAGAAATGGGGGGAATCTCTCCCGTATGCTGAGTTATCTTATAATAATAGCTATCAAGCTAGTCTGAAGATGGCCCCCTTCGAAGTGTTATATGGACGAAAGTGCCGAACCCCTCTGAACTGGTCAGAAACTGGGGAACATCCACTCTTTGGTCCGGATATTATCCAACATGCCGAAGAACAAGTCCGCATTATTCGCGAGCCTCTCAAGACTGCTTAGTCACGTCAAAAGAGCAATTATGACCGTCATCATAAAGACATGGTTTACCAACCTGGCGAAAAGGCCTATCTTCGAGTTACACCAATGAAGGGTGCACACCGCTTCGGGTTCAAGGGAAAGCTAGCTCCTCGTTATATTGGCCCATTCACTATTCTGGAAAGGCGTGGAGAAGTGGCATATCAACTGGAGTTTCCGCCGAACCTTTCTCAGGTTCACGATGTGTTCCATGTGTCACAGCTCCGCCGATGCTTCAAGGACCCAATCCGAGCAGTGGATCATGATGTGCTCGAATTGCAACAGGACCTCTCCTATAAAGAGCATCCAGTCCGCATGCTCGACCAAGCTGAACGCCGCACACGCCAGAAGGCGATCAAGTTCCTCAAATTCCAGTGGTCGCACCATTCTGAAGATGAAGCCACCTGGGAACGCGAGGATCGCCTGCGTGATGAATACCCCGCACTATTTCCTTCTACCTCCTAAATCTCGGGACGAGATTTCTTGCAGTGGAGGAGATTTGTAACGCCCGGATAATTAGGCTACAGTAAAACTCTCCTGATGATGCCATGTCATCTATGTTACTGTTGCTAATTAAGTGGTAGTTCAAAAACATTGCAAATTCCAAAATGAATTAGCGACAAACACCCGAAGTTTTAAAAAGTCAAAACAAAAATGTTCGGTGGTTGCCGAATATTACAAGGGTAATTATGGTGCAACAAACACCTTTTTATAAAATGGCCAAATGGTTTAAAATGATTTAAACAAAAAAGAAAGAAATAATAAAAGAAAACAGAAAACAAATGAACAAAAAAAGAGGAAAAGGTAAAGAACCGGCCCAACTGGGCAGGCCCAAACCGGCCCAGCCGGCCACCCACTCCCCCCTTATCCACTCCGTCACCCAAACCCTAACCTAACCACCCCCCACTCGCACCACTCCAACCCCCGCTGGATCTGGATCGGGAGGACTCCCGATCCCCTCGCCCCTACACGTCGACGCCGACGCCGGTACCCGGAGCTCCACCCCCCGCCAGACTGCTTCCTCCACCCCACCGGCCTGCCTCCCGCTCCGTCGTGTCGTCCCCGTCGGCCTCCCCGAACCTCCCTACGCCCACTGCCCAGACCCCACGACCCGTGGTGAGGCCCCTCCTCCTCTCTTCCCCGCATCGCCGCGCCCTTTGCTCCCCGTCTGACCTTCCGGCGCCGCACCACGTCGGCCGCCCCGTGCCCTCGACACCTCGCCCCGGAGGCGCCCTGCCGCGCCGGACCGTCCCGCCCCTGCCTCTCTTTCCCCGACCGGCTCCACCACCGGACTCCGTCGAGCTTCACCGCGCCCGGGCCCGCGCTCGCCGTGGCTACCAGCGTCCCCTGCCTTGGCGACCTGCCGAGTCAGCCGCGCCCGCCATCACCTCCCGCGCGTGGCCACGCTGGAGCCCCTGGCCTCGGTTCCGACCGCGCTCCCACTCGCCCTGGCCTCGCCCGCAGCCCCCTTCCGTGCTGCCTCCCTCCATCGCAGCCTCCCCTGCCACCATCGTCGCCAGCCTGCATCCACCCGGGCCGCCTCAGGCCACCGGCCTGCATCCACCCGGGCCGCCTCAGGCCACCGGCCTCCCCCTATTCCGGCGCCATGCCGTGGCCGCCGGCGCCGAGTCGGGTGCTCCCCTGTCGGTCACACCCGCAGCGCCCATTCGGGCTGCGCCCGATGCCCGTACCTAGCACCCGCTAGGCCCGCCGGGCCACTGACTAGGGGGCCCCGCCCCAGAATGGTTTTTAGAAAAAAAGAATTAAAAAGAATTAAAAAAATGAATAAATAATAATAATAATATATAATGGATAAATAATTAATATTAAAATTAATTAATTAAATAAATAATTAACTTAATTAATCTTGTGTAGTTGAACTAATTAAACTTGATTAACCTAATCACTTAGGTTAGTTAATTAATCTGTTAGGTTAATTAGCACCCAATGACAGCTGGGACCCACATGTCAGGTTGACCAGTCAACTCTGTTGACTGCTGACGTTAGCATGACATCATGCTGATGTCATAATTCCATTTTCGAAATTAAATTAAATAATTAATTAAATTCTAGAAATTAATAAAATCTTTAGAAAATCATATCTTTTAATCCGTAACTCGGATTAAATTATTTTCAACATGAAAGTTGCTCAGAATGACGAGACAAACCCGGATACGCACCCCCTAACATATCAAACTCGCAACTTTCCCCCTCCGGCTCCTCTGCCCAAAAACGCAAAACACCGGGAATACTTTCCCGGATGTTTTTCCCCTTCGCCGGTATCACCTACTGCTGCGTTAGGGCACACCTAGCACCGCTCATTGTCACGTCACGTCACGCATCGTCATGTTTATGTTTGCATTGTATTCATTGTTTCTTCCCCCTCTTCTCTCGCTAGACACCGAGACCGACGCTGCTTCTACCCAGTACGATTACGGAGTTGACGACCCCTCCTTCTTGTCTGAGCAACCAGGCAAGCCCCCCCCCTTGATCACCAGATATCGCCTATTCTTCTCTATACTGCTTGCATTAGAGTAGTGTAGCATGTTACTGCTTTCAGTTAATCCTATACTGCTGCATAGCCTGTCCTTGCTACTACTGTTGTTACCTTTACCTGCTATCCTACTGCTTAGTATAGGATGCTAGTGTTCCATCGGTGGCCCTACACTCTTGTCCGTCTGCCATGCTATACTACTGGGCTGTGATCACTTCGGGAGGTGATCACGGGCATATACGATATACTTTACACTATTACATTACCTGTGATACTGTTCGGAGATGGGGGCTGAAAGGACAGGTGGCTCCATCCCGGTAGAGGTGGGCCTGGGTTCCTGACGGCCCCCGACTGTTACTTTGTGGTGGAGCGACAGGGCAGGTTGAGACCACCGAGGAGAGAGGTGGGCCTGGCCCTGTTCGACGTTCGCGGATACTTAACATGCTTAACGGGATCTTGGTATTTGATCTGAGTTGGGTAGTTGACCTTATACGCACTAACCGCCACGTGGGACAAGATATGGGTAACCGGCGTCGTGGTATCAGTCGAAGCATTTCGTGACGTCAGCGACTGAGTGGCGCGCACCGGATTGGAACGTAAGCCTGCTCTTGTATTAAGGGGGCTAGTTCTGCTTCCGGCCGCGTTCACAACGTGCAGTTGTGCTAAGGGCGATGGGCCCAGACCCCTGTGCGCTTAGGTTTAGACCGGCGTGCTGACCTCTCTGTTATGCCTAGGTGGGGCTGCGACGTGTTGATCTTCCGCGGCCGGGCATGACCTAGGAAAGTGTGTCCGGCCAAATGGGATCGAGCGTGTCTGGTAATGTAGTGCACCCCCGCAGGGAAGTTAATCTATTCGAATAGCCGTGATCTTCGGTAACAGGACGACTTGGAGTTGTACCTTGACCTTATGACAACTAGAACTGGATACTTAATAAAACACACCCTTCCAAGTGCCAGATACAACCCGGTGGTCACTCTCTAATAGGCCATTGAGGAGGGGATCGCCGGGTAGGATTATTGCTATGCGATGCTACTTGGAGGACTTCAGTCTACTCTCTTCTACATGTTGCAAGACGGAGGCTGCCAGAAGCGTAGTCTTCGACAGGATTAGCTATCCCCCTCTTATTCTGGCATTCTGCAGTTCAGTCCACTGATATGGCCCTTTACACATATATCCATGCACATGTAGTGTAGCTCCTTGCTTGCGAGTACTTTGGATGAGTACTCAAGGTTGCCTTGTTCTCCCTTTCCCCCCTTTCTTTACCCTATTGCTGCAACCAGACGATGGAGCCCAGGAGCTAGACGCCACCATCGATGACGACTACTACACTGGAGGTGCCTACTACTACGTGCAGCCCGCTGACGACGACCAGGAGTAGTTTAGGAGGATCCCAGGCAGGAGGCCTGCGCCTCTTTCGATCTGTATCCCAGTTTGTGCTAGCCTTCTTAAGGCAAACTTGTTTAACTTATGTCTGTACTCATATATTGTTGCTTCCGCTGACTCGTCTATGATCGAGCACTTGTATTTGAGCCCTCGAGGCCCCTGGCTTGTATTATGATGCTTGTATGACTTATTTATGTTTTAGAGTTGTGTTGTGATATCTTCCCGTGAGTCCCTGATCTTGATCGTACACGTTTGCGTGCATGATTAGTGTACGATTGAATCGGGGGCGTCACATCTATTTGGTGTGTTCATGCAAACATGCACTCCACAAAAGTTGACATGCTCATAAGATATATTTTCATCATGACTAGAGCAATCATCATTAGTACTATGGATATTCAAGGAGTTTATACTAACAACATTGCAATCATGCTCATCATTCAAAGATTTAGTGCCAAGCATTTTAAAGCATTCTTCTTCTAGCACTTGAGCACAATTTTCCTTTCCATCAAACTCACGAAAGATATTAAAAAGACGAAGCGTATGAGACAAACTTAACTCCATTTTTTGTAGTTTTCTTTTATAAAATAAACTAGTGATAAAACAAGTAACTAAAAGACTCGATTGCAAGATCTAAAGATATACCTTCAAGCACTCACCTCCCCGGCAACGGCGTTAGAAAAGAGCTTGATGTCTACTACACAACCTTCTTCTTGTAGACGTTGTTGGGCCTGCAAGTGCACAAGTTTGTAGGACAGTAGCAAATTTCCCTCAAGTGGATGACCTAAGGTTTATCAATCCGTAGGAGGCATAGGATGAAGATGGTCTCTCTCAAACAACCCTGCAACCAGATAACAAAGAGTCTCTTGTGTCCCCAACACACCCAATACAATGGTAAATTGTATAGGTGCACTAGTTCGGCGAAGAGATGAAGATACAAGTGCAAAATAGATAGTAGATATAGGTTTTTGTAATCTGAAATAATAAAAACAGCACGGTAACAAGTGGTAAAAGTGAGCGTAAACGTTATTGCAATGATAGGAAACAAGGCCTAGGGTTCATACTTTCACTAGTGCAAGTTCTCTCAACAATAATAACATAGATAGATCATATAACAATCCCTCAACATGCAACAAAGAGTCACTCCAAAGACACTAATAGTGGAGAACAAATGAAGAGATTATGGTAGGGTACGAAACCACCTGAAAGTTATTCTTTCGGATCAATCTATTCAAGAGTTCGTACTAGAATAACACCTTAAGACACAAATCAACCAAAACCCTAGTGTCACCTAGATACTCCATTGTCACCTCAAGTATCCGCGGGCATGATTATACGATATGCATCACACAATCTCAGATTCATCTATTCAACCAACATAAAGTACTTCAAAGAGTGCCCCAAAGTTTCTACCGGAGAGTCAAGAACGTGTGCCAACTCCTATGCATAGGTTCATGGGCGGAACCCGCAAGTTGGTCACCAAAACATACATCAAGAGGCACATGATATCCCATTGTCACCACAGATAAGCACGGCAAGACATACATCAAGTGTTCTCATAAAAGACTCAATCCGATAAGATAACTTCAAAGGGGAAAACTCAATTCATCACAAGAGAGTAGAGGGGGAGAAACATCAAAAGATCCAACTATAATAGCAAAGCTCGGGATACATCAAGATCTTGCCATAGAGGGAACACGAGAGAGAACACGAGAGAGAGAGATCAAACACATAGCTACTGGTACACACCCTCAGCCCCGAGGGTGAACTACTCCCTCCTCGTCATGGAGAGCACCAGGATGATGAAGATGGCCACCGATGAAGGATCCCCTCTCCGGCAGGGTGCCGGGAAGGGCTCCCGAGAGGTTTTTCATGGCTACAGAGGCTTGCGGTGGCGGAACTCCCGATCTATCTTCTCCGTGGAAATTTTTAGGGTACATGGGACTATATAGGCGAAAGAAGTCGGTCGGGGGGTGCTCGAGGGGTCCACGATACAGGGGGCGCGCCCAGTAGGGGGGCGCCCTCCTATCTCGTGGCCTCCTCGAGGCTCTTCTGACGTGAACTCCAAGTCTCCTGGGTGATATTCTTCCCAAAAATAACGCTGCCAAAGGTTTCATTCCGTTTGGACTCCGTTTGATATTCCTTTTCTTCGAAATACTGAAACAGGCAATAAAACAGCAATATGGGCTGGGCATCCGGTTAATAGGTTAGTCCCAAAAGTAATATAAAAGTGTATAATAAAGCCTATAATCATTCAAAACAGATAATAAAATAGCATGGAACAATAAAAAATTGTAGATACGTTCGAGACGTATCACATCCCATCATACCACATTATAATCATTCTAATAACATGTTGGCACGCAAAGTAAACCATTATAACTCATAGCTAGTCAAGCATGGCACAAGCAACTATAATCTCCAAATGTCATTGCAAATATGTTTACTTCATAATAAGCTGAATCAGGAACGATGAACTCATCATATTTACAAAAACAAGAGAGGTCGAGTTCATACCAGCTTCTCTCATCTCAATCAGTCCATCATATATCGTCATTATTGCCTTTCACTCGCACGACCGAACGATGTATATAATAATAATAGTGCACGTGCATAGGACTAAGCTGGAATCTGCAAGCATTCAACTCAAGAGAGAAGAAAAAGTAATATGGGCTTTAAGTTAAATAAACAATCATGCATATGAGAGCCACTAAACATTTTCAATATGGTCTTCTACTCTCAACCCCCCAAAGGAAAGAAAAGAAAATAAAACTATTTACACGGGAAAGCTCCCAACAAATAAAAGAAGAACGAGAAATCTTTTTGGGTTTTCATTTTAATTTCTACTACAAGCATGAAAATTAAACTAACTATTTTTTTGGCTTTTCTTAAGGTTTATCAAACACCCAAGAAGAAAACTAGAAAAAGAGAATTAAACTCGCATGGATAATACAATGAAAGAGTATGAGCACCGACGACTAGAATAGTGTGTGAACATGAATGTAAAGTGAGTGAGAAATACGTACTCCCCCAACCTTAGGCTTTTGGCCTAACTTGGTCTAATGCCACGGACCACAGCTACTCTCCCCAGTGTACTGAGGTGTGTCATCGTACTGCCACCAGTTGGAGATCTCCTTCGGATCCCATTGATAAGATGATGGACGATATGGGTCCAGTGGTGGTTCCGGCTCGGGCTCATGCTCTAGAGTGGATGCTTGGCCTCGATGAGCATACACCGCTTCCAGCGTGACAAGAAAACTATCTGCAGTCAAATCAAACAACAGAGGTGCAGGCAGAATAATAGTCTCATTGTGTTTCTTATTAAATCTCAAGTTATACAGGAGTATCTTATCATCATTATGAACAATAAACTCGTGTGCTACCATGCTCCTGTAACCTAAAGTGTAAAGAGGCAAAATTGTCTCCTCTTCCTCATAGTGCCTAATAGGTATCTCAAAGTGTCTAGCAAGACATGCAGCATAGATACCTCCAAAAATGGGGCCTTCGTACGATTCAGGTTTAGACGTTTAGCGATAACAGCATCCAAACTAAAACTATTATCACCAAACAAGGCATGTAATAGAATAATAATATCTGGGACACTGAAGTTTCCACTATTTCCACGACCAATCAAGCATCTTCTAGCAAATATGGCAAATAGCGCAAAGCAGGAAAGTGTATGCTAGAAATTCTCGCATCGGAACCTTTCCTTGGATCCCCTACAGTAATAGTGTTAACAAAGCCATCCACATCGCTAGGATGTGGTTCCTCTAATTTTCCCCCAAAGGGTATCTTACATACCATGCAAAAATCACGTAAAGACATTTCTCTGAATTCATCATATAAATGAAATGATACTGAAGGCGGTGACTTCTTAGGATAATAATAAAAGTTTTGCACGAAAGTATTGGTAAGTAAGAGATAATGATCGATCCGGTCGAGGAGGAAATCGGTGAGGCTTGCATTCTCGATTAAAGAATAAAAATCTTCATGAATTCCAGCTTCTCTCAAGAAATTGTCGCATGGCCATTCACACGGCCGTATTTCCGCTATGCGAGGAAGATTATCTTTGGCCTTTTCCTTCTCTTTAGCTTGTTTTTCCTGGTGGCCTTGGCTAGAAGAGCCCCTCAAAAATCTCTTTAACATTTTCTGAAAATTTCTGAAATTTTAGTAACTTCGAAGTAAAAGTGAATAAAACTTAAACAAGATTGATAGCAACTACTCCTACAAGTGCCTAGAGCCTATATCATGCATTAGAATTACTTGGAACCTCATAAATTAAACATGCAAGCTCAAGAACAGGGTCACCGAGGCAGCAAGGATTTGCAATGAATAAAGCACTAGAACAAAAACTATTTGGACCGATGGAGGAGCACTAGTAGAAAACAGGGCATTTGTCCCGGTTGGTGAGGGACTTTTGTCTCGGTTCTTGAACCGGGACTAAAGGGTCATTACTAATGCCTCCCCCCTTTAGTCCCGGTTCTAACACGAACCGGGACAGATGGGCCTCCACGTGGCCGGTGCGCCGAGCCCAGGCAGGAGGGCCTTTGGTCCCGGTTGGTGGCACCAACCGGGACCAAAAGGCATCCACGCGTCAGCATTTCAGTGGCTGGGGTGTTTGTTTTTTTTTTGAAAGGGGGGGGGGCGGGGGTTGGGGGTTTTGGGGGGTTAATTTAGGTGTTTCATATGTTGTGTTAGCTAGCTAATTAATAGAGAGAAGTGTCCTCTCTTATGTCCGTGCTTGGTCGATGCTACGTATTGTACATAGAGAGGCCCTCGACACGCTAGCTAGTAAGAAAATGAAGGGAACCATTATGTACAGAAGTTCGTCATGCATACCGAGAGAAGTGATCGATAGACCTCTCCTTCTCCGAGAGATTGGTCGAACAACAAGTTTTTGTATTATCTATCCGACGCTACTGGCTACATACATATACAATATGTAAGATATCTTACAATCCCCTAGCAATTGAAATCAACTTCCACATGGTATTCTCCAGCTTTATTGATGACGTGGTCAAGAAAGAATCCCGCCAATTCCTCTTGAATTTCTTTCATGCGATTCCAGGAGTTCATCCCACATCTGCCACGTCTAATTTGAAGAAGGGGGTTAATACATATATGAATGAAACTCAACAGAAATGATGGTGTAATAAAATGAAATTGTGAATATTATTGCTTATGCACTTCATATTGTCTTTTAGAGTAGACCTGCTTATTTTTCAAAGTCGCGTTGTAGATGAGCTCGCACACGTAGTATCCACAGAAATCATTCCCTTGTTCCTACCACAAGCACTTTACGAGAAATAGAGGTCAATCAAACTGATAATGAAGCATTATAAATGGCATTGATGAAAGTACAACTATAGAATCAACGGGAGATGCGCGCAACTAGCTAGCTAGTAGTGCTTACTTTCGGGTATGTATATCGCAGCTCCTTCGGCAGTCCCGGAACTTTTGCGGTGAACTGTTTCCAAACCCTGCAAGGCAAAGAAAATAATTATTATTACTTGAGATATCAGGAAATGAACAAAAAGTTGCCAATATGGTGCGATAATGATTTATTGAACTTACTTGTTGAGCAAATTAGTCATGTCCGCATAGGTTTGGGGATCTTTTCGTCTCGAGTCTAATACGTTTACTACTCCCCGCTCAAGCTTAATCTCCAGAAGAACATAGTGGTATCTGCGCACGCATGCATAACTCATCAATTACATTACTATAACCTCGCTCGAGTAATAAGGGAAACCGAATATGCACACGACAGTAACACTCACTGGAAGTTGTAAGGAAAGAGTATTAAATATTTTTTTGATTTTTGATCAACCATTGTAGCAAGTTGGCCTCGGCCTCTTCGGCGTGCTTTGTAACCTGAATTTCATCTATGATATTTGTGTTAATGAACCCAATATCATACATTTCTTGTTTTTTGCACTCGACGATCTTCAATCTGCCTAATATAGTGAGGATAATTAATTATAAATACATGCAATGAAAGAGCCGAGCTATATATCGAGACTTAATGACAGAAATAGTAATTATAGACAGTAGCAAAAGACCGTTAATTTATCGAGGGCCTTTTGATTGAAGAAGTCGAAGAGCTCCTCAAATGGAACAGTCAACAGATCAGTTCCAACGAGGTTGTGCTCCTCTTTAATATTCAGATACAAAGCATTCGTTCCCCCAGACTCTCTGCAGGTTTTCATGTACCAATTATGGAATCTTTGCATCATCGTTGTTAGAGATCTTTCATCTTTGACGAGAGGCTTCCCGTACTCGTATCTGTGTTCGTCCACCTCCAAGAAATCAGGAAGTTGATCGTCAGACAGGTAATCTCCAAGATTGCCATAACCGGCCACCGTCCCCGGGGCATTAGCGACGATGTCGCCGCTAGACACATTGAGCGGGGGGGCACGATTGCTTTGCTTGTTCGCCGAGCTGGGCAATTTTTTCCCAGCTGCTCATTCTTTTAACCTTTTATCACTGACAGTACTTCCCAACCGCTCTGCTTCGAGATATGTCTGTTCAGTAATGCGCTCATAGTTGGTTCTCGGTGGAGACTTTGGTAGTTTCCTTAGGGCATCGATAGTGCGCTTTGCTTTCACCGGATCTACCTTCTCCTCCGGAGGTGGATGTCTCTTTGCTTTCAACCCTTCAAATAAGTCGTCCACTTAGGCCTGCACGATCTTCGCGTTTTCCTCCTTGGTCCTCTCGTATGGCAACTTCTCTAGAGGCTTGAGAGAAGGACCGTATCTGTATTGCCTCCCGTCTCTGCTGGCTGTACTGCTAGACGCCGGAGCAGAAGGAGCGGCTGCGGCGCCTGTCTTCTTTCATGCTTGCTTACCAGGCGGAGGAGAAGGACTACGAAACGCCGGAGCAGCCGGGGCAGCGGTGGGTCTCTTCCGCCCTTGCTGGCGAGGCGGAGAAGGAGGATGCTGCTAGCTGCTTGGGCGCGCCGGCGGAGGCAGAGAAGGAGGCGGAGAAGGAGGAGGCTGCTGGCTGCTCGGGCGCGCCGGCGCAGGCGGAGAAGGAGGCGGGGTGCCGCCACGCGCCGGAGATGGAGGCCGAGTGCCCTGATCGTCACTCGCCAGAGGAGGAGGCGGAGTTCCCTGACTCGCCGGAGGAGGAGGAGGAGGCGTCCAGTTCGGAAGCTTGATGAACTCCTTCCGCCATAGGCATGGAGTCTTCAGAGCAGAACCCAGTCGAGTCTCCCCTTCACCGGTAGGGTGGTCAAGCAGGAGGTCCTCAAATCCCTCCGTTATTTCGTCCACCGTCACCCTAGCATATCCTTCTGGAATCGGACGACAGTGAAAAGTTGCACCGGGTTCAGAAGGTCGAACTTGGCCGCCAGCCGCCTTGACTTTTAAGTTCTGCCATTGCGTCATAAGGTGGCAACTTTGAGCCTCCGTGATAAAATCCACGGGGTAGCCAGTAGGAGCCGTCAAGACATGCTCCGGCTGAAGCAGCTCGGTGGAAGCCACGCTGCTTCTCCGCTGAGATGGCGGGGTAGCTTCGGGGGAAGCTTCGGCAGGTCATTTGTTGCGATCTGCTTCTCGTTCCTCTAGCCCTTATACCCTTTCGTGCAGCGCCTGCAGTTGGCTCTGCTCCATTTCTTCCTCCTCTCGTGGGTTTTGTAACCCCCTGCGTCCGGAAAACCAACCTTCCACGGAATGGAGCCTGGCGTGCCTCGTGTCCGTCCAGGCTGCTCGGGATTCCCGAGGGCCATTGTGAGCTCGTCGTTCTCCCTGTCTGGAACGAACGTCCCTTGCTGCGATGCATCGATATAGTGCCGAAGCCTATTGACTGGTATTTTCAGTTGCTCGTCGGTCCAACGGCACTTCCCTGAAACAGGGTCCAAGGTTCCGCTAGCCCCGAAGAACCAAGTCCGGCAACGGTCTGGCCATCTCGTTGTCTCTGGTTCGATCCCTTTATCAAGCAGATCATTCTCAGCCTTGGACCACTTAGGCCGGTCTTTGAGGTAGCCACCTGACCCCGTGCGATGGTGAAACTTCTTCTTCGCAGCATTTTGTTTGTTTGTCGCCGACATCTTCTTACTCTTTTCTGATGTCGTGTGGGCCACAAATGCGGGCCAGTGATCTCTGATCTTCTCATATTTGCCGATGAATTCTGGTGTCTCTTCTTTGTCGACAAACTTTTTCAGCTCTTTCCTCCACCTCCTGAATAGGCCTGCCATCTTCTTAAGAGCACAAGACTTGATTAATTGCTCTTTAACTGGCTTCTCCGGATCCTCCTCTGGCGGTAGGGTGAAATTTGCCTTCAGCTCAGTCCAAAGATCATCTTTGTACATATCATTGACATAAGACACCTGAGGGTCTTCCTCCTTAGGCTTATACCATTGGTGGATGCTGATCGGGATCTTGTCCCTAACAAGAACCCCGCACTGAGCAGCAAATGCGTTCTTTGTCCGGATGGGTTCAATCGGTTCGTCGTCGCGCTCGATTGCTGTGATCTCAAACCTTTCATCCGAGCTCAACTTTTTCTTCGGGCGTCGTCTCCTTACCGAAGTTGTGCTCGATCCAGAGGGCTAGAAAAAAGAAGAAAGACGAGAGTTAATTAATATGTGTACATATACCAAAACAATGAATGCATCAATTAGCTAGTCAGCACAGGCTTAACTAATATATATACCTAGCCAGACTCGGTTCAGTCACCGGTGCCGTCATCACGGTCTCCTTCTTGAACCGTCATTGGGTCACCGGAGCCGTCCTCATGGTCTCCTTGCACCGGTATTGGGTCAAAGGAGCCATCATAATTGCCTGCTTCTTCACCCTGTCCTTCCAGACCATCGGTGTCGTCTAGAAACGATAAGACGGCATCACTTCCATGTGCGATTATCTCCTTCAACATCACTTCTGTTGCTTTGTCTCGGGGGGTGTCCATAGTTTCTACAAATATTTACAAGATGGCAATTATTATTCAAACATGACAGATATGGATATATTAGTGGCAAACGTAGAACTAGCTAGCTAATCACAGTAAGGAATCATATTAATTAGTGGCCTGGATGCTGCTTCTCTAGGGTTTGGGGTGGCCTCGACAATGCTTCAAGGGTTTTGGGGTAGCCTCGACACAATGTTCAAGGGTTTGGGGTGGCCTCGACGACAACGCTCTTTTAACTTGGTAAATTTGGGTGGCCTCAAGAGAGTTTGTCGGGTAGGGGCGCGGCGGGAGGGGGTAGGAGACCATCATCATTTTTTCTCTAGGGTTTGGGTGTCCTTGAGAGTTTCGGTAGAGCGAGAGGGCCGAGGGGGGTGCTGCCGTGGTATAAGTTATCACGGTCGAGAGGGGGTATGTATATCGACCGCCCCTCATGTCGAAGTTATCCGGGAGGGGTTATATCGACAACGACGCAACATACATATAGATGGGAAAATAATATTATCGGGGAGGGGGTATATCGACCCCCCCCCCCTCGTGTTGAAGTTATCGGGAGGGGTATATGGACGACGACAGACCCGATAAAACATAAGAAAACAAAGAAGAAATAAAAAGAGGAGAAGAAGAAATGAATAGAGGAGAAGATCGAAGAAAAAAAAGAGGAGAAGAAGAAGGAATAGAGGAGAAGAAGAAAAAATAGAAAAATTTATATTTTTTTCTTCTTCTCCTCTATTCCTTTCTTCTTCTCCTCTTCCTTTTCTTCTTTTTTCTTCTTCTTATTTATTTCTCCTCTTCTTCCTCTTCTTATTTCCTTTTTCCTCTCATTCTTTTTCTTCTTCTTCCTTCTTAAAAATACATGAAGTAGTATTGCTTGTTTTTTTAAAATAATGTTCAAATAGAAATTTTAGAAAAAAAGTAAAGGTTTTGCCTAATTCATTGTTCATATGAATATACAAACATTTGCATATTTACAATAATTAATATCACCAAAAAAATCTATGAACAGAAAAAAAACTATTTTTTCTAAAAATCTATCTTTTGCATATATACATGAACATATATTTACACAGAGAACATATATACATACATATATACATTTTTATAAAAATGCAAAAAACAAAAAATCTAAAAAAAGGACATATAAACAGATATACACACATACATATACTCATACATATAAATATAATCAGTAATAAAACATCTATATATGCAGGGCAGGGGCGGCGGGGCGGCGCGCGGCGCCAGCGCAGGGCAGGAGCGGCGGCGCGGCGGCCGCGCAGGACAGGTGCGGCGCACGGCGGCCGCGCAGGGTAGGGGCGGCGGCGCGGCGGCCGCGCAGGACAGAGGCGCAGGGGCGCGGGACGGGAGGGGCGCGGGAGCAGGCTGTGCTCACAGGGGGCGGCGGCGACGGCGAAGGCGAGCAGCCTGACGGCGTCGGTGGTGGCGGCGACGGTGAAGGCGAGCAACCTGACGGTGTAGGTGGCGGCGGCGACGGCAAGGTGGAGCAGGGGCGTCGGGCGGCGACGGCGACGAGGAGGAGCAGGGGGCATCGAGGGGAGAAGTGGGGGATTTGGTCGAAACTGCTAAGTGCTGCTTATATAGCAAAGCCTTTAGTCCCGGTTGGTGGCACCAACCGGGACTAATGCACCCTTTAGTCCCGGTTGGTGCCACCAACCGGGACCAAAGGCCTCTTTTCAGCAGCCCAAAGGGCGGGAAGCGGCGGCCTTTCGTCCCGGTTGGTGGCATGAAGCGGGACTAAAGGGGGGGCATTGTTCCCGGTCGGTGCCACGAACCGGGACCGATGCACCCCTTTAGTCTAGGTTAGTGGCACCAATCGGGACCAAAGGCCTTGTGCTGGAACTGGTGCGGTGGGATGTTTAGTCCCAGCTCGCTAGTTGAGAGCGCCCCGCACCTGTTTATAAACTCCGCTGCCTCTTCCCACTCGAACTCCTCTGAACTGCAGGCCTATGGGCCTAATCTGACACTGCTTTGCCTATGGGCCTGATGGGCCTTCTGTGGGCCTGAATCCTGGCCCATGGTAGGGTTTCTAGTCGTATTCAGGCCCTGGGGGCCCAGTAGGAGGCACTTTTTTTTCTTTACATATTGTTGCTATTTTTTTCCAGTTTTTTTATTTTGTTTTCTGCATTATTTATTTTCTTTTGTGTTTTTCTTTATTTTTTAATTCTTTTTGCTTTTAGTTTTAGGAAAATTATAAATTTCTGTTAGTGCCATTAGTTTTCAAATTTGAAATCACTTTTTTTTGTTTTTTTGTTTTCTTTCTTGCTTTATTTATTTTATTTTGTTTCTACTTACAACGAAATACTTATTGTTGCTATTTTTATTTTTTTCTAGTTTTTTTGTTTTGTTTTCTGCATTATTTATTTTCTTTTGTTTTTTGCTTTATTTTTTAATTATTTTTTGCTTTTAGTTTTAGAAAAAATATAAACTTTCTGTTAGTGGCATTAGTTTTCTAATTTGAAAACACTTTTTTTCTTTTTTATTTTCTTTGTTGCTTTGTTTATTTTATTTTGTTTCTACTTACAACAAAATACTTATTGGTGCTATTTTTATTTTGTTTCCAGTTTTTTTGTTTTGTTTTCTGCATTATTTATTTTCTTTTGTTGTTTGCCTTAATTTTAATTCTTTTTGCTTTTAGGTTAGCAAAATTATAAACTTTCTGTTAGTGCCATTAGTTTTCAAATTTGAATAGTTAAAATTTGAATTCTTTGAAATTTGTGTGAATCACAAGTTTGTGATTAACTTTACTAAAAAAATGAACATAGATGCGCCTATAGAGAAAATTCAACCTAAATTCATAATAAATTTCTATGAATTTTAGAGAAATTCACTATGAATTTAGGTCAAATTCCCTGTATAGGGGCATCTATTTTCACTTTGATAGGACCTCAACAAGGCAGAGAGGGACGGGCTTATAAACCGGTGTGAGCGCCCTTCGGTTGGGGAGGTGGGACTAAACTCTGAGCGCAACGAGGACCAACCCTTTAGTACCGGTTTGTGGCACAAACCGGGACTAATGGTCATGGGCCAGGGGCGAGGCGCATTGGGCCCGGTTCGTGTGTGGAACCGGGACCAAAAGGTCCAGACGAACCAGGACCAATGGCCCACATGGCTGCCCTCTTGAGAGTGTTCTTGGTGAGAACATAGTTGACAAGGAGCGAACCGGGATTAATGGTATTACGAGGGACGAACCATAAGACATTAAAGCATTTCAAATGAACTCTAAAAAAGTTGAAAGTTGGCATGGTATCATAATTTCACCCACATAGCATGTGCATGTACAAAACGGACAATGGTATCATACTCTTCTTACAAAGTTGGCATGGTATCATCATAATAGTTGCGGGAGAAAGTCTTCACTTTTTCTTCGCTTGTGTCATTTGCTTATTGCGTCGTAACCATGGATAATATTCATCGTTTATCAGGATGCTGGGGTCAGCCTTGACTTTGAAGGGAGGAATTTCATGAAACTTTTCATAATCTTCAGACATGTCTGTCTTGCCCTCCACTCCCATGATGTCCCTTTTTCCTGAAAGAACTATGTGGTGCTTTGGCTCATCGTATGATGTATTCACTTCCTTATCTTTTCTTTTTCTCGGTCTGGTAGACATGTCCTCCACATAGATAACCTGTGCCACATCATTGGCTAGGACGAACGGTTCGTCAGTGTACCCAAGATTTTTCAGATCCACTGTTGTCATTCCGTACTGTGGGTCTACCTGTACCCCGCCTCCTGACAGATTGACCCATTTGCACTTAAACAAAGGGACCTTAAAATCATGTCCGTAGTCAAGTTCCCATATGTCCACTATGTAACCATAATATGTGTCCTTTCCCCTCTCGGTGGCTGCATCAAAGCGAACACCGCTGTTTTGGTTGGTGCTCTTCTCATCTTGGTCAATCGTGTGAAATGTATTCCCATTTATCTCGTATCCTTTCCAAATCATAACAGTCGAAGATGGTCCCCTGGACAACAAGTACAGCTCATCACAAATAGTGTTGTCACCTCTGAGATGTGTTTCCAACCAACTGTTGAAAGTCCTTATGTGTTCACATGTAATCCAGTCGTCGCACTGCTCCGGGTGTTTGGAGCGTAGACTGTTCTTGTGTTCATCGACATAAGGGGTCACCAAGGTAGAGTTCTGTAGAACTGTGCAGTGTGCTTGAGACCAAGAATATCTGTCCTTGCATATTATTGAGTCCCTTCTAAGAGTGCCTTTTCCAGTCAGTCTCCCCTCATACCGCGATTTAGGGAGACCTATCTTTCTAAGGCCAGGAATGAAGTCAACACAAAACCTGATGACATCCTCTGTTTGATGGCCCATGGAGATGCTTCCTTCTAGCCTAGCGCAGTTACGGACATATTTCTTTAGGACTCCCATGAACCTCTCAAAGGGGAACATATTGTGTGGAAATACGTGCCCCAAAATGACAATCTCGTCGACTAGATGAACTAGGACGTGCGTCATGATATTGAAGAAGGATGGTGGGAGCACCAGCTCGAAACTGACAAGACATTGCGCCACATCACTCCTTAGCCTTGGTACAATTTCTGGATCGATCACCTTCTGAGAGATTGCATTGAGGAATGCACATAGCTTCATAATGGCTAATCGGACGTTTTCCGGTAGAAGCCCCCTCAATGCAACAGGAAGCAGTTGCGTCATAATCACATGGCAGTCATGAGATTTTAGGTTCTGAAACATTTTCTCTGCCATATTTATTATTCCCTTTATATTCGACGAGAAGCCAGTCGGGACCTTCATACTAAGCAGGCATTCAAAGAATATTTCCTTCTCTTCTTTGGTAAGAGCGTAGCTGGCAGGACATTCATACTGCTTCGGAGGCATGCCGTCTTTTTCGTGCAAACGTTGCAGGTCCTCCCGTGCCTCAAGTGTATCTTTTGTCTTCCCATACACGCCCAAGAAGCCTAGCAGGTTCACGCAAAGGTTCTTCGTCACGTGCATCACGTCGATCGAAGAGCGGACCTCTAGGTCTTTCCAGTAGGGTAGGTCCCAAAGTATAGATTTCTTCTTCCACATGGGTGCGTGTCCCCCAGCGTCACTCGGAACAGCTAGTCCGCCGGGACCCTTTCCAAAGATTACGTGTAAATCATTGACCATAGCAAGTACTTGATCAACGGTACGCATGGCGGGATTCTTCCAGTGATCTGTCTCGCCTTTGAAATGCTTGCCTTTCTTTCGACATTGATGGTTGGTCGGAAGAAATCGACGATGGCCCAGGTACACATTCTTCCTGCAGCTTCCCAGGTATATACTTTCGGTGTCAAGTAAACTGTGCGTGCATGCATGGTATCCCTTGTTAGTCTATCCTGAAAGGTTACTGAGACCGGGCCAATCGTTGATGGTCACGAATAGCAACACCTTTAGGTCAAATTCCTCCTGTTTGTGCTCATCCCACGTACGTACACCGTTTCCATTCCACAGCTGTAAAAGTTCTTCAACTAATGGCCTTAGGTACACATCAATGTCGTTGCCGGGATGCTTAGGGTCTTGGATGAGAACTGGGATCATAATGAACTTCCGCTTCATGCACATCCAAGGAGGAAGGTTATACATACATAGAGTCATGGTCCAGGTGTTGTGATTGCTGCTCTGCTCCCTAAAAGGATTAATGCCATCCGCGCTTAAAGCAAACCATGCATTCCTTGGGTCATGTGCAAACTCAGCCCAGTGCATTCTCTTGATTTTTCTCCACTGCGACCCGTCAGCGGGTGCTCTCAACTTCCCGTCTTTCTTACGGTCCTCACTATGCCATCGCATCAACTTGGCATGCTCTCCATTCCTGAACAGACGTTTTAACCGTGGTATTATAGGAGCATACCACATCACCTTCGCAGGAACCCTCTTCCTGGGGGGCTCGTCGTCAACATCACCAGGGTCATCTCATCTGATCTTATACCGTAATGCCACTAGTGCAGAACCGGCCTTTAGTGCCGGTTCGTAACGGCCTTTAGTGCCGGTTCTCCAACCGGCACTAAAGAGTGGGGACTAAAGCCCCCCCCCCTTTAGTACCGGTTCGTCACGAACCAGCGCTAAAGTGCGAACACGTGGCACAAGCCAGGCCCGGGTGCGCGTAGGACATTAGTACCGGTTGGTAACACCAACCAGTACTAAATGTTTGGGGGTTTTTTTCTTTATTTTCCATTCCATTTTTTTTGTTTGCTGGTATTTCACGATACTACAAATTGTACGCGTTATGCATATATATAAATAGATTTTCTCGTACGTATAGAACCGTATATATATATATATCATCGAATGTCTCACAACCAACACCATTATTCACACATACACATGTATATACATATACAATTTCTCCTACATATATGTTGACTTGGTGCCTCCGGAGCACGATGACAAGTGGTTCATGGGGGCGGTAGTGGGTAATAGTATTCTCCTTTGGGATTTATGACTTGGTCGAGCAAAAATCCGGCTATTTCCTCTTGAAGTGCTTGTATGCGCTCCTGGGGTAGGAGCTTATCCCGCACCTCTCTGAACTGTTAAGAAGGAGATCAATAATATGCGTGTTAGTTGTGTGACTAGATATCGATAATGGTGTGAATAGTGTTCTGACAAACGTACCCAGTCCTGTCTATCAGATCTGCTCCTTTCGCGCGTCGTCATGCGAATGTTCTCGCAAACGTAGAATGCACATAGATTATTCCCCGGCGCCTGCTTCAGGGCCTTTACGAGAATGGAATTGAATCAGATAATGATTAATCAAGCATGATAATTAATTAATGATATTGAAACAAGAATTAAAGAGATGGTAGCTAGCTAGTACTACTTAATTACTTACCTTTGGTCGATGCCAAAACAACTTTTGTTTCCATTCGCTTGGAGTCACCTTGATGAACTTTGCCCATGCCCTACCCGTCGGCAAAGAAAATTAATAAAGGGGTTATTAAATAGTTCATATCAGGAAATGACGAACTAATAATAGGCCGAGATATATATAGTTAATAATGATTGAAATTACCTATTGACTATCCCCTTCACGATGGTGAAGTCACTTTCTTCTTTAGTTAGTGAGTCCAGTAATTCAACTTTTCCTTCCTCAACTTTAATGTCTATCAAGACCCAGTGCCAACTGCATGTGCACACGTTTGCATGTCTTAAATAAGTGGGCATGTGCTTAAAATTAATCAACTACCGTAAACCGTATACACTTAATTATTAACATCTAGCTAGCTAGTAAGCAAAAACAGAATTTGTAGTACAAGACAGTATGACTCACGGGAAGTTGTAAGGAAGTAGTATATCATCATTGCTATTGAGGCGCTTCAAGAACTCTACCATTCTTTCCTCTACACCTGCTTGATAAAATGGAAACTTCCATATGTCCTCATTAATGGTATTTGGGTCAATGAACCCAATGCCATAGCGTCCAGATTTTTTCATTTCATACATCTTCATCCTGCATATAATACCACAGAAAAGAATATAGTGAGGATAATTACATGTAATGATTGATCAAAATTATCACTACATAATTAGCTTGAGACTTAAATTACAGAAATAAATCACTTACAGACAATAGCAACTGACGATAGACTTGTCGAGTGCATCTTGATTGTATAACTGAAAAAGTTCTGTATACTCAATGGACAGAGCTTTCTGATGGTAATAATACTCCTTCTTGACATTCACCATGAGGGACACTCGATTGGAAATCTTGGTCATGTTCATGTACCATTGATGCAATTCATACATTCTCGTTGGGAGGTCCTTGACCTTGTCTGGATGGACCAAAGGTTGGCCCCGGACATATATCCATTTTATTTCTGATTGTTTAAGCGGAGACATGGGCTCGATTTCGAGGAGTTGTCCAACAGAGATCTTGAGCATTTCAGCCTGCATTATATGCTCCTCCGTTATTACCACATCGCCCTGCTGGGGAACGCTAACGGTTTGCCCACAATAATATTTGGCGCGCGTACTCCTCTCATGTGTTGTTGGCACAACAAGCGGGGGGATCGCTTGCGCCGCCTGTTCTCCCAGCTAGGAAACGGTTTTCCCGCATTTTTTGCCAGCTGCTTGTTGCCTCGAGCTCGAGCTCGCTTCCTTCTTTAGCCGTTCTCGATGTAGTTTCCTGATTTGGCGCTCATAGTCTGAGTCAACAGGCTTGGGAGCTGGTTCTCTAGCCATACGAATGAAGTGGTCAATTACTTTCTCAGGCACTTTCTCCTTTGGCGGCGATCCCGGTTTCGGTCCAAAATGGGCGTCCACTTGGGCTTGCACTATGGCTGCATTTTGCTCCTCAGTCATGTCGTAAGGCCTCTGAGGAAGAGGAGCGAGGCTTGGACCATATTTATATCGCTTGTCTCCGCCTGTACTTCCTGAACTACCTCAACTTGTGCCGCTACGCACTAAAGCTGCAGCATGTCTCTTCTGCGGTTGCTGAGACGACGGAGACGGCTGACGTGGAGTTGGACCAGGAGAAGTGGCCTGACGATGTGCCAGACTTGAAGCAGGAGGTGTGGCCTGACACGGTGCCCGGACATGAAACCGGCGAAGGAGGTGGCGGACTTCAAGGAGGAGTCGTCTCACGCGTTCGTGGACTTGGAGGAGCGGGAGTCTGCTGACTCGGTGGCGGACTTCGAGGAGTCGGCAGACGACGCGGTGTCAGTGGACTTCGAAAGATGATGCAATCCTTTCTCCATAGGATGATACGATGTATGGCCTCTCCCAGTGTGCGCTCGTCTTCACCTCCAGGAATGTCAAGCGTTAGCCCCGAATATGGGTCCCCCACTTCATCAACCATGACACGAGCATAGCCCTCTGTAATCGGGATGCAATGGTAGGTTGCTCCGGGGGTCACTGGAAAAGCAACGCCGTCCGCCACCTTCATGGATATGCTCTTCATTTTGGAGTGTAGCTCACAGTTAGTGTTCTCTATGATGTCATCCACAGGTTATGTATCCAGCAGTGTGTCGCCCGGGGCAGAACCAACGCTGCTTCTCGGCATGGATGGGACGATGCTATCCAATGCTGGACGATCATCCGCTTGCTCCTGCCGCTGCTGAGACCCCCTTTCCTGGCTAAGTGAGTCGATCTGCTGCTGCTGCTGGAATTTGAGTGCCAGGTCCGCGTGCCTTGCTTCTAGGCCTTGAAGGCGTTCTACGTCCTGCTTCCTATGCTCCTCCTCCAGCTTCCTCTTCTTCTCCTCCTCCATCTTCTTTCTTGCACGGGACCTGTAGTCGTCATTCCAGTCCAAAAAGCCCTCATACCAGCGAATAACGCCCATGCCTCGTGTTCTTCCCGGGTGTTCAGGATTTCCCAGGGCGCGCGTAAGCTCGTCGTTCTCTCTGTTGGGCGTGAACACCCCCGCTCGAGCTTCTTCTATTGCGTCAAGTATCTTTTGTTCGGCTCCTTTTAGACTTGCCTTCTTCGAAACCAGGCCTGTCTTCTGGTCCAACGCCCCCCCATGCGCATAGAACCAAGTTCTGCACCTGGGGGGCCAGCTCCTAGTAATCGGAGTGACCCCTGCAGCCTCCATCTCTTGCTCAGACTTATCCCATTTAGGCAATCCCACCGCGTAGCCACCTGGACCCAGCCTATGGAACTGCGTCTTTCTTGCGGCATTTGCCTTGTTTTTCATCGACCGTTCCTTAGATAATTCTGAATCCTTGAAGGTCACGAAATCGTCCCAGTGTTCTCTTTGCTTCTCCAGTGTTCCCTTGAAATCTGGAGTCTTCCTTTCATTAGCAAGGTAGTTGGCCCATACAGTTTTCTTGTGGGTGTTGAATGCAATTGCCATCTTCTTAAGAGCAGCGGCCTTGACTTTCTCCACATCTGCTTTAGTGAAATGATCTGGTAGGGTGAAATGTTCCATCAGAGATTTCACCAGGTCTTTTTTGGCTCTGTCATCGACCCAAGTAACACCTGGACGTTTAGTCTTTGGCTCTTTCCATTCTTGAATGGAGATCGAGAGTTTGTCCTTCACAAGAACTCCGCACTAACGACTCCACTTGTTCGCAACGTTCTTAGGCGTGAGGGGTTCGCCACTAAGTTTGATGGATTCGATGTGGTACTTTACGCCATCCTTCAACAATCTGCCCGGGCCTCGCTTTGTCCTGCTGTCTGTAGAAGCAGATTTGCTCGATCCGGAGGCTGAAAGAAGAAAGATCGATTCGTTAATATATCTTCAATAAAAAAACATGTGATGATCACCAGGATGCATGCTTATATAAATATATACCTCGCCGGAAGTCTTTGTTATTTGAAGATCAGCATTGTCTGTGTCATCACTAACATTGTCTATGTCATCATAATCATAGTTCATGACTTCGTCAGCTCGGTCGTCGAGATCGAATATCTTTTCATCACCCTCTCCGGTATTGTTCAGATATTGGGAGCCGTCATCTTCATTCAGATCATCTAGCCTATGAGGGCTGCGTATGATGTCGAACAATTCCTCTTCTCTCTCTCTGCGGGTATTGTCCGCCATAGCTTTTACTTTACTAATTAATACAGAAGAAATATAAAACAATTTAGTATTCAAATTACAATGCATGGATGCAATTAATCAATAAGGAAAAACTGAATCTCGAATACATCTTCTCGAATATATAATCTCGAATACATCATCGTCTTAATATATATAATCTCGAATACATCGTCTCGAATATTATATATCGAATACATCACTGGCTAGGTACCTAATAAAGATCGAGTACTACAGAAGAATCTAGGGCGCCACTCGCGGTTCCTGGGGCGCGGGCGGTGCACACCCAAAGAGAAGGAACCATCACAAGATCATATCTCCGGTCATCTGCCCAAAGAACCCGCCAAGTAGTGGAGAACCTGACGTCGTCTATAGCAGCCATGTAGCGATGGACGTGCTCATCTTCCTTCCTGACACGGCGACGGACCACCTCCGGCGGGGCCGGCTGCCTCTGCACCGAATGTGGCCCACGCGAACGCCACCAAAGAAGATCAGGGTCGACGACGGGACCCGAGGTCGGGTTCCTCACCAAGCGGCGCGCCCCTCCAGGTAGCACCTTCCAGTGCCAGCCTGGCGGAGCCCAGTCCCGGACATGGGTCCTCTGAAGCAGGACGTCGTCGCGAACGGGTCGACGGCGAGGATGCGGGCTGGGCATATCATCGAAAACAAATACTATATGCCCGCAAAAAGTAACATCTTTTAAATGATTGGATTGTGATAACTAAAATTCTGTATATATGCAAATTCTAACAATTTGACATTAATCTAATTCATCTAACTAAAACTAATTCTAAAATTTCCTGATTATATAACTAACATTTCTATAACAATTATAATATTTATATAACTAAAAAACAGAAAAATTGCTAACATTTCTATAAATATTTCTATAACTAAAAATAGAAAACATTTATAACATTTCTATATAACTAACATTTCTAATATTTATATAACTAAAAAACAGAATAATTTCTAACATTTCTATAACTAAAAAACAGAAAAAATTTATAACAAACAAACTAATAATGTGTGTGTGTGTGTAGTGTGTGTGTGTGTAGTGTGTGTGTTTGTGGACATGGCGGCTGGGGCGAGCTCACCGGCGAGGCGATGACGGGGCGGCGACCAATGGGGAGACGGGACGGGGCGGCAACGACGGCGCGACGGGAGGGGCGGCGACGACGAGGGGGCGGGGCGGCCGGGGCGACGGACGGGGCGGCGATGACGGGGCGGGGCAGGGCGCGGCGACGGGGACGGGGATGGCCGGGGCGGCGACGAGGGGCGGGGACGGCCGGGGTCGGCGACGAGGGGCGGGGGCGGCGACGTCGACGGGGACGGCGTCGATCGGGGCAGGGCGGCACGACGGAGGGAGGAAACAGAGGGAAGAAACAGAGGGAAACTAAATTTTTTTAAGTGTTGTATATATAGGATGGACCTTTAGTACCGGTTGGAGCCACCAACCGGTACTAAAGGTCTGTTTTGGCCAGGCCAAGCGGCGGGAAGCGCTCCCCCTTTAGTACCGGGTGGTGGCTCCAACCGGTACTAAAGGGGGAGGGTCTTTAGTACCGGTTGGAGCCACGACCCGGTACTAAAGGGGGTGCGCTGGCTCCAGGCGGTGCGCAAGTTTAGTCCCACCTCGCTACCCGAGGGGCTACCGCACTGGTTTATAAGCCCTAGTGCGGTAGCTCTCTCGAGCTCCTCTCCTAAGCAGGCCTACTGGGCCTACCTGTCCTCTTCTGCCCTGTGGGCCTACTGGGCCTTTGCGGGCCTGCATCCTGTCCCAACTAAAGGTTGTGTTCCTAGTCGTATGCAGGCCGCTTTGGCCCAGTAGGCGGGCTTTTTTATTTTCTTAATTTTTTTCGCTTTATTTATTTTTGTTTTATTTATTTTTGAGTTGTTTTTTTGCTGTATTTAGAGTTTCTTTGTGAATATTTTTGCTTTAGGTACAAAAAATTACAAACTTTCGGTTAGTGCCGGTAGTTTTCAAATTTGAATAGTTTAAATTTTGAATTATTTGAAATTTGTGTGAATCACTAGTTTGTGAATAACTTAACTTTGAAAAAAAGTTTTTCTAGTGATTCTTTTTTCTTATGTTTAATATTAGTGTGTTTTATCATTATATTCAATTTGGTAATGCTTAGGTTATTTGAAAAATGAAATGCCTTTGTAACAGTTCACTTTTCATCGGAAACCCTGATACTTCGAAAGAGATTGTCCATTTTGTACACGAAGTGTATCCAGTTTTTACCGTAACCCTCTCTACTTTTTTGCACATTCTATTTGTATGAAATTATGATACCGTGCCAACTTTCAACCTTTTCTGAGTTCATTTCAAATGCTTTTAAATTTCAGGGTCATTTAGCTGGAAAAAATCAGTTAATGCATGAAAAGAATTTGTTTGCACATAAAATTTCTTCGCAGTTCAAATGCCAAAACACATAATTAACTACCCTAACTATTACAGACATTCCTCCTGGGTGTGAAACACAGAAGAAAGTGATGATAGTGAAGCCGATCACATCCCAGATCTTTGGGTGTGAAACTTTTTCTTCGCGTGTGTCCCTTTGCGCCATAACCATGGAAAATCTTCATCATTTAACTGGATGCTCGGGTCAATATTCACTGTGAAAGGAGCAATTTCATCAAACTTTTCATAATCTTCTGACATGTCTGTCTTGTCATCCACTCCCACGATGTTTCTTTTTCCTGAAAGAACTATGTGGCGCTTTGGCTCGTCGTATGATCCATTCGCTTCCTTATCTTTTATTTTTCTCGGCCTGGTAGACATGTCTTTCACATAAAAAACCTGCTCCACATCATTGGCTAGGACGAATGGTTCGTCTGCATACGCAAGATTGTTGAGATCCACTATTGTCATTCCATACTGCGGGTCTTCCGTTACCCCGCCTCGTGTCATATTGACCCATTTGCACCGAAACAAAGGGACCTTCAAATCACCTGATCCATAGTTAAGTTCCCATATGTCCTCTATGTAACCATAATATGTTTCCTTTCCCGTGTTGGTTGTTGCATCAAAGGGGACACCACTGTTTTGGTTGGTGCTCTTCTTATCTTGGGTGATCGTGTAAAATGTATTCCCATTTATCTGGTACCCTTTGAAAGTCATTATATTCGAAGATGGTAACTAGGACAGCGAGTACAGGTCATTTTGAATATCGCCATCATTCAGGGCACGTTTCTGCAACCAACCGGCGAAACTCCTCGTTTGTTCGCGTGTAATCCAGTCGTCAGACTTCTTCGGGTGTTTGGACTGTAGAAAATTCTTGTGTTCCTCTATATACGGAGCCACCAAGGCGTAATTCTGTAGAACTGTGTAGTGTGCTTCAGTGAGAGGATGCCCGTCCATACATATTATTTGATGCCTTCCTAGCATGCCTTTTCCTTCTAGTCTGCCCTTATGCCACGATTCAGGAACACCAATCGGCTTAAGGTTAGGAATAAAGTCAATACAAAACTCAATGACCTCCTCATTGTCATGGCCCTTCGAGATGCTTCCGTCTGGCCTAGCACGGTTATGAACATATTTTTTCAAGACTCCCATGAACCTTTCAAAGGGGAACATATTGTGTAGAAATACAGGACCCAAAACGTTAATCTCTTTGCAAAGGTGAACTAGGACGTGCGTCATGATGTTGAAGAAGGATGGTGGGAACACCAACACGAAACTGACCAGACATTGCACCAAATCATTCTGTAACCTTGGTATGATTTCTGGATCGATTACCTTCTGAGAGATTGCATTGAGGAATGCACATAGCTTCACAATGGCTAATCGAACGTTTTCCGGTAGAAGCCCCCTCAATGCAACCGGAAGGAGTTGCGTCATAATCACGTGGAAGTCATGAGACTTTAGGTTCTGGAACTTTTTCTCTGCCATATTTATTATTCCCTTTATATTCGACAAGAAGCAAGACGGTACCTTCATGCTGAACAGGCATTCGAAGAAGATTTCCTTCTCTTCTTTGGTAAGAGCGTAGCTGGCCTGACCCTGATGTATGCCGTCTTTTCCGTGCATAAGTTGCTGGTCCTCCCGTGCCTCTAGTGTATCTTTTGCCTTCCCATACATGCCCAAAAAGCCAAGCAGGGTCACGCAAAGATTTTTCGTCACGTGCATCACGTCGATTGCGGAGCGGACCTCTAGGTCTTTCCAATATGGCAGGTCCCAAAATGTAGATCTCTTCTTCCACATAGGTGCGCGTCCTTCGGAACAGGTTGTTCGCCAGGACCCTTTCCAAAGATTACCTTCAAATCCTTGACCATATCATGTACATCAGCACCAGTACGGTGGTGAGGCTTCGTCCGGTGATCCGCCTCACCTTTGAAATGCTTGCCTTTCTTTCTTATGGGATGCCTTGTCAGAAGAAATCGACGATGTCCCAGGTACACATTCTTCCTACAACTATCCAAATATATACTGTCGGTATCATCCAAACAGTGCGTGCATCCGCGGTATCCCTTGTTTGTCTGTCCTGAAAGGTTACTGAGAGCAGGCCAATCATTGATGGTCACGAACAGCAACGCCTTTAGGTCAAATGCTTCCTGTCTGTGCTCATCCCACGCACGTACACCTGTTCCATTCCACAGCTGTAATAGTTCTTTTCTAATGGCCTTAGGTGCACATCAATGTCGTTGCCAGGTTGCTTAGGGCCTTGGATGAGCACTGGCATCATAATGAACTTCCGCTTCATGCACAACCAAGGAGGAAGGTTATACAAACATAGAGTCACAGGCCACGTGCTATGGTTGCTGCTCTGCTCCCCAAAAGGATTAATGCCATCTGCGCTTAGACCAAACCATACGTTCCTTGGGTCACCTACAAACTCCTCCCAGTACTTTCTCTCGATTTTTCTCCACTGCGAACCGTCAGCGGGTACTCTCAACTTTCCGTCTTTCTTACGATCTTCTGCGTGCCACCGCATCGCCTTCGTATGCTCTTTGTTTTGGAACAAACGTTTCAACCGTGGTATTATAGGAGCATACCACATCACCTTGGCAGGAATCTTCTTCCTGGGGCGCTCACCCTCGAAATCACCAGGGTCATCGCGACTGATCTTATAACGCAATGCACCGCATACCGGGCAAGCGTTCAAATCCTCGTACTCACCGCGGTAGAGGATGCAGTCATTAGGGCATGCATGTATCTTTTGCACCTCTAACCCTAGAGGGCAGACAGCCTTCTTTGCTTCATACGTACTCTCGGGCAATTCGTTGTCCTTTGGAAGCATATTCTTTATCATTACCAGCAACTTTCCAAATCCCTTGTCAGATACACCATTCTCTGCCTTCCATTGCAGCAATTCAAGTGTGGTGCCCAACTTTTTTTTGTCAGCTTCGCAATTCGGGTACAACAATTTCTTGTGATCCTCTAACATGCGCTGCAACTTCGTCCTCTCTAGATCACTTGCGCAGTTTCTCTTTGCATCGGCAATGGCCCGACCTAGATCATCAGCGGGCTCATCTGATGCCTCTTCTTCAGCTTCTTCCTGCATTGCTGGCTCAGCTTCTTCCCCCATTGTTGTATCATCGTATTCAGGGAACCCATGGCCAGGATAGCCGTCGTCATCCTCTTCTTCTTCATTGTCTTACATCATAACCCCTATTTCTCCGTGCTTGGTCCAAACATTATAGTGGGGCATGAAACCAGACTTAAATAGGTGGACGTGAATGGTTTTTGACGTGGAGTAACTATGACCATTCTTACAGCCAGCACATGGACAAGGCATAAAACCATCCACCCGCTTGTTTGCCTCAGCGGCCCACAGAAAAGTATGCACGCCATTAATTAACTCGGGAGAGCATCGGTCATCATACATCCATTGTCGGCTCATCTTCATTACACAACACTGAATAGACCAAATTAATACAAGTTCATACATAAAGTTCATACATAAAGTTCATATACAGCACTTAATTAAATGCAACATACAAATAACTCTCTACCTAAAGAACTTAAATGCAACAACAAATGCGATGAAGATCGCAACTAAGGTAACAATTGATCCAACAGCATAATGATACCAAGCCACACTATCAATGGCATATTTTCTAATCTTTCTAATATTCAACCTCATTTTCTCCATCTTGATCCTGTGATCATCGACGACATCGGCAACATGCAACTCCAATTCCATCTTCTCCCCCTCAATTCTTTTCAATTTTTCTTTCAAATACTCGTTTTCTCTTTCAACTAAATTTAACCTCTCGACAATAGGGTCGGTTGGAATTTCCGGTTCACATACCTCCTAGATAAAAATATCTATGTCAACTTGATGGGCATAATTTGTCATAAACACGAAATGCAACAACTAGTTTTGAAAAAGAATATACAACATCCGAATCATAGCAAGGACGAGGGCCGACGGGGACGGATATCAAAACCATGGCACTATGTATAACAAACAACGTACGGGTAGGATAATTATACGAGTAACTATATATCCAAATCACACAAACATCAATTTGGTAATGTAAAACATTCATGAACAAGAGTCTCACCACAAGGTGGTGCCGGCGACGGGACGGTGCGGGTGATCGACGGTGGTTACACGGAGATTTAGAAGGCACTAAGTAAACCACACCTAGATATGCAAACTAAGTGTTATTTTTGACCTCAAATTGCATATAAATCAAATACTAGCAAATATAATTCCTCCCAAATTAATCACTATACAAAGCATTGCAAGAGCTAATCTAGCAATGAGAGTTGAAAGGACAAAGTTGCTAACCTTTGTGATCATTTGAATGGATGGGGGCCTTCAAATCTTGACAAATTTTGGGCAAAATTTGTGAGGAGCTCGAGGAAGAGAGGGGAAGAACAGAGGAAGTGAGGGGAAAGGGGAAGAACAGAGCGGCTCGGGTGGACGAAGGGTTTATGTACGTCGACCTTTAGTACCGGTTCGTGCCACGAACCGGTACTAAAGGTGCTGGAGGGGCCCCAGACTGACAACACCCTGCCACCACTCTCTTTAGTACCGGTTCGTGGCACGAAGCGGCGCTAAAGGTTCGCCACGAACCGGTACTAATGAGAACGGCCAGCTAGCCATTGGAACCGGCACTAATGGACACATTAGTGCCGGCTCAAAATCAAACCGGCACTAATGTGTCTCATATTAGGTCCTTTTCTACTAGTGTGCACTGCATACCGGGCATGCGTTCAGATCCTTGTATGCATCGCGGTAGAGGATGCAGTCATTAGGGCATGCATGTATCTTCTGCACCTCCAATCCTAGAGGGCATATGACCTTCTTTGCTGCGTATGTACTGTCGGGTAATTCGTTATCCTTTGGAAGCTTCTTCTCCAATATTTTCAGTAGCTTCTCATATCCTTTGTCTGGCACAGCATTCTTTGCCTTCCACTGCAGCAATTCCAGTACGATACCGAGCTTTGTGTTGCCATCTTCGCAATTGGGGTACAACCCTTTTTTGTGATCCTCTAACATGCGATCGAACATCAGCTTCTCCTTTTGACTTTCGCATTGCGTCCTTGCATCGACAATGACCCGGCGGAGATCATCATCATCGGGCACATCGTCTGGTTCCTCTTGATCTTCAGCAGCTTCGCCCGTTGCAGCATCATCGTGCACATCTCTGGTTCCTCTTGATGTTCATTAGCATCACCGTATTCAGGGGGCACATAGTTGTCATCGTACTCTTCTTCTTCGCCGTCTTCCATCATAACCCCTATTTCTCCGTGCCTCATCCAAATATTATAGTGTGGCATGAAACCCTTGTAAAGCAGGCGGGTGTGAAGGATTTTCCGGTCAGAGTAAGACTTCGTATTCCCACGTATAGGGCATGGACAACACATAAAACCATTCTGCTTGTTTGCCTCAGCCACTTCGAGAAAATCATGCACACCCTTAATGTACTCGGAGGTGTGTCTCTTTTCGTACATCCATTGCTAGTTCATCTGCGTGCATTATATATAATTAAGTGTGTCAGAAATCATTACAGAACATCATGAATAGATAATTAAGTGACCAAATTAATAGAAGTTCATCATCACATTAAAACCAAAGTACATACATAGTTCTCATATTCAAGCGAAAATCATTACAGAACAACATAAAGCTCTGCAGAGCATCTAAATTAATTAAACCATACATTGAAACTATGTAAAACATTTCAATGCAAAAACAAATGGTATCATAATCGCAACCAAGGTAACAACTGATCCAACGGCATAATGATACCAAGCCTCGGTATGAATTGCATATTTTCTAATCTTTCTAATCTTCAAGGGCATTGCATCCATCTTGATCTTGTGATCATCGACGACATCCGCAACATGCAACTCCAATATCATCTCCTCCTCCTCAAAGTTTCTTATTTTTTCCTTCAAGAAATTGTTTTCTTCTTCAACTAAATTTAACCTCTCGACAATAGGGTCGGTTGGAATTTTTGGTTGAACAACCTCCTAGATAAATAAAATCTATGTTACGTTGGTCGTCATAATTTTCATAAACAATAAATGAACCAATAGTTATGAAAAGATAATATATACCACATCCGAATCATGGACAGGACGAGGGTCGACGGGGGCGGATACCAAAACCATCGCACTATATAAGATGCAATAATAAAAGTAAGAAAATAATACAAGTATCTATCTAAACATACAAGTAAGAATATTTTTCCTTTCAGAAAGAAGATAAGAACAAGAGGCTCACCATAGTGGTGCCGGCGATGAGATCGGCGTGGGTGATCGACGGCGGTGAAGACGGGGATGGGGCGTGACGGACTGCTAAACCTAGACAAATATTGAGGAAAATGGAGCTTGGAGGTCGATCTTGGGGAGGAGAAAGCTTAAGTAGTGTGGCTCGGGCATTCCATCGAACACCTTGTGTGCATAGGAGGGTGAGCTAGAGAACCACCAAGCCCTCTCCCCCTCGGCGGCCAGAAAAAACAGAGCAGTGTGCTCTGCTCTTACGTGAGGGGTATATATAGGCACCTCATTGGTCCCGGTTGGTGGCATGAACCGGGACTAAAGGGCAGTCTTTGGTCCCGGTTCAAGCCACCAACCAGGACCAATGGTGGTGGGCCAGGAGCGAGGCCCATTGGTCCCGGTTCGTCCCGCCAACCGGGACCAAAAGGTCCAGACGAACCGGGACCAATGGCCCACGTCGCCCGGCTAGCCCCCGGAGCTCATGAACCGGGTCCAATGCCCCCATGGGTCCCGGTTCTAGACTGAACCAGGACTAATAATCTGACCCGGCCTGGACCTTTGCCCCCTTTTCTACTAGTGGAATCACATACCAAGCAAAAATCTCCCAAAGCAGTTTTGTGCATGGAGCTTTGAGCAAGGAGATCGAAAATCGCAGCAAATGCTAGAACTCGTGCTTGAGCTGGATGGGGATTTTTTTTGGGAAGAAGATGGAGTGTGTGGGTGATGGCATAAGTGAAGGGGGTCCACCAGGGGCCCACGAGACAGGGGGCGCGCCCAGGGGGTGTGGCCGCGCACCTCCACTCTTGTGGCCAGGTGGCAAACCCCCCTGCAATGTTTTCAGTGCCTAAATTCCTCAAATAATTCATAAAAAATCATGCTAAATTTGCAGGGCATTTGGCGCACTTTTATTTTCGGGATATATTTTTATTGCAAGGATAATTCAGAAAACAGACAAATAATACTATTTTTGCTTTATTTATTTTAAATAACAGAAAGTAAAAAGAGGGTACAGAAGGTTGTGCATTCTAGTTTCATCCATCTCATGATCATCAAAATGAATCCACTAACAAGGTTGATCAAGTCATGTTAACAGACTCGTTCCGAATAACACGGAACCGGAGAAATTTCGAAGTGACACTAGGTTACCTCAACGGGGATATGGACATCCCCAACAATAAGAATATCATACTTTTTCTTGACAGTAGGGAGAGGAAATTTAAACCTCCAATAATAATTGATGGGATTTTCTCAATAGTATTTATGCTATGAACTTGAGGTTGCTTCCTCAGAAAATGTACCGTGTGCTCATTTCCATTAACATGAAAGGTGACATTGCCTTTGTTGCATTCAATAACAGCACCTGCAGTATTTAAAAAGGGTCTACCGAGAATGACCGACATACTGTCGTCCTCAGGAATATCAAGAATGACGAAGCCTGTTAAGATAGTAACATTCGCAACAACAACAAGCACGTCCTCACAAATGCCGACAGGTATAGCAGTTGATTTGTCAGCCATTTGCAAGGATATCTCAGTGGGTGTCAACTTACTTAATTCAAGTCTACGGTACAAGGAAAGAGGCATAACACTAACACCGGCTCCTAAATCACATAAAGCAGTTTTAACATAATTTCTTTTTATGGAGCATGGTATAGTGGGTACTCCGGGATCACCAAGTTTCTTAGGTATTCCACCCTTAAAGGTATAGTTGGCAAGCATGGTGGAAACCTCAACTTCTGGTATTTTCCTCTTATTAGTGATGATATCTTTCATATATTTGTAATAAGGGTTTGTTTTAAGCATATCAGTTAAGCGCATGCGTAAGAAAATAGGTCTAATCATTTCAGCAAAACGCTCAAAGTCCTCATCATCCTTTATCTTGGATGGTTTAGGAGGGAAGGGCATGGGTTTCTGAACCCATGGTTCTCTTTCTCTACCATGTTTCCTAGCAACAAAATCTCTCTTATCATAACGTAGGTTTCTTGATTGTGGGTTATCAAGACCAACAACAGGTTCAATTTCTATATCATTGCTATTACTAGTTTGAGCATCTACATGAATATCATTATTAACATTATCATCAGGTTCATGTTCATTTCCGGATTGTGTTTCAGCATCAGAGATAGAAGTATTATTAGGATTCTCAGGTGTTTCTACATTAGGTTCACTAGAAGCATGCAAAGTCCTATACTTCTTCTTCTTCTTCTTAGAAGAACTAGGAGCATCTAGGTTATAATTCTGGGAAACTTGTTCAATTCTCTTAGGGTGGCCTTCAGGATACAAAGGTTCCTGAGTCATTTTACCAGTTCTAGTAGCCACTCTAACAACAAAGTCATGTTTATTATTTAATTCAACTAGCAATTCATTCTGAGCCTTAAGTACTTGTTCAGCTTGAGTAGGAACCATAGAAGCATGTTTACTAGTGAGTTTAAGATCACCTTTAACTCTAGCTATATAATCATTCAAGCGTCCTATCATATAAGCATTGTTCTTCAATTGTCTACCAACATAATCATTGAAATTTTCTTGTCTATCCATGAAATCGTCAAATTCATCTAAGCACGGACTATGAAATTTAGTAGACGGGATTTCATCTTTATCATATCTATAGAGAGAATTTACCTTTACTACCTGTGTCGGGTTATCAAGACAATGTGTTTCTTCAACAGGCGATATATTAAGACCATGTATTTTTCAATAGGAGGTAAATTCTTAACGTCTATAGCTTTAATACCTTTCTCTTTCATTGATTTCTTTGCCTCTTGCATATCCTCAGGACTGAGAGATAGAACACCTCTCTTCTTCGGAGTAGGTTTAGGAATAGGCTCAGGAGTTGGCTCAATTGGTTCAGGAATTGCCTCAGGAATTGGCTCAGGAAGAGTCCAATTATTTTCATTAGTCAACATATTGTTCAATAATAATTCAGCTTCGTCGACTGTTCTTTCCCTGAAAACACAACCAGCACAACTATCCAAGTGGTCCTTGGAAGCATCAGTTAGTCCATTATAGAAGATATCAAGTATTTCATTTTTCTTAAGTGGATGATCAGGCAAAGCATTAAGTAATCGGAGAAGCCTCCCCCAAGCTTGTGGGAGACTTTCTTCTTCGATTTGCACAAAATTATATATTTCCCGCAAGGCAGCTTGTTTCTTATGAGCAGGAAAATATTTAGGAGAGAAGTAATAAATCATATCCTGGGGACTACGCACACAACCAGGATCAAGAGAATTAAACCAAGTCTTAGCATCACCCTTTAATGAGAACGGAAATATCTTAAGTATGTAATAATAGCGAGACGTCTCATCATTAGTAAATAGGGTGGCTGTATCATTTAACTTGGTGAGATGTGCCACAACAGTTTCAGATTCAGTGCCATAAAAAGGATCGGATTCAACTAAAGTAATAATCTCAGGATCCACTGTCACGACCGGTTTTCCAATAAAAAAAAGTTTATTGAGAAACCAATCTTTTGAATCCAAGGTGAGTAAAATCCTCCTCACTGGTAGACAAATTCTTGATGCATTAAGCCAGTAGCATAAAATATATTACAGGGTCGAGCTGCGGTTGCTCAACCGAATTATTACAAGCACGCCCATAATTATACATAATGGTGGAAATGACACAGTGGTGTGGAGGCATACTACTGACTCGAGGATGGGGTGGTGGTGGAAAATCACAGTGGGGAGTGTGATACATGACTCTAAAACTGGCACCTCATCGAGCGTCGAGGCGAGACTCGATGAATTTATTTGGTAGCGGAAGCGGATATAATACAGTGACCAAATCCAGGGTCGCACGAGACTGACTGGGACTCCTCTAGGCGTCGGACTCGCTATCAAATTCTTCATCCATGAGATCGCCTTCGTCAGCATCTGGCCAAATCAACAAGCCAGGTGAGTACTTTGAAAGTACTCGCAAGACAGTTCGGACGTAAGATATAACAAATGCATGCATGGATGCGTCATGAGTATTTTAAGAGTGTCACATTAATTCGTAAAAACAAGACAGGTAAAAAGGGGGTCGGCGGTAGTCCGCTCGAAAACCCAACAAAATAACTGTAAACCCAATCGGGTGTGTGAAGCGACACCTCGATAGGAAGATAAATAAATAAAGCACGACGCAGTCGGGCGTCTAGGCGACACCACATAAAGGGCTTTAAAAGAAATGCCACAGTCGGGCGTCTGAGCGACGCCACATAAAGGGCTTTAAAAGAAATGCCACAGTCGGGCGTCTGAGCGACGCCACATAAAGGGCTTTAAAAGAAATGCCACAGTCGGGCGTCTGAGCGACGCCACATAAAGGGCTTTAAAAGAAATGCCACAGTCGGGCGTCTGAGCGACGCCACATAAAGGGCTTTAAAAGAAATGCCACAGTCGGGCGTCTGAGCGACGCCACATAAAGGGCTTTAAAAGAAATGCCACAGTCGGGCGTCTGAGCGACGCCACATAAAGGGCTTTAAAAGAAATGCCACAGTCGGGCGTCTGAGCGACGCCACATAAAGGGCTTTAAAAGAAATGCCACTGTCGGACGTCTGAGCGACATCGTAGAAAGGGCTTTTATTGAAAATAAAATATAACAATGCCACAGTCGGACGTCTGAGCGACATCACAGAAAGGGCTTTTATTCATAAGTAAATAATACTCATAATAATTATTCAATTCATGAAAATAAACGGGTTAGTCCATCCACATGAATAAACATTTAACCGGACTTAGCACTCATGTGATTCACTGGAGTCTTTGTCATCAAAACTGACATTTGTCAGGATAAGATAATACTGAACTTGGACATGGTATAGATGACTCAAAGGAATATATGACTCTGCAGAGTTTGTACGAAAAAAAATTCCACAGCCAACGGATTTCCGTAGTCACGAAGGACTAGTTCCGTTTACGGTATTTCGGAAGAAAACACAGCTAACCAGTACACACCCATCCTACCTCTCGATGCTAGGAATCACCCTAGACATCGTCCAAGAAAAACTTTTGAGACGAGGAGATCACAATGTCGAATAGCATGGGATCAAATTTATATACGCGCGCTCTAAGGGGTGCCCCCCTCTCGGTCCCAACCGGAAACACCCATGCCCCCTGACCGGATGACTGGCTTTAATCCAGGGCCATGGAACCATCATCACGGCCTCTCCTTTTGGTGTGTACCAAGAAAGCGGTTTGCATCTTACTAGGCCATATTCCTTGCGGAAAACATGTGGTAGTACAGGGAAGGAAAAGTGGAAGGAACTGGACCGATACGGGTTGACACTGAAGTCATATAGTCTGGCATAAGACTCGCATGCTACAACGCTGCCATCTTGCCCATCCTCATGCCAACACATGGCCATGCATACTCACATCCATCCACTTATGGATTTTCGAAACTCACTTGCCTCATCGTTGCATGTAACATGACATTCGTCGGTATGCTCATCAACATGCCATGAAACTACTTAATGCAAACATGCCAAAACAATCATATCAAAAGTTCAAACATGCTTGCCTGGTTCAGAGTAGTCGGAGCCTAGCTCGGTGAAGTTTGCGGTCCCGTCACCTCCTTCGGTATCTACGGTATAAAGAAAATATACGCGCTATCGTGAATACCGTGAGGTGCACAAAAATTTCTCCAAATATTTTTCAAATAAATCTGATAAAAAACTAGACAAAATTTTAAGGAGAACAGAAAAAGAATCAATCAAAAATACTTTTCTGTTAAAAAGTTATAAGGGTTTTAGTCCAGGGACTCATCTGTAATGAAACAGAAAGTTCCCAGGGGCTAACTTATAAAAACAGAAAACGATTCGATTGAAAATACGCCGGCCCAGAGGGGTGACGTACTTTGGCAGAAGACGCCTTCAGAAAACGGTTCGTCTAAAAAGAATTGGGAGGCTGACGGGCGGGTCCCACCCGTCAGGTTTGAATTTTCAAACGGGGCGGCAGAGCTCGACGGTGCCCGAGAGGCGCGGCGGTCGCCGGCAGCGATCCACGGCGAGGCAGGGGGATCGGAGGGTACCTCTGTGTTCAGTGCGTCCTTCCGCGTCGGTTGGTGGTGGTGGTGGTCGCCGGCGAGCACCACGTCGGCGGCAGCCCTTGCTCCGGCGGACGGTAGTTCGGGCGGTCGTGGGCCTCGTCGGAGGGAGCTGTGAAGATCAAATTGGAGTGGGGGTTAGACTCTTGGGTTCTCGAGGAGGCTACTGACGAGGTTTGGGCGTCGGGGATGGCCTCACCGGAGTGAATCGAGTTGGTGGCCGAGGCGGAACGAGGCGGCCGGAGTTGGGGGAGGAGACCTCCTCGAGGTCCTCCTAGTGGCCTGGCGGGGTGTCTGTGGGGTGTAGTGAGGGTGTGTGCTCGAGGGCGAGCTCGGGGTCCCCTTTTATAGGCGATCCGAGGCGGTGGCCGTGAACGGAGTTCTCCGGCGATGGATTACGGCGGTGCAGTGCTTGGTCGGGAAGGTTCAAAGGTTGAGCATCGTCGTGGATGTTCCCTGGTTCCATTTAGGTGCTAACCGCAGCGGGATTGGGTTGCTTAGGGGGAGCTCGACGGAACGGGGCGGCGCGGGCCCGTCGGCGGCAGGGAGCGCGCTCTGTGCGTGCCGCGCCACAGCGATAGTGCTGCATGCGTGCGCTGGCGAGGAAATGGCCACGCGGAGCCACCAGGGGGTTTGGGCGGCGCCGAACGGCGTTGAGCCGCCGTTCTCCTCCCTGTCGGCCGCTACGGTGGTTCGGCTGCCGCAAGACACGCCGGCGCAGGCGGGCCAGGGTGCCACCGACGCCAGGAAGGCGCCAAGCGCGCGTGTGAGGCTCCGGACAAGCAAGCTAGGCCGTGAGCAACGTGCCAAGTGCACTGTGAGCATGTGACTGAATTTCTGACGAAGATCGACACTGAGACTCTGAACTTAACTGAAGATGAACAGAAACAGTGTATGCAAGGTGTTCGACAGAATGATCTAGGCATGTAGGGATTTTTTTCTTGAGCTGAAACTTGGTGGGGTGGCCTCTCATTGCACCAGGAGGCTGCCTGAATTTTGGTAGAATTTTTGGAGAATAGGAGATATGAATTTCACCAACTTTGGCAAATCTGGTCCAAACTTGCAGAGAGTGAAATTTGAAATTTTTGAAGAAGAAGAGTGGATCAAGATGGTTCTAGGTTGTGGGTATTAAGGACTATCCAGGGGAGTTGATTTGGGCTCAAGGATCAAAGGCATTAGGGTACTTGCTTTGAAAATCACTCAAGCTCAAAATAATTGGCAGAAATGATTTGAGAGAAAAAATAATTGAAATAAAATCCAAAACTTGTTTGGACTTGTTGAGACAGAGGATTTAGATTGTTCAAAGGTGGAGGGAAGGATTTTGAGAAGATTTACTATAGGAGACATGGTAAAACCATGGGTGGTTTTCAAGATAAGAAAAACCTCAAAATTCATAGAGTTCTTTTTATAAGAAAAAGAATAATTTCCAAAAATATACTTTGAGAAGGTAACCATCAGAGAAAGAATTTTAAATGATCAAACACCATAGTTTGAAGAAGATACAAAAAATAAAAATCCTTGCCAAAGAAGTTTTTAAGAGGAAGGTTTTCTGGAAAAATTTTAAATGGCCTCTTTTCAAAAACCAACAAAGTTTTTGCTGAAAACCAAATAAAAATTTTGGAGTGTCACAACACCTACCCCCTTAGGAAAAATCTCGTCCCCGAGATTTCAGCTGATCCTTAAATAAGTGTGGGTGCTCTGTCTGAAGAAAATCCTCTCTTTCCCAAGTTGCTTCACTTTCGGTGTGATTGCTCCACTGAACTTTGAAAAACTTGATGGTTTTCTGTCGGGTCCTCCTTTCAGACTCCTCTAATATTTTTACTGGACGTTCCCGATAGGTGAGGTCTGGCTGCACGTCAATGTTCTCATGGGATACTTGTTTTTCTGGGTTGCTTACGCACTTCCTCAATTGCGAGACGTGGAACACGTCGTGGACATCGGATAATTCTTCGGGTAAGTCTAGCTGGTAGGCCACCATGCCTCTTCGTGCCACTATACAGAATGGTCCGATGAATCTTGGCGCTAGCTTTCCTTTAATCTTAAACCGTTGCAGTCCCCTCATAGGTGATACTCGTAGGTACACAAATTCACCGGGTTCAAAATTGACCCCACGATGTATCTGATCGTAATAACTTTTCTGTCGGCTCTGAGCTGTCTTAAGTCGGTCCCTGATTAGCTTGACCTTTTCCTCGGCCTCTCTGAGCATGTCTGGGCCGAAGATGCGGCTGTCTCCGGTCTCTGACCAATTTAGCGGGGTACGACATCTTCGTCCGTATAGGGCTTCAAAAGGTGCCATCTGCAGGCTGGCCTGGTAACTGTTGTTGTATGCGAACTCGGCATATGGCAGGCTTTCTTCCCAACTGGTTCCATAGGTGAGGACACATGCTCTCAGCATGTCTTCTAAAATTTGGTTTACGCGTTCAGTCTGTCCATCAGTCTGGGGATGGTAGGCTGTACTGAAGGCCAGTTGAGTTCCCAGAGCCTGTTGTAAATGACCCCAGAATCTCGAGACGAACTGAGTGCCTCTGTCGAATATTATAGTCTTCGGGACTCCATGCAGACAAACTATACGGGAGAGGTAAATCCTGGCAAGCCTCTGAGTGTTGTAGGTTGTCTTCACTGGAATGAAATGTGCCACCTTGGTTAATCTATCGGTGATGACCCATATGGCATCATTCCCGTGTCGTGACCGAGGTAGTCCGACAATGAAATCCATCCCTATTTCATCCCATTTCCACTCAGGTATTTTGTTTGGTTGCAGTAGTCCGGCTGGTCTTTGATGCTCAACTTTTATGCGTTGACAAGAATCGCAACATGCAACGAATGTGGCTATGTCCCTCTTCATGCCGTGCCACCAAAATCTTTCCTGAATATCCTTATACATTTTGGTTCCTCCAGGGTGGATCGAATATGGGGCGGTGTGGGCTTCAGCTAGAATTTGCTGTTTGAGGTCCTCTATATTTGGCACGCAGAGTCTGTCTCCGTACCATAGTATTCCTCCATTGTCTATGACGAACTCCGAGGCCTTGCCCATACTCACCTTTCTTTTAATTCCTTCGATGCTGGGGTGACCCGGCTGAGCTTCTTTAATTCTCTCCACAAGGTTGGGCTGTATTTCCAAGTTTGATATGGTGCCTTCCGCGATCATTAACAAGTTGAGTTTGGCAAATTCTTGTTGGAATTCAGGTCTCAAGCTTTGCAGACTGTTTTCGTCGGAGCTGGGGTTCCGACTAAGAGCATCGGCCACTACATTTGCTTTTCCTGGATGATAGTGGATACCAACATCATAATCCTTTACCAATTCCAACCAGCGTCGTTGCCGTAAGTTTAGTTCTGGCTATGTGAAAATATATTTGAGACTTTTATGGTCCGTGTATATTTCACATCGATTTCCAACTAAGAAATGCCTCCATTCATTGAGTGCATGAATGACTGCTGCCATTTCTAAGTCATGAGTGGGATAATTTTCCTCATGCTTGCGAAGTTGCCTTGAAGCGTATGCGACAACCTTGCCTTCTTGCATCAATATGCACCCGAGGCCCTTTCGGGATGCGTCACAATACACTTCAAAATTCTTGTGTATGTCTGACACAATTAATACCGGTGCTGTCGTTAATTTCCGTTTTAGCTCTTGGAAACTTTTCTCGCAGGCTTCTGTCCATTCAAACTTCTTGTCCTTCTTGAGTAACTGCGTCATTGGCTTGGCTATGGTGGAGAATCCTTCAATAAATCTACGGTAATATCCTGCCATTCCCAAGAAACTTCGTATGTCCGTTACGCTGGCTGGTGACTTCCAGCCAAGTACGGCCTTGACTTTCTCCGGGTCCACTGCGATACCGTCTTGGGTCAGCACGTGGCCTAGAAAACCTACTTGTCTTAGCCAAAATTCGCACTTGCTGAACTTGGCATACAATTGGTGTTTCCTGAGTTCTCCTAGCACAATCCTGAGATGTTCCGCGTGCTCTTCAGGTGTCTTGGAGTATACCAGAATATCGTCGATGAATACCACAACGAACTTGTCCATAAACTTCATAAATACTTTGTTCATGAGGTGAACAAAATATGCGGGGGCGTTCGTTAATCCAAATGGCATTACTGTGAACTCATATAGTACATATCTGGAGGTGAAGGTTGTTTTGGGGATATCTTCTGTTCGCACTTTTAATTGATGGTATCCTGACCTTAAGTCAATTTTTGAGAATACCTTGGCCTGAGCGAGTTGATCAAACAAATCATTTATCCGGGGCATCGGGTATTTGTTCTTGACTGTGACCATGTTAAGTGCTCGGTAGTCTATGCACAATCTCAGTGTTCCATCCTTCTTTTTGGCAAATAAAATTGGTGATCCCCAAGGTGAGGAGCTGGCTCGAATGTATCCCTTGTCCAGCAATTCCTTTATTTGTTTCTTCAACTCAATCAACGCGGATGGTGCCATTCGGTATGGTTTCTTGTATATGGGGGTGGTTCCCGGGGCTAGCTCAATGCTGAATTCTATCTCTCGGTCTGGTGGCATGCCTGGTAGTTCTTCGAGGAATACGTCTGGAAATTCACACACTACTGGAACCATGTTTAGCTCAGAAACGTCCACCTTATTCAATCTCGGTTGCCGGGGTATTTTTCTTTCTTTGGCTGACACTCTTATTGTCTTCCCGTGGTGGTGTGTGAGAATTACGGTCCGGTTGAAACAGTCAATAAAACCTTTGTTGGTGGTTAACCAATCCATCCCTAGGATGACATCCAGTCCTTTATTTTCCAGTACGATAAGATTGGCGTGAAACTTCAATCCTTCAAACTCAATAAACACATCCTGACAGTAATTCTGAGCGACTTGTTGAATCCCAGGGGACTTGATGGTCATGGATTTTTCCAAGGGAAACATCGAAAAATTATTTTGCAAAGCAAAACTTTTCGAGATGAATGAGTGAGAAGCTCCAGAATCAAACAAAACCATTGCAGGTATTGTGTTGACAGGAAACGTACCGAGTACGATATGCGGAGCATTTTGTGCCTCCTATTTGGTTACGTGGTTCAGATGACCCTTCCTGTGGTTGTTGTTGGGGTTGAAATTGTTTCGCTTGGGTGCTGAATTATTGCCACCGTTGTTCGGCTTTGGGGTCGAGTTCCTTGGCTTGGGGCACTGCTTGGCATAGTGCCCTTCCTCCCCACAAGCGTAGCAAGTAACGCCTGGGCGATATGTGAACTCCTTGTCCCTTGCATGGAAATTCTTGGTTGGGCGTGAGACGTTTGTCGTAGGTTTGTGTGTGCCACCTTTCTGAAAATCCGCCTTACTTCGGGGATTGCGAGCATGATTTTTCTGGTCCCTTTTTCGCTTGCGGAAATCTTCCAGGCTGCGCCTTTCATTTTTCAAGGTAATGGCCTTATCCACTAGTGTCTTGAAATCTGGAAAAGTGTGTACAACCAGTTGGCATTTAAGCGCGGGCGCCAGACCGTCAAGGAATTTCTCCATCTTCTTGCTTTCAGTCATACGTTCTTCATTGGCGTAGCGAGACAATAGAGTAAATTGACTGTTGTATTCTGACACTGTCATGTTCCTTTGTTTGAGGTCATCGAACTCTCTCTTCTTTATTTTCATAATACTCTTAGGAATGTGTGCACCACGGAAACCTTCCTTGAAATCATCCCAGGTTATATCACTTTCGTTGGGGTGCATGTGCAGAAAATTCTCCAACCATGATGCAGCTGCTCCTGTGAGATAGTGCGGGGCATATAGTACCTTCTCGGGGTCTGAACATTTTGCAATAACTAATTTTCTCTCCATATCTCGAAGCCAATCCTCGGCTTCAAGAGGCTTGTCAGTATGAGAAAATGTTTGGGGACGTGTCTTCTGTAGCTCAGATAACTTGGAATGCTGTTGATACTGTCCATGGTGATTTCCCATGTTGATGACTTGGTTCATCATTTCCCGATGTTGTTGCTGACTCTGCTCATAAAGGCGGCACATTTGGGAAAGTGTTGTTTCACTGCCCTGTTGGCTCGACTGTCCCTGTGTGAACTTGTTGCTGGGTTGTGTATCATCATTTTCCTCTGGCGGAGTTGGCATGGAGCGAGTCCAAGGACGAGACATTTTTCACTCTAGGGATATATTTTGTAAAACCCATAAGAAAAGCGAAAAGGGTCGCAAAAACAATTCCATAAATGCACAAAGCTGGCAAATAAATTAAATAACCAAGCTTACTCAAGAAAAACAAATCGATTTGCGCACGGAGAAGGACTGCTCATTACATATCTTACACGCAGGCGGTAATTATACAATACATCACTCAGGATATGCGTACATAATCCTGACATGTTATTTAGGCTAGTGCACTCCTCCAGATCCTACATGATGCGCAAACAGGCTACTTCTCACAACCTATGTACATATAAACATATCGTACAAAGCGGTACATTGCATGGCGGCTAAGCGTACTCAGGCGGAGATGTTGACGATCTCCTTTGCCCTGCCGAGGGTGAGGCGTAGCGAGGCTGGGGACTCGAGTTCCTCCTCGCTAATAGGCTCCATACATGTAGTGCTGCGCTGGGTGGACGGAGCGGGCGCCAGGGGCGGAACAACACGAATAGGAGTGGGCGCGAAGGGTGGTGCAGTGCGCGCTGGAGTGGGCACAATGACTTGGTTGAACTCTTCGGTAGAAGGCAGGCGACGAGTAGGTGCATAAGATGTTGAGGACGAGACAAAAGTCAATGGCGGTGCGGTGGGCAGGAGTTCCCTCCTGTTGGCGGCACAACCATGGACTGAGTCCATGCGGGCAGCCACGTAGTCGTCCACCAGGTTGTCGAAGGCTGCCTCCAGGGCCCGGAGATACTCAATAAGCATCTCAAAAGCCTCGTCTCGTTCTCCTCTGGGGCAGGAGAATGCGTAGTGACAGGTGTAAGGCACATGGCATGGAAGATAACGGTAACGACGACTCTTCATCACGGGGAGGACATCCCTGAGACGAGCTATCGCCTCGCGGGCTGCCATCTGCACAGCATGCCTCTACGTAGGCATGGCTCTTCCCAAGAACCGGAAGTGGCGTAACTCACCACGCCCTCCCTTGAACTGCACCGCGGCCTGGTGCATGGTCAGACTGTCGTTGACTTTGTGCTGGCAGAGTGTGAAGACTGGGCGTACAGATGGCCCCATCGCGACTTGAACGATGAAGGAGAGAAGCTTGACGAACCCATCGGGCACGTTGGCGAAGGTCTGAGACTCGCAGCTGTTGTCGGCCATCTACAAAAGTAGGCAAAAATTCTGAATGGTCAGATCATAAAATTTATGCTGACTGTCAGAAAATGACTACAATTGCAAAAATAGGATTTAGCTCTAGCATGCTAATAACCAATTAACGATCGCGCCTAGTGGCTTCCTACAGTCAGCCTGGCTCTGATACCAAGCTTGTCACGACCGGTTTTCCAATAAAAAACAGTTTATTGAGAAACCAATCTTTTGAGTCCAGGGTGAGTAAAATCCTCCTCACTGGTAGACAAATTCTTGATGCATTAAGCCAGTAGCATAAAATATATTACAGGGTCGAGCTGCGGTTGCTCAACCAAATTATTACAAGCACGCCCATAATTATACATAATGGCGGAAATGACACAGTGGTGTGGAGGCATACTACTGACTCGAGGATGGGGTGGTGGTGGAAAATCACAGCGGGGAGTGTGATACATGACTCTAAAACTGGCACCTCATCGAGCGTCGAGGAGAGACTCGATGAATTTATTTGGTAGCGGAAGCGGATATAATACAGTGACCAAATCCAGGGTCGCACGAGACTGACTGGGACTCCTCTAGGCGTCGGACTCGCTATCAAATTCTTCATCCATGAGATCGCCTTCGTCAGCATCTGGCCAAATCAACAAGCCAGGTGAGTACTTTGAAAGTACTCGCAAGACAGTTCGGACGTAAGATATAACAAATGCGTGCAAGATGCATCATGAGTATTTTAACAGTGTCACATTAATTCGTAAAAACAAGACAGGTAAAAAGGGGGTCGGCGGTAGTCCGCTCGAAAACCCAACAAAATAACTGTAAACCTAATCGGGTGTCTGAAGCGACACCTCGATAGGAAGATAAATAAATAAAGCACGCCGCAGTCGGGCGTCTAGGCGACACCACATAAAGGGATTTAAAAGAAATGCCACAGTCGGGCGTCTGAGCGACGCCACATAAAGGGCTTTAAAAGAAATGCCACAGTCGGGCGTCTGAGCGACGCCACATAAAGGGCTTTAAAAGAAATGCCACCGTCGGGCGTCTGAGCGACGCCACATAAAGGGCTTTAAAAGAAATGCCACAGTCGGACGTCTGAGCGACATCACAGAAAGGGCTTTTATTTACAAGTAAATAATACTCATAATAATTATTCAATTCATGAAAATAAACGGGTTAGTCCATCCACATGAATAAACATTTAACCGGACTTAGCACTCATGTGATTCACCGGAGTCTCTGTCATCAAAACTGACATTTGTCAGGATAAGATAATACCGAACTTGGACATGGTATAGATGATTCAAAGGAATATATGACTCTGTAGAGTTTGTACGAAAAAAAAATTCCACAGCCAACGGATTTCCGTAGTCACGAAGGACTAGTTCCGTTTACGGTATTTCGGAAGAAAACACAGCTAACCAGTACACACCCATCCTACCTCTCGATGCTAGGAATCACCCTAGACATCGTCCAAGAAAAACTTTTGAGACGGGGAGATCACAATCTCGAATAGCATGGGATCAAATTTATATACGCGCGCTCTAAGGGGTGCCCCCCTCTCGGTCCCAACCGGAAACACCCATGCCCCCTGACCGGTTGACTGGCTTTAATCCAGGGCCATGGAACCATCATCACGGCCTCTCCTTTTGGTGTGTACCAAGAAAGCGGTTTGCATCTTACTAAGCCATATTCCTTGCGGAAAACATGTGGTAGTACAGGGAAGGAAAAGTGGAAGGAACTTGACTGATACGGGTTGACACTGAAGTCATATAGTCTGGCATAAGACTGGCATGCTACAACACTGCCATCTTACCAATCCTCATGCCAACACATGGCCATGCATACTCACATCCATCCACTTATGGATTTTCGAAACTCACTTGCCTCATCGTTGCATGTAACATGACATTCGTCGGTATGCTCATCAACATGCCATGAAACTACTTAATGCAAACATGCCAAAACAAGCATCATATCAAAATTTCAAACATGCTTGCCTGGTTCAGAGTAGTCGGAGCCTAGCTCGGTGAAGTTTGCGGTCCCGTCACCTCCTTCGGTATCTACGGTATAAAGAAAATATACGCGCTATCGTGAATACCGTGAGGTGCACAAAAATTTCTCCAAATATTTTTCAAATAAATCTGATAAAAAACTAGACAAAATTTTAAGGAGACCAGAAAAAGAATCAATCAAAAATACTTTTTTGTTAAAAAGTTATAAGGGTTTTAGTCCAGGGACTCATCTGTAATGAAACAAAAAGTTCCCAGGGGCTAACTTATAAAAACAGAAAACGATTCGATTGAAAATACGCCGGCCCAGAGGGGTGACGTACTTTGGCAGAAGACGCCTTCAGAAAACGGTTCGTCTAAAAAGAATTGGGAGGCTGACGGGCGGGTCCCACCCGTCAGGTTTGAATTTTCAAACGGGGCGGCAGAGCTCGACGGTGCCCGAGAGGCGCGGCGGTCGCCGGCAGCGATCCACGGCGAGGCAGGGGGATCGGAGGGTACCTCTGTGTTCAGTGCGTCCTTCCGCGTCGGTTGGTGGTGGTGGTGGTCGCCGGCGAGCACCACGTCGGCGGCAGCCCTTGCTCCGGCGGACGGTGGTTCGGGCGGTCGTGGGCCTCGTCGGAGGGAGCTGTGAAGATCAAATTGGAGTGGGGGTTAGACTCTTGGGTGCTCGAGGAGGCTACTGACGAGGTTTGGGCGTCGGGGATGGCCTCACTGGAGTGAATCGAGTTGGGGGCCGAGGCGGAACGAGGCGGCCGGAGTTGGGGGAGGAGACCTCCTCGAGGTCCTCCTAGTGGCCTGGCGGGGTGTCTGTGGGGTGTAGTGAGGGTGTGTGCTCGAGGGCGAGCTCGGGGTCCCCTTTTATAGGCGATCCGAGGCGGTGGCCGTGAACGGAGTTCTCCAGCGATGGATTACGGCGGTGCAGTGCTTGGTCGGGAAGGTTCAAAGGTTGAGCGTCGTCGTGGATGTTCCCTGGTTCCATTTAGGTGCTAACAGCAGCGGGATTGGGTTGCTTAGGGGGAGCTCGACGGAACGGGGCAGCGCGGGCCCGTCGGCGGCAGGGAGCGCGCTCTGTGCGTGCCGCGCCACGGCGTCGGTGCTGCATGCGTGCGCTGGCGAGGAAATGGCCACGCGGAGCCACCAGGGGGTTTGGGCGGTGCCGAACGGCGTTGAGCTGCCGTTCTGCTCCCTGTCGGCCGCTACGGTGGTTCGGCCGCTGCAAGACACGCCGGCGCAGGCGGGCCAGGGTGCCACCGATGCCAGGAAGGCGCCAAGCGCGCGTGTGAGGCTCCGGACAAGCAAGCTAGGCCGTGAGCAACGTGCCAAGTGCACTGTGAGCATGTGACTGAATTTCTGACGAAGATCGACACTGAAACTCTGAACTTAACTGAAGATGAACAGAAACAGTGCATGCAAGGTGTTCGACAGAATGATCTAGGCATGTAGGGATTTTTTCCTTGAGCTGAAACTTGGTGGGGTGGCCTCTCATTGCACCAGGAGGCTGCCTGAATTTTCGTAGAATTTTTGGAGAATAGGAGATATGAATTTCACCAAATTTGGCAAATTTAGTCCAAACTTGCAGAGAGTGAAATTTGAAATTTTTGAAAAGAAGAAGAGTGGATCAAGATGATTCTAGGTTGTGGGTACTAAGGACTATCCAGGGGAGTTGGTTTGGGCTCAAGGATCAAAGGCATTAGGGTACTTGCTTTCAAAATCACTCAAGCTCAAAATAATTGGCAGAAATGATTTGAGAGAAAAAATAATTGAAATAAAATCCAAAACTTGTTTGGACTTGTTGAGACAGAGGATTTAGATTGTTCAAAGGTGGAGGGAAGGATTTTGAGAAGATTTACTATAGGGGACATGGTAAAACCATGGGTGGTTTTCAAGATAAGAAAAACCTCAAAATTCATAGAGTTCTTTTTATAAGAAAAAGAATAATTTACAAAAATATACTTTGAGAAGGGAACCATCAGAGAAAGAATTTTAAATGATCAAACACCATAGTTTGAAGAAGATACAAAAAATAAAAATCCTTGCCAAAGAAGTTTTTAAGAGGAAGGTTTTCTGCAAAAAATTTAAATGGCCTCTTTTCAAAAACCAACAAAGTTTTTGCTGAAAACCAAATAAAAATTTTTGAGTGTCACATCCACAGAGAATTCATATTCCTTATCAGTAACAAAGTTAGGTGAAGTGGCAAAAGTAGGGGCATGTTTCATCTTAGCATTTAGAGTCTTTTGTTTCAGCTTAGCTAACAATTTCTTAAGATCTGATCTATCATTGCAAGCAAGAAAATCTCTAGCAGTTTCTTCATCCATAACATAACCCTCAGGAACAACTGGCAATTCATATTTAGGAGGAGAACCTTCATCATCACTTTCATCAATAATTTCATTTTCAATGATTTCATTCTCCCTGGCCCTAGTAAGTTGTTCATCAAGAAATTCACCTAATGGCACAGTAGTATCAAGCATAGAATTAGTTTCATCATAAGTATCATGCATAGCAGAAGTGACATCATCAATAACATGCGACATATCAGAATTCATAGCAGTAGCAGGTTTAGGTGTCGCAAGCTTATTCATAACAGAAGGAGAATCTAGTGCAGAGCTAGATGGCAGTTCCTTACCTCCCCTCGTAGTTGAGGGATAAATTTTAGTTACTTGATCTTTCAAGTTCTTCATAGTGATCAACAGATATAAATCCCAAGTGACTCAGAGAATAGAGCTATGCTCCCCGGCAACGGCACCAGAAATTAGTCTTGATAACCCACAAGTTTAGGGGATCGCAACAGCTTTCGAGGGTAGAGTATTCAACCCAAATTTATTGATTCGACACAAGGGGAGCCAAAGAATATTCTTGAGTATTAGCAGTTGAGTTGTCAATTCAACCACACCTGGATAACTTAGTATCTACAGCAAGATATTTAGTAGCAAAGTAGTATGATAGTAATGGTAACAGTGGTAAAGGTAAAGATAGCAAAAGTAATATTTTTCCGGTTTTGTAGTGATTGTAACAATAGCAACGGAAAAGTAAGTAAGCGAAGAACAATATATGAAAAGCTTGTAGGCATTGGATCGGTGATGGATAATTATGTCGGATGCGATTCCTCATGTAATAGCTATATCATAGGGTGACACAGAACTAGCTCCAATTCATCAATGTAATGTAGGCATATGTATTCCGAATATAGTCATACGTGCTTATGGAAAAGAACTTGCATGACATCTTTTGTCCTACCCTCCCGTGGCAGCGGGTTCCTAGTGGAAACTAAGGGATATTAAGGCCTCCTTTTAATAGAGAACCGGACCAAAGCATTAACACATAGTGAATACATGAACTCCTCAAACTACGGTCATCACCGAGAAGTATCCCAATTATTGTCACTTCGGGGTTGTCGTATCATAACAGATAATAGGTGACTATAGACTTGCAAGATAGGATCAAGAAAACACGTATATTCATAAAAACATAATAGGTTCATATCTGAAATCATGGCACTCGGGCCCTAGTGACAAGCATTAAGCATAGCAAAGTCATAGCAACATCAATCTCAGAACACAATGGATACTAGGGATCAAACCCTAACAAAACTAACTTGATTACATAATAAATCTCATCCAACCCATCACCGTCCAGCAAGCCTACGATGGAATTACTCACGCACGGCGGTGAGCATCATGAAATTTGTGATGGAGGATGGTTGATGATGACGATGGCGACGAATCCCCCTCTCCGGAGCCCCGAACGGACTCCGGATCAGCCCTCCCGAGAAAGATTAGGGCTTGGCGGCGGCTCCATATCGTAAAACGTGATGAAACTTCCTCTCTGATTTTTTTTTCTCTGCGAGACGGAATATATGTAGTTGGAGTTGTGGTCGGCGGAGCTGCAGGGGGCCCACGAGACAGGGAGGGCGCGCCCAAAGGGGGTGGGCGCCTCTGGGCGCGCCCCCACCCTTGTGGACAGGGTGTGGGCCCCCTAGTCTTCATCTTTTGCCAGTATTTTTTATATTTTCTGAAACTTGTCTCCGAGGATTTTCAGGTCATTCCGAGAACTTTTGTTTTCTACACATGAAACAACATCATGGTAATTCTGCTGAAAACAGCGTCAGTCCGGGTTAGTTTCATTCAAATCATGCAAGTTAGAGTCCAAAACAAGGGCAAAAGTGTTTGGAAAAGTAGATACGTTGGAGACGTATCATGGCTCCATGAAGCCGGTGGACTGGCTGATCGACTACACCACATCCATCAGCATAGCCAACGGCAACAAGCGCGTTGCCGTGAAGTATGTTCCGCTCATGCTTCAGGGCACTGCCTAGACATGGCTGAACAGCCTCAAGCCCAACAACATCAACAGCTGGCTGGATTTTAGCGACACCTTCGTCCGCAACTTCACCAGCACATACAAGCGCCCCCCAAGCCTCGCCAACTCTCCATGTGCGTCCAGGGGCTAATCGGGTCCATGCACGACTACCTGACGCGCTGGTGCAAGCCATCGAGTACTTCATTGCCGGGTGCAGAGATGGCACTTTGCTCAAGCACAAGCTCCTGTGCGACGAGCCAGCCACATTGGACGAGCTTCTGGTCGTGGCGGAAAAGTATGCCACAGCCGACTCCTCCATGAAGTCGGAGATCCGGGTTGACGTCCGGCAAGGTGATCCAGCTGGGTCCTCAAATGTCAGTTGCTGACACCAACCAGCGCCAACAGCCGAACGACAACAAGCGCAAAGCCCAGCATTCGGCTTCCAATAGCCGGCAAGTGGTAGTTTCGAGGATCAGTAGCCAACCGGGCAGCTTGGCCCTAAGTGTTAGCGGGGCAACAAGGGTGCCTGAAAGCCTGCCTTCTCCTTCGAGCAATCCCTCGCTGTCCCATGCAAGTTCCATAGCGGCGCGAAGCCGTCCAACCATACCACCCGGAAGTGCAACTGGCTCACCCAAATCACTCAGGGTGAAGCCTCGCCGCCTCCTTCGCCAGCCGGCCAGGCGGCTCCAGCTGCTTAGCAGCCGGTCCAACCTGCCGGCATGCTCCAAGATGAGTTCCCCAATGAGAATGCTACCTACATTGTCTTCACCAGTGAAGCCAACGATAGGCACAACCGACGACAGCAACACCGCGAGGTGAATGTTGTCGCCTCGGAGGTTCCCCGATTCATGCACTAGTCCGAGAGGCCCATCATCTGGAGCCGTGAAGACCACCCGGCTATGATGCCTTCGCCGTGTGCATACGCCCTGGTGCTAGAGTCCACCTTCTCAACGGAGAGGCGGACTTGCCGCTTCACTTGAGTCCTGATAGACGGCGGCAGCAACATCAACATCCTCTACCACCAAACCATGGAGAGACTGGGTATCAAGGACAAGTAGCTCCAGCCTAGCCGGACCGTCTTCCATGGCTTTGTCCTTGGCCTTTCTTGCTCTCCAATCGGCAAGATCCAGATAGACATACGATTCGGCGACAAGACCCACTTCCGCCGCGAGCCAATCTGGTACGAGGTGGTCGACCTGGACAGCCCCTACCATGAGCTGGCCAAGTTCATGATGGTCCCGCACTATGCGTATCTGACGACTAAGATGCCGGGTCCCAAGGGCATAAGCACCGTCTCCGGCGACTATGAAAAGTCGCTAGAGTGCGCTGTCGCCAGCAGCCGGCTGGCCGAGTCCCTCGTCGTCGCTAAAGAGAAGCACCTTGTTGACCTGGTGGTAGCCATGGACAAAAAGAAGTTGGCCATGCCAACCGACCCCAAGGACACAGAAGGCGAGGCCTCCTTCCAGCCGGCCAAAGAGACCAAGCGGATCATCTTGGATCTGGCGCACCTAGAGAAGTTCGTTGTAATAGGGTCAAACCTTGGCAGTAAATAGGAAGGAGAGCTCGTTGATTTCCTCCTTGAGAATCGGGACATCTTTGCATGGTCTCCCAAAGACATGCCGGGTGTTCCGAAGGATTTCGCCGAGCACAAGCTATGTGTGAGGCCGGATGCTAAACCGGCCAAGCAACCCCTCCGCCGCCTATCAGAAGATAAGAGAAGGATTGTTGGTGTAGAGATCGCCCGGCTTCTGGCAGCCGGCTTCATTATGGAAGTGTTCTACCCAGACTGGCTTGCCAACCCAGTCCTTGTTTTGAAGAAGAACAACAAGTGGCGCATGTGTATCAACTACGCAAACCTCAACAAAACCTGCCCCAACAATCCGTTTGCCTTACCTCGGATCGACCAAGTGATTGACTCCATGGCCAACTGTGAGCTGTTGTTCTTTTTGGACGTTTACTCTGGCTACCACCGGATCAAGCTGGACCCAGCAAGCCGCTTGAAGACCGCCTTCATCTCTCCATTTGGCGCCCTCTGCTACATCACCATAACATTCGGCTTGAGGAATGTCGGCGCCACCTTCCAGCGCTGCATGCAGAAGTGGCTCCTAAAGCAAATCGGCCGCAATGCCCACGTCTATGTGGATGACATTGTGGTGAATACGAAGAAGCGCGATACCCTCATGTACGATCTCAAGGAGACCTTTGATAATTTGCGCCGTTTTCAAATCAAGCTCAACCCGGAGAAGTGCATTTTTGGAGTACCAGCCGGCCAGCACATTGGCTTCCTTGTCTCTCAGCGCGGGATCGAGTGCAACCTCGTGAAGATCAAGGCCATCGAGCAGATGAAGAAACCCACCAAGCTGCATGACGTCCAAAAGTTCACCGGGCTCCTGGCATCCCTCGCGTGGACCGACCAGGCGGACGAGGTTTCCTCTAGCTCAAGCGCATGATGTCCACGCCGCCTATCCTGGCCGCTCCGGCTGCCAAGGAACCTATGCTCCTCTACATCGCCAACACCAACCGGGTCATCAGCACGGTGACCATCGTCGAGCGCACAGAAGCCGGCAAGGCGTAGACGGTCTAGAGGTTGGTCTACTACCCGAGCAAGGTTATGTCTGCCTCCAAGCAGAACTACCCCCACTACCGAAAGATGTCCTAGGGAGTGTACTTTGCTGCCAAGAAGCTAAGCAGTACTTCCAGGAGCACTCCATCATGGTCGTCTGTAGTGCCCCCCCTTGCCGAGATCATGGGCAACAGAGATGCTTCAGTCCGGCTGGCAAAGTGGGCAATCGAGCTGGCTCCCCACACAATCCTCTACCAGCCCCGCATCCCCATCAAGTCCCAAGCGCTGGCCGACTTCCTAGTTGACTGGGCCGAGACCCAGTAACTGCCGCTAGCGCCGGATTCCACAAATTGGCAAATGCACTTTGGAACATGCGCACCGGCTTGGGAGCCGGCATCGTCCTCACCTCTCCCAAAGGCGACAAGCTGAAGTACATGCTGTAAATCCACTTCACCACCTCCAACAACGTGCTCTGGCTGGCCAAGGAGATCGTTATCCGCCGCATCCTATGCTACGGTGATTCGTACTTGGTGGTCTAGCAGTCGTCTTGCGACTGGGTCGCAAAGGTGGCCAACAAGGTGAGCTATTGTTTCCTCGTCCAGCAGATGAGTGGGCACTTCGACGGGTGCGAGTTCATCCATGTGCCAAGAGCCGACAAAGAGGCAGCCAACGTTCTGGCGTGCATTGGCTCCACTCGGCAGGCCATCCTAGTCGGTGTCTCCCTCGAGTGCCTGCACAAGCCATCTATCAAGCCTTCGCTGGAATTTGAGACTATCTTCATGCCGGCTGAGCCTCCAGTAGACAGATCCGGCTGGGATGCCAGATCGACCGTCCGCACGGCTGCTAGCCAGCCATGCCTTGCCAATGGATCCGCCGGTCCAGATCCAGAGTTCCCCACGCAGAGGCAGGGCAATGGAGGCCCCGTCGCCACCATACTTGGTGCCCCGGGCTTGCCCGGCGGCAGCCTCAGGCGGCGGTGAGGAAGGGAAGAGGAGAGGGTGAGGAGGAGGGGCGGCTAGGGTTGGGAGGAGAAGGGACTTTGCTAGTTGCCGGCGTCTTTGTGTGTGTGTGTGTTTGTCGGTGTTGGTTGTGTGCATCTTCACCATACAGAGGCTGGGTATGTGTTTATAGTATTTGTATCCTCTTGATGCTTCATTTTGACCTAATAAAATTTACCCCTTGTCTATACAATGATCTAGCAAGTGTCATCGATTGCCCAATCGGATCAGGCCGAACCCCAATCAGTACATGGAGAAATAAGCAACGAGGTTTCCTGAGATTAGATGGTACCTTGCGCATTGTTGCATGAATTGGTTACAACATATTACATTCACATTTGGTTGGATGGTGCATGAATGTTTGAATTACGGTAATGATAACTCCCGAACGTTAGGGAGTTAAGCATGGCAACCCGAACGGGTTTAGATGGCAAGTTTAGTTTGCGTGAGATTAGGGAAACATGGCAATTTTCTGACAAAAAACGAAAAAGGACGAAGTTTCCATTCCCTATGAACTAAAGTTGCCATCCCCTATGAACTGAAGTTGCCATGTAAAAACGTTCGGCACGAAATGCTCAAAATCCGAACATTCGGGAGTTATTGGATTCCTTGAATTAATAATACGAGCACAGAAACTAAGAATACATATTTTATTGTATTTGATTATTTTGTAATTTTCGACAAATCAATGTATATAAGTAGAAATAGAATGAACTGTTTTTTGTCATGCATGTTGCATGACATATTTGTATTGTTGAGTGAAGGATGTTAACGGGGATCACCAATTGTTAATAGGCGCTCAACCACGAAGTTAGCTCGATAAATAGCACGCACCAAAAACATGAACACTGCACGACACACGACCGATCTTGTTATTTTTAAGGGCTACAGGATTGTGTCCCTCCTGCGCTATTAGGTACTTGGGAGGCTAGCTCTCCACAAGATGCTCAACTATTTTCTTATTCTTGAAACTTGCCCTTCCAATTTGTTAATATTTTATTTTTAACTAATTGAGCACGTAGGAGTATATAAGTATTTTGTATTTTACTGAATAAAATACCACAATCCATTCACACATCCTTAAAATACTAGCACTTGGTAAAGTCAAAGCGGTGATGCGCTATTTATCTATTCAATTTTGTTTATGAAATATTATCTACTCAATTGCCACTTATATAATCAATTATCAAAACATGTATGTTTCTTGTTTGTTGTGACTAGTGAACCACTATAGTTGTTCATTGATTACTCAATTAGTTTAAGACTTCTTAGTGGCGGCGTCCTTCTGCGTTGTTACCTTGTTGAAGGCATTCCTCGCATATGCTTTGACTAATTTTTCAGGATGAAAATCTACATTCTGGCCTTGATGGTTGGATCCGATGACGGTGGCGCATGAGTGTCGCTTTGTTTCTAAAGGCATTGTTATTGTAGAACTTCGTCATACCTGTTGTGTCATGAGATGGTTGGTGCGGATATTGCTAGGGTTTGCCAATCAAATTTGAGCGATTTGTTTTCTTCCTCGCCCACACATAGCTTTGTTGTTTTATGACTTTGCTAGTTGCTGGCATGTTGTGTGTGTGTGTGTGTGTGTTGTTTGTGCTCACATTGTTTGTATCTTCTTGATACTTTATTTTGAGTTAACAAACTATACCTTTTGTCGAAAAAATGATTTAGCAAGTTTCATCGCTTGCACAATCAGATGAGGCCGGACCACAATAATTAAGTACATAAAAAATAAGCGACGAGGTTTGCTCAAATTTGATGGTACCTTCCGCAGTGCTGCGCGAAGTGGTTGCCACCTATTGGAGTGGAATTTTCTTGTATGGAGCATGAATGTTTAAATTAATAATACGGGACCGAAACTAAAAAATACATGTTTTATTGTATTTGATTTTTTTTTCAAAAATCATTCTATATAAGCAGTATAATATAATAAAAAGTTTTTTTGGCATGCATGTTGCATGACATGTTTGCATCTTTGAGTGAAAGATGTTAGTGGGGATAACTAATTGTTAATAGGCGCTCCTAACAACGGAGTTGTGGCCGGCCTTTCTAATCCGTCGGAGGACTAATTATTTGATGAGCTAGCTGCCTTGATGGATTCCTACTTGGAGGTTGGCTAGCTAGCTGGAATTATAGCAGGCACCTTATACATGAACACGGCGCTACACACGATCGATTTGAATATTTGGTGGTTAGAGAAGTGTGTCCCTCCTTTCGCCCCCGATCCGCGATGTGCGCGTCTGGATCTCTTTCCTGTGTACTGCTGCAACGTGATCTTGTACACGGCCATCAACGACGGCAGCACCACCCATACTGTCCTCCATGATGTGAACACAGATGGTACTGTGCGTGGTGGCTGGCACATGCTGAATCAGATCTTGCAGCGTGCGTCATGGGCAGGATTGATCTAGCGGGCGGCCGGTGGTGGTGCTCCAAAAGTGCTTGATGCGGTGGATGGCTGGAACACATCCGAACGTACACACGCGGGAACGTCTTCTCCCATTGAATGTCCATTTCTGAAAATCTTGAAATAAATCAAGCAATAAATGTAAGCACCGGGACTTGAACCCTGGTAGGCTGGGGATATCACAGTCCCTCTAACCGTTCAACCACAGGTTGATTCGCGTGGCACACATGATTTGGCCGTAGGGCTTCGCGTGCCAGGCTTACCTATGCCTCCCGCCCTCACGACGGTCCGTCTTTACTGGACATCTGTCTTGCTTCGGTGATGGTTTGGGTGTGCCACACATCGGCGCCAGGTCCTAGCATGCGCGGCCGTTGTTTGCATGGTACGATCCGCCGTCGCAGCAAATGCCCGGTCACTGGTGTTCACTTTGATTCGTGATTTCGGTGCTGACCGGGACATTGCAGCATGCGGTTTTACTCCTGCGCGACTGACCGCTACAGCGCTCAATCCTAATCTTTTCTCCCCTTCCAACGGTGGGGGCCCGGGCGCGTGGCACTTTCCCCCCTCAATTAACCAAAACAGGAAAGATTTGCGCCTGTCGGAAACCGATCGTTCCAGCGCGCGCGCGGAATAGCATCGCCCTGCAGCATGACTTCTTCACTGGCAACTTGGTGGCGGAAACACAGAGGACTTCGTCTATGACGGTTCACTCTGTGCATTTTAAAACCAAACCGAAAAACCATATCAAAAATAAACCGAACCGAACAAATTTTACGGTTTTTATGGTCTCTGGTTTTGGTATGTTATGCACTTTTCATACCGTTTTGAACTTTTGTTTTTATGGTATATACCGAAAAACTGAACGGTTAAACGAATAAACAGAAGTAGAAAAAAAATTATATTTCTTGAGGGAAACAACCATACAAGTTATCTTTTTCTTGTACATGAGTCAAATTCACTACCAAGCACGTACACTTTTCTCATAACATAGACATTTTTCTCTTTAAAAAATGCTAAGCACGCCCATAACCATCAAGGGATGAATCAATCCATGCATATATATATATATATATATATATATATATATATATATATATATATATACTATTTGTGTAAAATAGAATGTGTTTTGAGTCATAAATTTGTAAATTGTTATTACGCCATTTTCAAATTCGCGTCAACTTTGCTTATTATGGTATATACCAAAATCATACCGAAATAATTTGGTATATATCAAAACCAAAACGTATTTTAATTTTATACTGTATTTACCAAAATATTAATATCGTACAAACCGAAAAACCGCATAAAACGAACCATGTAAACCAAATAAACCGAACGCACAGAGTGAATGACGGTGAATGCCAGGCCTCAAGTTCGGGGGTGAAAACTCTAGGTTTCGCCTTCACTGGTCGTACCTGGCCACTGGTGGTTTATGCTTCCTTGTTGAAGGCATTGTCTGGAAATACTCGGTCCTTCTCTTCCGAGTCGAAACCCATGATCTAGCGTATGTGGTTCAATCCAGCGATGACGGTGTTCATGCATCATTTCCTTGTTGAAGGTGTCGCTGTTGGGGGAACCTTCTTGTTGATGTTTTGCTGCAGTGGGTTGTTCGCCTCGCCTTGACCCCTATGGGTCCTTTTTTTTTTCTTTTTTTGGCTGTGTGCATCCTAATTGTTCAGAGACCGGGTATATACTCTTATGTTCGTATCTGCTTGATGCGACATTATGAATCAAGTAAAGAACGCCCATTTATCGTAGAGGTGTGTCCTCCTGCGTTATTTCTTTCTTCCCAACTGTGTTATTTATCCGACCGTCCGCAGGCGAACCCAGGGAGCAGGACTAGTGTGGACAACGCAGGCCAGCTGTGGGAATATTGTTGAGTGATTGCATTCATGTGCTCAAACCACAACGCAGCCACCATCGCACGAAACTAAAAACCACTAAGGCGCTGATTGGATTGGCTTTTCACGGCGTCATACACGTGTAATATATACGGACCTCCATCCGTCGTTTTCATTTCCAGGCAAAAATCAGGCGTGGCCGGTGTTATATAGCTGTAAAATAAATACAGGTGTATAAAAATACATCGATACCAAGCGGAGCCTAACATGAAAACAGTGCCAGGTCTAGTAAGTTTTTTCTATAAATAGCACCTCCCACCAGCTCAAGTTGCAATGCACAACACACAGTAAAGACACATACACCAGACAGAGAGAGAGAGAGAGAGAGAGAGAGAGAGAGAGAGAGAGAGAGAGGAGGGAGGGAGTTTTGGGTGACCATGGAGGGTGTGGTGATCAGACGCCAGACAGTGGAGGTGAACGGCATCTCGATGCATGTGGCGGAAGCCGGTCCTGAGGTGGACGCCAAGGGGGCGGTGTTGTTCCTGCATGGCTTCCCGGAGCTGTGGTACTCGTGGCGCCATCAGATGGAGCACTTGGCGATTCGTGGTTACCATTACGTCGCGCCTGACCTCCGTGGCTATGGTGGCACCACTGCGCCACCCGATGTGGCCTCTTACACCTCCTTTCACATTGTTGGTGACCTTGTTGCCCTCCTCAACACCTTAGGGATAGCAAAGGTACAATTAAGCTTATTTCGTAACCAAATAATATAGTCTGTTTTTGGATTATCCAGAGAAGCACATGAGCACACACACACATACAACACACGCCCACCACACGCGGGCAGGTATACACCTGCAAATCAGATGCTTACACTGATTAAGATCCAAAATAAATTATAGCATCTCATAGAACATATTTTGTTTAATTGTTAGAATTTGAAAATGTATTCTCGCTTTTCCAAGTGAATTCATCAGCCTTATGTTTTATTGTTGGGCAAAACCAAACTTTTCTAGATTTTTGGTTAATATCAATGCAGATTTGTTGCGCGATATAATCCATAAGCCGTCTGCTGCATATATGAATGTTCTAACTGATGTAATTTTAACCTCATAACATACGCACCATGGTTGAATGAAGGTGTTTTTGGTGGGGCACGACTGGGGCGCACTCATCGCATGGTACATGTGCATGTTCCGTCCGGAGCGTGTGACGGCACTCGTCAACACTAGTGTCGCCTTCATGCGCCACATCATGATTCGCACCGGCCCCGACTTCGTAAATCCCATAGAGTACTTCAACCGCGCATACGGCTCCAACTACTACATGTGCCGCTTCCAGGCAAGCCACTAGCATGCATTTGTCCGGAACATTCAACTGGTATCCGCATTATCAGATGCCCACAACAAACTATTGCAAAAAAAAAACATTACACAATGTATATATGCATATGGTTCACTTACAGGAGCCAGGAGTCGCGGAGAAGCAGTTCGCACCGGCGCACACCAAGCGCCTCATGAGGCAGTTGTTGTGCCATTGCTTTAGCCATGGCGTGTTCTGTGATGAGGAGATGGATGACAACAAGTTCCCGACATCTCCGCTTCCGCCTTGGCTCACCGAGGCCGACATTGACTACTTTGTCACCTCCTTCGAAAAGACTGGCTTCACTGGTGCCATCAACTACTACCGAAACTTAGACAAGAACTGCGAGCTGGCGGCGCCGTGGGCGGACGCCAAAGTGCAGGTGCCGACCAAGTACATCGTGGGGGCGGAGACATCACATACAACTTTGAGGGGATCCAGGAATACATCCACGGCGGTGGTTTTAAGGAGGATGTTCCACTGCTTGATGAGGTGGTCGACATCCCCGGCGCCGGCCACTTTATCCAGCAGGAGAGGGCCCAGGACGTCAGCGACCATATCTATGACTTCATCATCAAGTTCTGATCCCGAAGTCCAGATGGACTCAAACTATCCATGTGCTTGCGATTGTCACTGTTTGATCTTGCGCTTGTCTGTTTATTGTAATGTCATCTGTTTATCTTTATGTTCCCATTCAAGGTGCGTACATAGATTGTTATATATTGTATCCAGTGGCGGAGGACGGTAAAAAATTAAGGTGGGGCGAACTATGAAGCATAATTTCTTTTGATGCAAAACCAACACAGATAACACACACCACTGTACACTAATATTTTTAAATGATCCTAAATAGAATAACCAGATACAAAGAAAATGTAAACATGTTTGTCTAAATAGAAAAAACAATCTAAAACATATCCATTAATAATGAAGCTTTAATGGCGTCTAGAAGAACCAGGCAATGGCAGTGCCATGTCCTTTTGAATTTTTTTTATTTTACCAAAATCAAAACTTTTGAATATCCCACGCTCAATGTAACACACCATGAAGCCACGTGTTGAATTTGCATTCTCCGTTTCCACAGAATTCACTTAATCTATGAACAGAATGTGTTCTAGCATTGCGACTTTCATGGGTACTTGGATTGAAGCTACTGCCACTACCAACAGCCTAAAAATATCTTGTCAAATCTGCAACCCATCCCGAGGTCCTGATTCCCCAAGTCCAGATGGACTCAAATGTCTCCGACCGCATTGTAGATTGCTATTTCATTCTCTGAAAATGACACTAAAATTCAGAAACATACCTCTCCCGTTCATATTTGGGAGCCTTTTTCTCCTCCTATCCATCTTCGTCCGAATGCCGGATATCGCTAGTCGCTACTGTTGGCTGCCGGCCTAAAGCGCAGCCTTCACGCCGCGGCGCCGCTCACACGCGGACTGCAGTCCTGCTGGGCGCCGGCCCCGCCCCAGTGCACGCTCCTGCTGGCTGCTGCTGCTTGCCGCCGGCAACTGGAGCCGCTGCTTGTCGCGCCTACTGCCTGCGGATGCTAACACTGACGCTCCGACTGCATCTGCGCGAACTGAACAAGTGCAGTTCAGTTGTGCAGTTAACTTTTTTTTTTTGAGAAACTCGCCACTTTATTAATCAAGGATGTTCATAGGTACACGTCGTGGATCATTGGGATTGCCCAGCCACACATGTCTACCTAAACTTAGATTACAAGCAAACTTGGCGAGATTGTGAGCCTCAAAATTATGATACCGTGGCTCATGAACAAAAGAACAAAAATCAAAACTACCACTATGGTTCATTATTTCATATACTACTGCCGCATGAGAACCTCCCTTGTTTATATCGTTCACCACTCCCGGGCAGTCGGACGCCACTTTTAATCTCTGCACTAGTAAATCATCCGTCAGTGCCATCGCTTCCCTGCATGCCTATGTTTCCAGCATGGTTGGGTCAATTACCCCTCGGTAAAGCATAGCCGAGGATCCAAGATACATCCCCATGTGACCACGACACACTGCTGCTACAGCACCACCACGGAAATTGCGCGCCATAGCTCCATCTACATTGATCTTCACTTCACCCTCCGCCGGGGCCAACCCAGTGGCGGAGCCAGGAATATAGTATGAGGAGGGCCAAGTGTAGTAAATCCTTGCTAGGGAGGGCCAGCTCATAAGAATACATCATTTTTGCAATCTTTGTACATCTATTAGCATGCATATTAGGCTTAATACAACAATATTAGGGGGGGCCAGGGCCCCTGCTGGTCCCCCCCTGTCTCCGCCACTGGGCCAACCACCGCTGGGTCGGATTCTGTTGGACCCCCGATCCCTCTTGCTGACGCACCACAGGTTTGGGAACCTGATCCAACTTTGATATGTAGTGATCAACAAAAGACGAAGTTTGCCCTGGAGATTTTTTTTTTGAATGTCACCGGGGGAGGGGGGAGAAGAAATTCTCCCCACCTGAATTGTATTCATCTGTTGCCTATAGGCTTTGCCCGACGTCGTTTTGCCGGCGGCGGCGAGGGGGGCGGTGGCTGGTGGAGATTCTGTGGCGGCGGCCGGCGGGGTGCCCGCCCGAGTCGCCTCACAGAGACGACGCGGGGGGTGGCTCTGTTCGGTGGACCGCCCTGGAGATTGGAAGATCCCTTCGTGTATTGCTTGTCTCCGTGCAAACCAGATCGACCAAAGGGTCGTTAACTGAACCTGCAACCCTGTGTGCGTGTTGGGCTGAGGTCATGTCCGTGTGCGTGGGCTGGAGGCAATGTAAGGTGGCCCACCGTGGCAGCTACTATGTATACGTCTCACCGAACCAGAAAGCAGCGAGTGTTTAGACTTTAGAACGATCTGCTTACCCCTTTGCCAAAGCTCCTCCTCACCTACTCCATTCTTTTCATTTCTTCTATTTCTCGATCGCGATTCCCAGGGTGCTACAATCTGGTAATCAGAGCCTTTGAAAAAAATTCACCACCTCGCCGCTGCCAACGATCTCTTACCCTCTCGATCGACCGGTAAATTCCACAGGGTCATGCGTGAGCTGCTCCGGCGAGCTCGCTCGAAATACTGCCCGGGATTCAGTCGATTTGGAGCAAGACCAGGGCACTGCCATCTAAGCCCTCAGCACAGACACGCCGTGTTCTCGACGCCATGTCGGAGACCACGGACAAGCTTCAGAGCATGCTTGAGACCGTCATCTGCCGCCTCGACGTGAATCAGAAGACTGCCGACGAGCACCACCAACCACAGGTCGCCTACAACGACCAGGTCTCCAATGAGCTCAAGCATCTCTCGAAGCAGATCGACCTCACACAGGCAGATGTGAACGAGGGCCACAAGTCACGTGGGCTCCTCCGTGCATGCACCACCACCGTCGCCCCCTCTGCCGGCCCGCCCCACGCCGCTGCCCCTCTGCACAAATGGCGGGAAGCAGCTGTCGTTTGCACAGCCGGACAACCACGGGCCACCGCTACTTATTCAGCGCTAGCCCACGATGTTAAACCATGCTCACGGCACGGATCACCACACAAAACCGCTTACGCATGATTTTCGGCGTTTCGACAGCGACACCCAGCGCATCTGGCTTAATCGGTGCACTTCTTAGTGCCGTTCTGTACATGGATGGACTGGCCACGATGTGCCTGCAGTCGTTTCATCCGACCCACCCAGGCAGACATGGCCAACATTCAGAGCAGTTGTTGAAGAAGAATTTGGACCGGAGGAATTTGAAGTGCAGATGCATTAGTTGGTTCAGTTGCGTCAGACAGGGACTGTGCAAGACTATCGTCAGCAATTCGATACCTCTGATGTACCATCGGTTTTCCTTGGACCCAACCCTGAGCACCGCAGTTCTTCAACTCCCGGCTTATGCTTGGACTAAGGGACAAATTATGACTGGGAGTCCGCTTACAAGCTCCTACCAGTATCACTCGAGATGTGGTGTTTGCTCGAATTCAGGAAGAGGAACTAGAAACAAAGACACCGTGCCACCACATTGTTCCCGTGGGCCGGCCACCGCCTGCTCCACCAGCACCCATTCAGGCACACGCCGCCGCCCTTCCTCGGCCCGGCAACAACGAGTAGGCCGAGGAACGACAGCTCAAGGAATTCAGACGAGCCAACGGCCTCTATTTCTGTGTTGGCGACAATTACTCGCGCGAGCATAAGTGCAAATGCACGGGGCAGATACTCATGATAGAAGTAGGCGATTTTGGAGAGATTCTCTCATATGATAGTGCACGCTCTGCAAGACAAGACAGCTCTTGGCTCCTTCATTTTCATAGACAAGACAGCTCGACATCAACATGCTACCTCAAGGCAGATGGTTTCTAGAATGTTCATGAATTTCAACAAAAATGTTCACAAATTCAATTTTTTTGCACATTATAGAAACTTTGCTGAATTTTTTTAAAAAAATCATAAAAATAAAATTTATTATGAATTGTGAAAAACTTTCGTTGACTCGAACCATGTTTGCTTATTCAAAACATTCATTTATTTTGAAAAGTTCATGCATTAAAAAATGTTCATCTAACAAAAAAATGTTGATGAATTTCAAAAGTATTACCAAATTAATAAAATGTCCATCGATTCAAAAGATGCTCCCGGGTTTTTTTTTTAAGAATCACCAGGGGGGGGAGTTCCGCCACCTGAATATATTGCTCAAACGGCTGAAAACAGCAGGTACAGATTACAGAGGCATGGTGCAACGTTCAGAGAGGTAGGAACGCCACGAGAAGACGCCCTCCTTGTCACCCGTATTAATAAGGCAGTGTGACCAAAGGTCTAAGTCCGAGACAAGGTTTCTAAGGGTTATTACAGAGCATTGATCAATATTCCTAAAGAGCATGTCATTTCGTGCTGCCCAAATCTTCAAGAGTAGTGCGAGGAGCACGAAGGGCCAGACATTCCTGGGGAGGTGTTGAGGCAGCGGAGTGTCCCAGAGCTCGTTTAGGTCACCGGTCGAGGGCAGGAAACCTACACATTGCCATATCCTGTTGGCGAGAGGACATGTGATGAAGAGATGAATGGAGTCTTCAGGTAACGTAGCACAGCGTGGGCATAAATCGGAGGAGATTATATGCTTGTGTGCTAGATTCGCACTAGTGTTGAGGCGGTCTTTGAAGAGAAGGCAAGCAAAAATCTTTATCTTGCGAGGAATGTTGGAGCCCCAAATGAGGGGGGCAAGGAGATCCATGTCTGGCCTGGTCATGAGGGTGCCGTATGCCTCCTTGGTGGAGAAGTCATGACCCTGAAGTAGGAACCGTTGATCTTCCTCTGTCGAAATGCAAGATGTTGGCCACTTTTACCAGCTGTAGAGTTGAGTGTGAGAAGAGGTGCATGAAAGTGGTAGCTAAGGGTTTTGGGGTGAGCCAGGTATCCAACCAGAAATAGGTGTGTGTTCCACTATTTGTTAGCACAAAGGAAATTGAGTGTAGGGTTGGGATTTGTTGAGATATTATGCGGCACAAGAATGAGGTTTGGGGTGCCGAGGAGACTAAGGCGTTGGGGTGTTGGAGATCTAGCCAATCTAGCCAGGGAGACTGCGCAGAGGAGAGGGCTTGGGCAGCAAACTTCATTAGAAGGCAATTATTTGGAACATGCTGGTTTTGAGCCCTAAACCACCGATTTTTTTGGTGTACAAACATTTTCCACGCAATCAGGCATTGAGCACCCGAGCAGGCATCTTCTCCGGCCCAAAAAAATGACCGTCTCAGAGAGTCAATGATTTTGAGGGTTTTCTTGGGTATACGAAAGACAAACATAAAGTTGGTAAGGAGGGAGTGAGGACCGCGGAGATGAGAATAAGCCGATCACCTCTGTCTAGAAGCTTGGCACGCCAGCCAGATAGTAATTTGCGAGATTGTTCTATCAAAGGAGCGAAGGCATTGGAGGGGGGCTTGGTTGGGGCAAGGGGGAGTCCAAGGTAGGTTTGCGGGAGAGGGGCGCGTGTGCAGTCCATGGCAAGAGCAGCGGTGGCAGCTAAAGTTTCATCTGTGTGCAAGGTTGCCAGGGTGGTTTTGGAGAAGTTGATATTGAGACCAGTCGCTTGTGCAATGTTCTGTAGGATTGTTTTGAGTGTTGCAGTGGCGGAGGGAGAGGCGGCTGCGATGATCAGCGTATCGTCGGTGTATTGGAGAATAGTAGGGGGCAGGTGAGAAAAGATGGGGTGGTGGAGAGCGGGGTCGGGGTTCTGGAATATGAGCTGCTGCAGCAGATCGGCGATGATTAGGAAAAGGTAGGGGGAGGCCGGGTCACCCTGTCGCGGTCCATTCTTGCATTGTATCCAATGGCCTGGAATGCCATTTACGAGGATGGCAGTCTTGCCCGTGTGGAGGATATTTTTAATCTAGTTGCGAAAAGATTGGAAGAAGCCTCGGACAGCCAAGATTTTGTCCAGGGCGGTCCATGCAACCAAATCAAAGGCCTTCCTGAAGTCAAGCTTGAAAATCATGGTTGGCCATTTGCTAGTGACAAGAGCTAATGAGGTCTGCTGCATAAATGTAGTTTTCAGCAATATTCCGGCCTGTGATAAACCCAGTTTGATTGCCATGAACTAGACTAGGAATTAGAGGTTTGAGTCGCGATGTGAGGACTTTAGCAATAGCTTTGACTGGGCAGTTTTGTAGGAAAATTGATCTAAAGGCGTCGGGTGTCGTTGGGGAGGCATTCTTTGGCAGGAGAGTGATGTGTGCACGGTTTTAGGCGTTCCGTATCTGCCACGCCTTGGTGAAATTGCGCGAAGAGGGGTAGAATTGCATGCTTGATAGAGGGCCAGAAGGATCTACAGAACGAGGGGCCGAAGCCATCAGGGCTAGGGCTTGCTTGGGGGTTCATTTGGAAGAAGGCCATCTTGATCTCCTCTTCGGAAAATTGTGCCTCGAGGACGTGGAGACCAGCCACGGGATCAGGATAAATCGAGTTGAGGTCAAAAGGCCAGGTCGTCGTGGCAGGAGAACCGATGAGGGAGACGAAAAAATCCCGCAGGATTTCGGCTTTATGTTGATGAGAGTTGAAAACCGAGCCGTCACGTGTGAGAGAGAAGATTTTGTTCCTTCTAAGGCGTTGTGAGGCCGACATGTGAAATAACTTAGAGTTCTCACCACCATGGATAGCACGGGAAACTTTGGCACGCCATTTCCAGTAAGACATTTTTTCTAGGATAGTGCATTTGAGAAGAGATACGATGATCTTGCGGGTGAGGAGTTCTGGTGGGGAGAGAGGCCTGGATTCTTCCACGTGATCGAGGGCAACGATAGCAATTTTACAACAAGATTCACGGAGGGGAGCGGAAGGCGCGAGCGTGCCCATTTGTTTAGCCTAGCCCGGGTTTGTTTGAGTAGGGAGGCGAGGGTGGCGGCAGAATTGGTCAGCATGGTGGGCCGTGGAGAAGCCCAAACAGAGTGGATTATATCACGGCACGGCTGGATATTGGCCCAGCCAGGTTCAAATTTAAAAAAGTTGGACCGCGGGATTGTTGTGGTGACGAGGACGATGAGGGGGATGTGGTCAGACTTGAAACGCGTGAGGGATGAGAGGGAAGAATTCGGGAAGGCTTCAGCCCAAGCCAGGTTGAAAAAGGCACGATCGATCCGTTCCAGGGTGGGTGTGGGGTTCAAAACAATGTTCATGAGTTTCAAAGAAATGTTCACTGTAGAAAAAGATGTTCATGAATTCAAAAAATATTCATGATTAAATAAATGTTTGTGAAATTACATAATATTTATAATTTTCTAAACGAATGTTTGTAAAATAAAAAAATGTTCACGATTTCAAAAAAGAATTATGACATATTTTAAAGGATATTCAGAAAATGAAAAATGAAAAACGAACAAGCAAAGAAAGAAGAGGGAAGAAAACTACTTCACTCTTTTGTGATTAGTATTGCAATTATTCACTTCTTCAGTCAGGAAGTACGAGCAGACTATGCTTTGTTGTTGTGGATACCCCGGAACAACACCATCAACCGTCACGAACAAAATGCAAATCAATCTCAACATGCTTCATTCATTGATGTTGCACTGGGTTGTTGGGCCAATACAAGGTGCTGATGTTATCTCAATAAGTCACGGTAGCACGTGAGGGAGGCCGATGCAACTCAAGTAGTAATTGGTGCAACCAACATGACTCGGCAACACAATTAGCAACAACCCGATATTCTGCCTCGGCGTTGGAATGGGAGACGTTGTGTTGTCCCTTGGAGGACCCAAAAAAACAATGGAACCAAGAAACACACAAAAACAAGAATTTGACTTGCGAGTGTCCGGACAACCCGGCCTATCCGCATCGGAATATGAAACAAGATCATGAGTAGGGGACTTAAAGAATCGAAGTCCAAAGTAAGATGTGCCCTTGAGATATCTCAAAATTTGTTTGATCAACTGAAAGTGGCCCTCACGAGGACCATGCATAAAAGATACATACTTGTTACACGGCATAGGCAATGTCGAGACGGGTGAGGGTGAGGTATTGGGGTGCATCGGCAAGGCTAAGGTACAAGGAGCTGTCATGCATGGGTGAGCCAGACCGAGAAGATAATTTGGCATGGGTGTCCACGGGGGTGGAGATGGTGTTGCAATTCAACATGCAAGCACAATCAAGGATCTTTAGGTTGTACTACTGTTGGGACAAGAAGAGTTGGTCATGAGAGCATGTAACATGATGCCCAAAAAATGATGGATGTAAGAAGGATCACTCATGGAAAATTTGGCTTTGAGAGATGAAATGATGGATGTAAGGAGGGTGGTTGTGTTGGCAGTGAATATAATGTTAGCAACATAAAGTAATAGGTAAGCCGTGGAAGAGCCATGGTGAACGATGAACAACGAAGAATCACATTGTAACGCCCTCGATGCGGCTATATCTCCCACGTGTCGAAGCACGACTTAGAGGCATAACCGCATTGAAAGCAATGTCGCAAGTGAGGTAATCTTCACACAACCCATGTAATATAATAAGGGAAAGAGATACATAGTTGGCTTACAATCGCCACTTCACATAATTACATGAATAAAACATTACATCCTCCAGATACAATCAAGGTCCGACTACGGAACAAAAATAAAAGAAGAACCCCAAATGCGACAAAGGTCCCCGATCGACCCCAACTGGGCTCCACTACTGATCAACTAGAACGAAACCACACAAAGGACAAGATCTTCATCGAGCTCCTCCTGAGCTTGGTTGCGTCATCTGCACGGTCTCATCGGCACCTGCAAGCTGGTTTTGGAAGTATCTGTGAGTCACGGGGACTCAGCAATCTCGCACCCTCGCGATCAAGACTATTTACGCTTATGGGTAAGGTAAAGGTATGAGGTGGAACTGCAGCAAGCGACTAGCATATATGGTGGCTAAACATACGCAAAAGAGAGCGAGGAGAGAAGATAAAGCACGATCGAGAAATCTATGATCAAGAAGTGATCCTATAGCAACCTACGTCAAGCATAACTCCAACACCGTGTTCACTTTCCGGACACCGCCGGAAAGAGACCATCACGGTTACACACGCAGTTGACTCATTTTAATTAAGTTAAGGTTCAAGTTATGTACAACCGGACATTAACAAATTCCCATCTGCCCATAACCGCGGGCACGGCTTTCGAAAGTTCAAATCCCTGCAGGGGTGTCCCAACTTAGCCCATCACAAGCTCTCACGGTCAACGAAGGAATAGACCTCCTCCCGAGACATTTCGATCAGACTCGGTATCCCGGTACAACAAGACATTTCGACAGGGTAAAACTAAACCAGCAACACCGCCCGAATGTGCCGACAAATCCCAATAGGAGCTGCACATATCTCTTTCTCAGGGCACACTCAGATTGTTCTAGGTACGGGTAAGCCAGCCCAGAGTTGCCCCTGGTGGCCACCGGCAGCTGACAGGTTGGACCAACACTCAGAGGAGCACTGGCCCGGGGGGGGGGGGTTAAAATAATGATGACCCTTGAGTCCGCGAAACCCAAGGGAAAAAGAGGCTAGGTGGCGAATGGTAAAACCAATGTTGGGCATTGCTGGAAGAGCTTTACTTAAGACAAACTGTCAAGGGGTTCCCATTATAGCCCAACCGCGTAAGGAACGCAAAATCCGGGAACATAACACCGATATGACGGAAACTAGGGCGGCAAGAGTGGAACAAAACACCAGGCATAAGGCCGAGCCTTCCACCCTTTACCAAGTATATAGATGCATTAATTAAATAAGATATATTGTGATATCCCAACAAGTAACATGTTCCAACAAGAAACAACATCTCCATGTTCCAACAAGGAACAAAACTTCAATCTTCACCTGCAACTAACAACGCTATAAGAGAGGCTGAGCAAAGCGGTAACATAGCCAATCAACGGTTTGCTAGGACATGGTGGGTTAGAGGCTTGGTTCAACAATATGGGAGGCATGACAAGCAAGTGGTAGGTATCGCAGCATAGGCATAGCAAAAGAGCGAGCATCTAGCAAAGCAAAGATAGTAGTGATTTCGAGGGTATGATCATCTTGCCTGAGATCCCGCAAGGAAGAAGAACGAGTCCATGAAGAAGACAAACGGACGTAGACGAACGGATCCTCACAAACGCGACGTTACCGGAACCAACCCGAAGAAGCAAACACCGGAAAAGAAGCACACAACATAGTAAACAAACCAACACATAATCATGGCATGATGCACAAACAAGTATGATGCATGTCCGGTTTAATGAGGCATGGCATGGCAAAGTGCAACAAACAATACTACAAGTTAAGTGGAGCTCAATATGCAACTCCGTTGCATATTGACGAAACACCACGTGACTTATTTAGTTCGATCTTGTTTATGTACCCAACAATATTAAAGGTTGTTAAACATGGCAAGAAGTGAAGCAAAGCAAAACTACCTATCTAGTCAAGTTTAAATGAGGCCGGAACAACAAAACAACAAGTCCGGAAAATCCTCATGTCCATATTTTAGATTTGGTACTGTTCTGTCCTAAAGCATATTTTAGCGTTGTTAAACATGCAAAGTAAAACCACCATGTTAAACTAGGCATTTTTCTACCCCATTTACATATAAAGTTTATTAAATTCCGAGTTACGGTTATTTAGTTGTGAATTAAATCATTTTAACATGGCATAGGAGCAAATTTAATCAAACAACATTTTAAACCTGGTTGAAAATGACATATTTTGAAACTATATGAAATTCTAAGCATTTTACATATTTAAAGTTTTTACATATGATGCACGGATTGAGAGTTACGATATGCATGGACTAGAGGGACTAAACTGAAAATCTGTTTTACTGGATTAATTAGCAAATTCCCAGGCGCTGAAAAAAACATACGCGGGCCGAAACGGGAACTGGCCCAACAGCAGGAAAGGAAAAGTGGGGCGCTGCAGGTGTGGCTTCACCTAGTGGGCCTTGGCCCGATTCGGTGGGAGGAGGGCCCCAGGCAGGTGGGGATGGGCCCTAGAGGCCCACGCGCTGGTGGGCTCATCCCGCTCCTCGATCTCGCCTGGATCGAGCAAGGCAGGGGCGGCGCTGCAGCTCCAGCGGGGTAGGACGCCGGCGGATGGCGGGGACAGGGCGGATCCGGCAGGTGGGCGATGGGGCAACCGGATCCGGGGACGGCCGGCCCGTTTCCAGCGACGGCGAGGCCGGCCGGCGATGGGGAGGCGAGGTTGAGGAAGCTCCAAGTGACGGCGTCTCCCTGCTATGGCAAGTCACAGAGAGAGGTGTAAGGGGAAGAGAGAGAAAAGGCCGGAGAGAAGAGAGGTAGGGTGCGGGGACACCTGGTGGTGCTTGCTCTGGCGAGCTCTGTCACAGAGGCGGCGAGGTCCAGGTGGTTGAGGCCGCCGGCGACGAGCGAAAAGCAACTCTGCTCCCGATCCATCCTGGATCGAGGTACATGACGAGGGGATGGGGCGCTCAGGACTGCTGCTGATGCTCTGCGGCGCGCCAACGCGAGGAGCTGCTAGCGTTGAACGACTCCGGGAGCGTGAAGTCGAGGTGGACAGGGACTGCTGCTACCGCGGCTTGCAGTTTGTTCGGCGAGGGGTCGAGGAACGAGGCGCGATGGTTGGTCGGACACGGAAAACAGAGAAGAGATAGTGCGGTGGCGGCGGCTAGGAGGATCCCTAGGGATTAGGGATTGGTCTATATGTAGTAAGTGGATTTTTGGATAGGGGCATTTGGTCCCTCCGATCTTATTCGGACGGACGGAAAAAAATAGGCTAGGGAGCCCATATAAGAAAACGGTGATGTTTTGTAGATGTTTGGGGATGATCCGGACACAACGGTGGCGACACCTCGGATCGGGTCCGGGACAACTTTCGGACGCTCACGTGAGGGGTTCGATGCACTGTGCAGAGAGGGTTTCGGACCGTGCTGTCGCATCGGACAACTCCGGAAGCGAAGAGCGGAAGGAGGATGGACTAGGTGGGCTGTGGCGAGACTGCGAGGGGGAGAAGAGAGAGAGAGGGCCCGGCATCTGTTTTCGGAGACCGAAAACGTCCGACGTTAGACCGGCTATAATGCCGCTATAGTTATCCGTTGGGGCATCAAACGATCTCCGCATGCGATGAAACTTGACAGGCGGTCTATCTACACTATAATAAGACCACACGTCAACTCTCATCCCATTCCGAGAACATTTTCCGGCCACTTATAAAATAATATTTCGGACATGCCGCGGGCGCGTGCAAGTGTGTCTAGACTCAGAACGGACAACGGATGGAACGAGGAGGCCGGGACAGATGCAAGTTTTGAAAACATGATGATGCAATACACATGATGACATGGCAAGATGCAACATGCAAGCAAAGACAAAGCAACAACAGCAAATAACTGGACGACACCTGGCACATCGGTCTTGGGGCGTTACACATTTGGAGGCAACAAAACCCAGTGTCACAATAAAATATTTGAAGCGAAGAAACCAAGCGCAGGCTGCTTGTTTGAGACCATAAAGTGACTTGTTTAAATGACAAACAAAATCTGGGCGAGAAGAATCAACAAAACCGCATGATCAAATTTAGTAATCTATATATCTTTTCTTTCTAATGTTTTGGTTAACAGTATTCACTTCTTGAGTCAACATGACAACTTGAGTTTGCACTTCTAGATTTTTTTATCTTTTCAATTTGTGGTTGTGTCCTATTGCTCTTAAGAACTAGCGTTTATAGTTCTAAAGAACTGTAGTTACAATATAGAATGAGTTTGGATACAGGTATGAAGAACCAATAGTTATACTTATGTGGAATTAGTACTTATAGTTCAACCAAACTAGCACATATACCCTGATGATATTTTGAAGTCCCATAGTGTTACGTTATAGGTTTCTTACGATTTCTGTTCCGTAGAGTATGAAGTTTCTTGCTATTTCATTACACTAGTAGAAAACAGGGCTTTCGTTCGGCCAGAAAGGAGCATTAATCCCGGTTGCATTACGAACCAGGAGTAATGTGAGCATTGGTCCCGGTTCGAGCGGCAAGGGCACCGTACAGGCATTACTCTCGGTTCAAATGCGACCTTTAGTCCTGGTTGGTGCCACGAATCGATACTAAAGGATGCGATGCCCATTAGTACCGATTCGTGGCAGGAACCGTTACTAAAGGCCGGTTCGTGCCACGAACCGGTACTAATGGGGTTGAGACCTTTAGTACCGGTTCGTGCCACGAACTGGTACTAATGTTCCATTTTCAAACTCTACCCCCCCCCCCCCCCCCCCCCCGCCCGTGTATCGCCATTTCAGTTTTGAAAAATACAAAAGAAAATGATAAAAATTCAAAAAATAAAATTCTTCGAGATGTAGTTATATTACTATATCTACTAGTTAGGAAAATTGAAAAACTTAAATTTGGACATGTTTTGCAAAAAGTGTAGGGAAAATGTAAAACGGCTAGAACTTTTGCATACGATGTCGGAAAAAAACGTATAATATATCAAAAAATGTATAATATAACCCTAGTAATTACTGACTCAAGTGGTTGAATGAGTAGTTTTCAATTTTTCAGTTGGTGAATTTTGCGATCGACTGATTTTGACTATATTTTTTAGGACATATTTTGGCTATTGTTGATTTTTCGTGTGTTGCTAATGTCTTTCTTACAGTTATAGAGTTATCGAGGGTTATGGAGAAGTAGTATTATAGTTGCATTGTATTTGAGGTACAATTTAGTTTTCTTTCTAATTTCTGTTTTCCTAACAATATAGGTTTTAGTAGTAAATCTTTCTGATGTGGTTGGCTTTAGTTTAAATTCTATAGTTGTAAAGATCTTCAGGTTATATAGAGAACTAGAGTTACTCCTCGTGTAGCAAATGTGTCGGTTATGTCATGAATAGATCACCAGAGAGATGCGCTTAATTTGTGTGAATGGATGCATTCGCTCACTTGCTCCAATGTTCTGTAGTGTGGCGTATAAATGAACGATGACATGTTCAGATGTTCTTAGTTCGGTGTATGAAATGAGCAGTGTACTAAAGAGGTTATCTTACATGCATCCTTATTTTTTATTTATCCATAGTCACCGTATAAAGTTTTGTCAACGATTTACTCCAAGTAACTTTCGGAGCTTTTCTGACTGGAGTAGGCATTGAGCACACTATACTACTTTGATGTTCTGGTTGGATTTGAGCAATCATTTCTGAAGTTGGAGCAATCTTTCGGATACACTCCGTGTAATGATATCAAAGAGGCAGCACACTACATCATCTTAAACCTACAGATTTTTACAGTTGGAATAAAGTGAAGGTAAGGTATTGTGATGGTGAGTCATTTTCTGGAAACGCCAAAGAGGATTTCCAGGTTGACAGAACCATATGTAAATTATTTCTTATTTCCTACTTCATATAATTCACTTGGTAAGTTTCAGCGGTATACTCATTATTCATAGAGTTTCATTGCACAATTTCCTTTGGAGAAAAACCTTTGGTTAGTTTCATTGGTAGCTATTTGTGAGCAATTATTTTTTTATTTAATCAACTAGTTTATGATTCATGCCTTCTCACTATACTCATTCTGTCATTCATGAAATCAGTTTAAAAGCCATGGGAATTACCGATCAGATGTCTCTAGAAACAGAATAGTTGAAGGCACTTGCTTCCTATGAAATGGGATATTTGCACATAATGTTTCTGTTTTTATCTCTTGATATTGAAAGAAAAATGTTTGTAACAAAGTCTCACGGCATCGCCAACCAGCTTCTTCCTGAATCTTGGTCCCCCCATTACCGAACTTCCTCTGCTCTGTTGCTTTTTTACTATATCATGCACTTGGCATTTTCATTATTTTTCTTGCCTTCCATGAGTATGCTTAGTGATAAGGCTGTGTTAAAATGACTCTATAAGCCACTTTTTTACAACGGTGTTACAGTTGATTGGCAAACAAAACAGAACAAAAGGGGCCATTATTCCGCTAGTTGCTGACACAATATTAGTAACTATACCAAATGAATGTCCCAGAAATAGGCACACTTTAGAACAAATCGTCATTCTGAAGACATTGTGGGGTTTATTTTGGTACAAGAGTGTCTTCGTAGATATATACACACTTAATGATGATCCAACTTAGATAGTATGTTAGTTCCTCTGTAAACTATAAGATCTTTTACATCACTATTTTAGTTACATGCTTACAAATAGCTTGTCAGAGTTTGAAAGTAGAAATCATTTTTGAAGTCCCCTTAATTTTATTCCATGGTATTTTGGTCTACATTATTATGCCTTCTGGTGATGATGCTTAACCTGAACGTATGTAATCTTCATTTTATTTGTCGCAATCATGGTCACACATATGTGCTCCTTAGAAAATTCGTGCTTCATTCTAACTTCTCTTTCACCACCATCCCCAATGCTCCTGCATGCCCGCGCCACCCCTGCCGCCTCTCCGCTGCTCTCCACTTCGAATCACCGCTCCTCCGGCGCCCCGATTCGTGCCTCCAACGCCCTGATTGCTTGATAGAATTAACATGTCTCAGGACTCTTGAGATCATTTTTTGTGGGGGCATCAGGTGTTTTCCTGAGGGCATTCAAAAACTCACCAACCTCCAGGCTTTGAGAATTTTGAACTGTCCTCAATTAAAGAGGTGGTGTGAATCAGAGGAAAACAAGATTGAGCTCGCTCACATCAAAACAATGGTATGAGCACCTTTTTATTTTCAGTATAATAGTGTGTGTGTGTGTGTGTGCGCGCGCGCGTGCGTGTGTGTGTGTGTGTATATTTTTTATCCTTTGATTTCAGTAGTTGGTTTCCGCAGCGACTCCACGCTGCCGCCTCAAAGCTCGACCCCCGCCCCCCTCACCCTCAGCACCATTGGTGGTGGCGATGGGGCCACTCAGCTGTAGTTATTCAGCCCATGCCACCCTATTCTTACCTCATGCCACCTTGTTCTTTAGCCCACACCATGTTCTTAGCTCATGTCGCCCTGTTCTTGTGCTAGATCTTGTTGTCCCATTGCTGGTCCATCGGGCTTCCCATGGCACTCCAACCTGTGACCTCTTACATTCCCCTTTTTGCGGCTCCCCTGTTCTTCATGCGATTCACAACTTGATCGCTTGTTGCCTGCTCTTTTGCGGCTCCCCATGGCCCTTGGTCTCTTGTTGCCAACTCTGTTCTCCTTAATTTCGTAAAATCTTACATCTGGTGGTGCGAATGACACATTCTCTTGCTGCCATAATCTTCTTCCATGGTTTGGCTCTACGTGCCAATTCCTATCTTGCCCTATGTTGATTGGGTTGCTAACACTTTTCCTAGTTTTGGTTGCCAACTACTCGTTGTTTCTAGTTGTTGCGCTCTAGTATGTTCTCTTTGATGTGTGTCCTTGCTTAGTTTTCCTCTGTTCTCTGTGATTCTTCTCCACAAGAGAAAAGTTCATTTATGTATCAATTTTTTTTCATGCATTGGAACAATGCCTTGATATTCAAAACTTGTGCTAATTTCAGATAGAAAATAACTGAAAACTTGTGATAATTCCTATGTGTATAGATCTTTCCTAATTGTGATTGGTGGTAGGGAGGATCATAAGGAGCACTTCCTGTTCTACTAGAGATGTGCGAAGACGAGTAACACAGACGATTGTTGCAAATAAGCCATGTGTGTTGCGGGCAAACGATTGCTGCTATACAATAGTCAGCGATAGATGAAATCATTACCGACGGCTTGGCTAGTTTAGTCCGTTTGCGATACGATTAGCCTATATTACATAAGTGACTAGTACACAAATGAAATTTGCACACACCAAAGTAAACAATTACATGCATAATTAACTAGGATAAACGACCATATCTAATCATCTTCTACTTCTTCTTGTCACGCTTGCCGCTGTTGCTCTGCTGGTGGCTCGATCCCTCGCCGATTACAGGAAGAAGGCACATCATGGAGTAATGCTGTTAATTGTCCCTGTGTATTGTCTGTCTAATTAATTGATCTCCAGATTGTGGAACAGTAAGGAACATCATGGAGTAATCCTGATAATTGTCCATGTGTATTGACTGTCTAATTGTTCACATCATGGAGTAATCTTGTTAATTGTCCATGTGTACAATTTTGTTAATCGTGGAGCAGTAAGGAACATCCTGGAATTTTTATGACCTTGACTTATCATATGTGAATAAAATTGGGAACAGTACAATACAAGTTATTCAGACCATGTTGATCGACAAAATTATTGACAAAAATTAATCACACAAAAGAAAGGTGAGAGTCCATAATCCATGCCGCAGTAATTCCAGTTTCCAAATTTTGTCTCATTGAATGTTTTCGAAATTAACATGGTTGCATGTTTCAAAAATTAACATGATTAAATGTTTCTGAACTTAACAAAATCCCATTTTCGAATTGAATGTTTCCATAACTAAAATGATTGAATGTTTCCAAAATTAAAAAAATCATGCCATTTACTGATTGAATGTTTCCAAAATTAGCCTTACCAATTTTGCAGGAGTATCAGCTGCAAGTGGTCGAAGCAGCAGCAGCAGTAGGCATTGGCGGCCGGGGCAGCAGCAGTAGTAGGCGTCGGCGGCGAGGATGGAGCTGGCGGCGAAGGACTACCTCAGCAGCAGAGCCGGCGAGGAAGGAACCAACAGGGAAGGAGAAACTGGGCCGGTGATTGGAGTCTCCCAGCAACATAGACAAAGCGTTAGGAAGGATCGCAACGGAATCACGGTGGTTGATGGTGGTGCACGTGCAGGTGGGCGGCGCATAAGTGGCTGGTCGCGCAGGTGGGCGGCAACTCAGCTAGGCACCGCAGTGGCTCGAAATAACGAACAATTTTCAGATTCTCGTTCTTTCTGAGAACGCAAACAATTTAAGAAAACGTAAACAAATTTCGTAATTCGAAACAAGCATCCGTAACTTTGGCCTCTTGCACCTCATCGCCGACTGTGGCAAAGAACATGGACATGGAAGTAGGGTCAAAATCGTAGAGTTCGCCAGGGTGTACAGTTTGGTGTTTTTTTTTGCGGTTTCTTGTCTTTGCGCATTATCATGAGAGTGTAGGTGCACTAATTTGGTGGCACAATCTGAGCTTTGCAATATACTAACATGTGTTGTTTATGAGCCTGAAATGTATTAGGATCGTGTGTGTTGTATACTAGGTAAAGCCAGGTGGAGGACAACGTTTTTTCGCTTCAAAGAGAAGTTTATCCGCCCGGGTTGCATGCGGAGAATGCTATTGGAGCCTACCTGCAACCCATCTATGTCATGGTGTAGCAAAATTATCCATTTTTTCTTGTTTCTTCGGTACATGTCTATCTTGTACAGTGTGATGTACATATTCGTATAACATAAATTATGTTCTCTGATTTTGTTTGTACTTTTTCAATGAACTGGAAGTAGTATTCCAGTAAGAGAAAGGTGTAACAGCTCTCGGGTGCCACTACACCCTCATGAACAGTAAATTCATAAAAATTTCAAAAAAAATCAAAAACTGTCAGGGATCAAAGATGATCAAAGATTTGATGTTCTTGCAAAGTTTTAGCAAGAAATAATCTTCATGGAGCACCAAAAAAAATCACTGCTAAAAAATGTACATAAACTTTGAACAATGATTTTGTTTTTTAAGGTGAGGGCTCCTCGAATATTATTTTTAGCTAAAACTTTGCAAGATCATCAAAAGTTTGATGAACTTTGATGTCCCGAAGTTTCAGATTGTTTTGATTTTTTTGAATTTGTTTCGAATTTACTGTTCATAAAGGGTGTAGGGGGCACCCGGGTGCTGAAAATCCTGTCTCTTTCCAGTAAAGATTCACCCTCTGTCTTAATGGCTTGTTAGTCATATTTGGCCAACTTCAGTATCATTGTATCATCTAAAATGCATGTTTCCCTAGTACAGTATGGTTGTACATTACGTTAACATGTTTCCATTCTGATAGATGTACTCTACCAATACCACAAGACCGACTGTTCCCATCCTTCTCATAAAATACTTGGAACATGAACATAATATTGATATAGAACAGAATGCTCTACGCTAATAGTTGGAAATTTCTCAGTAGTGATTTATGTATGCTAATAATTGGAATATGTGCATCCAAATATCTAGTCTAGAATGCTCATCGAAGGATCACAACATGATCAGTTTTGAAGATACTTGCAATCAAGTCTGAGCACTCCAGCTAGATGATTGTGAGATATCAAGAAAGTGATGCTCATATATTCTGTTGTACTTTTTAAAAAAGGTAAGAAAGTTTGTATAAAATTTCCGTCATTGTTTGTTCTCTTACTCCATCATCATTGAGCATGTATTGTACTTACCTTTATATTCCGGTTGTATCAATATACTCTGTGGCATACATTGTGAAGGGGTGCTTAAGGTGAGCAATTCTGAAGTTGATATGTATTGTGACGAAAGTAAGATAATGCAATGAAACTTAATGGCAGTCCCAAAGTTATCGCGCCATTATAGACTGGAACATTATTAAGGAAAGGGTATCGACTGGTGGTATCCATTAGTAATTCCTGATTAGAATTAGATTAGATAGCCTTGTGATGTCATTGTACATGTATGCTTGAGGGTATATTTTTTGCTAGTTATTTTTACATTAAAATAAAGAAAACCTCGTGATGGTATGGTACTATCGGCTGGTGGCCTCCCACTTCCTGTCTTTGATGCCATGCATCATTGTGGTTGCTTCCTAGCAGTCGTCTTGTTTTCGAAATCCCTCTCTGTTAGAGCATGCTTTTTTGATCTAAACCTCTTTAATAAAATCTTGACATGGTGCCACTCAACCCGTTGGCAATTTCGTTTCTTTTTCTAAACCTTGTGATAGATATGTGGACAAGAAGCATCATTGGAAAAAAAAATCAAATGTTGGCTGGGCTGGGGCATCCGGCTTTAGATGTTAGGATTTGGTGCGATGTCCGCTTTGTATTAGGCTCGGATATTCGACACATCTTCATCAATGGGAGAGGAGTAGCAACAGGTGTTCCCTCGATGGTGGCTTCAGGCTGACTGGTGTATTAGTTTGTATGGCCTCTATGAATAATTAATAAAATGGCTGCATGCATCATCCAGATGCACAGGCCGGGGGTCTATCCTCCTTTTTCCAAAAATAATAATTGCAAACCGTGCAATAGAGAAAATGCAATAAGATATCCATAAATTTTATGGGTCGCAGAACAGTAACAATTACAACCAGCAACATAGACGGTGGTAGATGCATGAAGAAAGATCTGCCTTAACTGTGGAGAAGTAAAATATGACGCAACATGCACAAAGAGTAGTACTCCAAACCAAGGTATTCTACAAAGTATGGTGCAGCACAAAGAGAAGAATCTGCATCTTCTAATTGTCAGCTACAACAAAGGGTGCAAACAGGAAAGACACTTGAAGTTGATGCAGTAACTTGTATTAAAATGCCAAATATTCTGTGCAAAACCAGAAATATAGACCATGCTAGGTAAAACATAAATACTTCCAACGGAGCAAGCGTGCACACCTAATTGTGCTGTCTTTATCTCACATAATGTTAGCCAAGCCGGAGTCAACTAAATTGAAACCAAGCTTGGAACATAGGGAATTGCATCAAAGTAGAAGGTACTTGGGCTGGGATATTGAACAGCTGTGATCTTGCCGATGTTGTAATAGCTAATGGCATTCAATCCAATTGTGTGCTTGACCACAACATTTTCTCCGGGTTGATAGGTGCAATGGCACAGATACCTATCGGAGAGTCGACACACGAGTACCCCATCACCCAACACAGCGACGGCCCGAAGAGGTCTGGTCGAATCACTGAGGATGTTGTGGCGCTTCTCCCATTGTGGTGTATCCAAGTCGATGCATATCCACATGTCAAGGGATTGGTAGGTTAGCCCTACACTTGTTGTGACGCACAGCTCCTGGTGCAGCACCGACATGGTGGATGGCTCATGGTGGAGGGATGTCCAGCAAGGAGGCGGATGAACAATGCTGAACGTTTCGTCGTCCAACCTTAACCGGAGAAGACCCAAGGGAGCGCCACCGTAGCAATGATCAATAATCCATAGCAAGGACCCTTTGAAGAAGGTAGCCGGCAGTCACGTTTTGACATGGCATGGGGGCTGTGCCGCCGTCTCATGCCAGGACGGAAATTTTCTTCCGATGGTGAACACCTCCACATGGGGTGATGTTCCGTAGCCGGTCACCGGTGTGGAGTCAGGCTTGGGTCTATGGAAAAAGCGAACTACCTTGTAGGCCTTCGAGCGAGGGTCGCGCCCGATGCCGAACATGGCGGGTTCGCCAAAGGAGCAGTGTAGCGGCAGGATACGGCGCGTGGCAGGGTTGAGCACCCACCCTGCCGACACGGTGCCCACGAGCACCAGACCATCGCAGTGGACCAGGCAGGGATACGATTGCACGGGGTAAGAGCGGAAGGGCATGGGGTGCACAAGGGCTGTCGCGGCGTGATACGGGTGATCCTCCTCCCACAGGTAGAGGCCGGCCATGGCGTCGGTGTACGCGTTGCTGCCGCCATGGAAATTGTTGCCGGCAACTTTGGTACAGATCCGTGGGGCGATGAGCAATCTGAGATCGGTCCTGTGCCGGTGGAGGTGCGCGTCATGGAAGGAGGAGTCCTCGGAGATGGTCCGGTGCCAGGCCTTACAAACGCTTTTCAGCCGTAAAAGTGTGCTGGACGGGCAGCTCGAGCAGGATCGCAGTCACGATTTCGTGCGGGATGTGCAGCGTCGGCGTCTTGGCTGCTGGTTCCGCCGTGTCGTCATCCTCCATGGCCGCCCAGCCTGCTACATAGAAGGATAGGCTGCCACGATTCAAGAGAAATACAGAACAAGAATCGATCCTGAAGTCTCGGTCCGCACCTGCACACGCGACGTACACGTTCAGGTCGCTTAACACGCCGTCAAAGCACGAAACGATCGAGTTACCGACGTGCACACGCATGGACTTGATTTTTTTTCTTAGCGCACAAGATCGGAAAGGAGAATCTTTTTGCCTTCCCGAATCTATACTTAATACTCTCTCCATCCCAAAATAAGTGTCTAACCTTTCTACTTTTTTTATTTGCGAGAAAACTTCCAAATCTGTTCATTTTCAATCATAACAGTACAACGAACACCAAAAATATAAAACTTACAGTATAAGGTCGCCGCACCACCCTCCCCCCAAAACCGCGGCCACCGGCGTGCTTCACAAACCTCCCTCCACCCCCTAGTACCCGCGTCGGCTGTGATTTGCCCTGGTAATCTTGCACCCCGGCCTTGCTGCCGTCCCCGCCCCCAACCCTAAGATAGAAGCTCGGGTAGCCCTTCGGCGAGCTTTTACCTTCTCCTTCCTTCCGCCAGGCCTCCCTATAGCGAACTTCTTTGCCCTTCACAAAATCGACTGAACCAAAAGCTATAGTCAGTCGACTGATATTTAGCTATTGTGGGAAAATAATCATGTACAAGAGAATCATGTTGGGCGTACGCTAACAACGACAGGGCCATGCTCCCCGCGGCCGACGGGTGCTGCGAGCGCTGGTCAGTTGTGATGCGATGGAGCTCTCGCACTTGGCCACCAGACCTGAGCATCACATGTGGCTGCCAGTGCCGAGTGTTGTGCTGTGTTGGAGCTTCCACATGTGTCGCCGGCACACGCTCTGTGATGACATCATGCTGCTACGATCTCCGTGATGGGGCTGCCTAGTCATTGGAACTCCGCTGATATTGTGGCCGCCGGTGCTACAGTTGAGGATCATCGGCTCTCCGACCATCGCCGTGTTGGAAGCTGCAAGGTCAGGGACCATCACCACAGATGTCGCGGAGAGTCAACATGGCAGTGTCGTTGCTAGCTGGTATGGCGCTGCTCCTCATCAGAGTCAAGTGTATGCTATGTTGCAGCATGATTGGTCGCATTGAGCTTGCCCGTGCAACTATTTCAAGTGGGTGCTATGGCCGACGACCACATCGACAGACGCGACAATGCTTCAACAACCATGTCGACGAGGCGTGCCGTCACATTGTCGAACGAGGCATGGCTTCACATGATCGAAGACCTCGGCCATGTCTAACTTATGGAAGCAACACTAAACCGAACAAGCATTCATACATGACCACACGGGAACTACAGGGGACTATACCAAGGAGGAGTCAGTGGAGACGCCTAGGCCACACAGTGGCGATAGCGGAAAGCGAGTAGAAGAGGTCGAGTAAGAGCTTGCATGGCAACTATGTCGGTGGTGGGGACGCCTAGCACATGAAGCATCCACTCATATAAGGTTAGCCGCATGTCGCATGCCAACAGAAAAGGGCAAGGCGGGGCTTGGGAATAGAGTGCTTGGAGCGAAAGACATCCAGTAGTGAGGATAAACAATCGCAGAGGGTACACATGAAGCATAGTCTAAATTTTATTCCACGCAAGATAACCATCCTCTTCCACGGGATAACCTGTTGTTCGGAGGTGGGCGCGGACTTGCTATGATTCAGCTTTTAACTCATGGTGAAGGTGTGGATCTTGTTTCAACTGTGGCCGAGGCTTCGCAAAGCAATTGATGTTTTTTTCTGTGGCAGTGCACGGCCATGTTTGCTACTGTAAAATAAAAAGGCAAGCAGACTCGATGGACATCCTTACATATTCGAACATCTCCAATACCGACCCTCAAGTATGGCCGCAGGTCTAGAGAGTACCTAGAACTCATTTAGAGGAGATATAATTTGATCTCATTCACTTTAAAAATAAGAATATATACAACCCACATCAACACACACTCATCTTATAGCATCACATTCAATGACCATAAAAAGTGAATAAGACAAAGTTATACCTCATCTAAATGAGTTGTAGCAAAACTGGACAATTTATCTTCTGCTTATTTTTGTTGCCTTGCAAACAATAAATGCAGAGGCGTCACAAACTTCCTTTGAACTATCGGAATGGAAGTTTGTGTGGTGCATGTTTTTAGGAGAATATAGCACGGCTAATTACTACTCCGTGTTTTGAAGGAGAGATAAAGTTAAGGGCAGACTCAACGCATCATCCGGCTGATCCGCGCGTGGAATCAGCCGGGCCGCCAACCACTCGATGCCTTCGTCCAGCAAATGTCCTATAAGCCGTACGATATCCACTCTAGTATGACTTTAACTTTTTTTAAACACAGTACATACGCAGAGGCACATATACTCACTCCTATAAATGCACACACGCACACCTTACACCTATGAGTATTTCCAAAAGACTGAGCCGACATATCATTTTGAAATTTACGACGTCACCGTAGGCACCTCGTAAATGCGAGCATCAGAACTTGAACCTCGATGGGCTGGAGATACCACAGTCCCTCCAACTATCCAACCACAGGTCAATTTGCAATTTATTTCTTCTTCTTGTAGCTGATAACGGTAACCGCTTTCACTTGTCTATCCCCACCTGAATGGTTTGACTAATGGCATGCATAGCAGCGATTATACGTAACCTAGCTGGTTATTCCAACAACATAACGACACAAGCTACTTCAAAAAGACCAGCCACAGAGTGGCTGCGAACGAAGGCAAACAGACTACAAGCCAAGACAATGATGTCGCGAGGGTGGTCCGGCTGTTGTAGGCACACCGTGAGGGCGCGAGTAGTGCTGTGACGCTAGACCACGGCAACCCGACTACTTCTACGACGGCGGCAATGCTACGACGCATGTTGCGATAAAAGCCTGATTGCTTGAACAATGTTGCGACAACATGGTTCACCGACCGCTCGATTGCCTGACGGGCATGCTTCGGCGGCCACGGAAATGTTGCAATACCACCCCGATTGCTTCCATGATATTGCGACGACACACTTTGATGGCCGTGGTGTACTTTCACGGTTGCGGTGATGGTATGACGGCAACCTGTCTGCTTCAATGATGTTGTGACAGCATGCTTTGACGGCCACGGAGTGCTTCGGTAACCGTGGTGATGCTACGACGACAATCACGCGGGCTGCTTTGATGATGTTGCAACGGTGTGCTTCAATAGCCACGACGAACCACAATGACGGTGTGCTTCGAAAGGTCATGGCAATGCTGCGACGACATGCTTGGATGCCGTGATGATGCTCCGGTGAAGGCCCGACTTCTTCGATGATGTTCCAATGGTGTGCTTCAATAGCTGCGACAATGTTGCGATGAACCACAGTGACGGTGTGCTTCGAACGGTCACTATGATGTTGTGACAGCGTGCTTCGGCGCCGGGACGATTCTCCGGCAAAGGCCCGACTGTTTCGACGATGCTACGACGGCGTGCTTCCATGCTATGGCAGTGTTGCGACAATGGCACGACTGTTTTGACTATGATATGACAGCAGCACGGCTGCTCCAATGATAATGCAATGGTATCTATGCTTCGACAACCGTGACAGCGGCGGAGGTGTCAAGGATACTACCTTAAGCATTGTTATATCCAAGCAACCATGACACTATGAGCTTGCCAGTATTAAATCCAGCAAACACGCACATTCAACGCCAAGATTATGGTGTTCTCGAATCTTTGTTTGCTACTTCCTACGTGTTTCCTTGAGAATATTTGTAGCATCACGTACATGTGTAACTACATGAAAAAGTAGAAGAGAATGAAACTGTTAAATAGTCACGGGGACTCACGGGGACCAATTAGCTTCGGATGGGCGTCTAGTCAGTACCACAGCTACGGGGACAGATAGCAGGTGGGCTAACTTCGCAGGCAAAGAGAAAGAGCCTCCGTGCCAGAGCGATTGAACGGCGCCGGATGTGGCTGCTGAAACCAACAAATCATCCGAATGTTTTTAAACAATTTCATAATGTTAATTTGTGTTTCTTCTTTGGGGCGTGCTACGCGTTGGCCAAGAACCGTCGGCTCGCGAGCCATCCGATTCGATGAGCGAGCTGTCCGTATCGTTTCCCTTCTTTATTTATGCAACAAGACCCTTGTTGCAAAATCTCCATTTCTTTAATTTCCAGCAACAAGATCGTTGCTGCAAAACCTCCTCTTCTCTATATTATTGCAACAAGACCCATGTTGCAAAACCTCCTCTTCTTTGTTTCTAAAAAGTGCAACATCATCTCCCCTGCGTGTAATTTTGTGTACAAAGATGTGATGTAACTTTTGCAACAAAGGTATTATTCAAGTTTTTTTTTTGCAACAGTGTTGATGTTGCAGATTTTTTTTCCTCCTGCAACGTAGGTGATGTTATGGAAGAAAGTTTAAGAACATGGATGTTGTTGTAGAAATCTTTCTTGCAATAGGGAAGATGTTGCAAAAACAAAAAACAAAAAACTGAGCAATTAAGCGCCACTTGCGAACCTTCGTCCTGAAGCAGTTAGTCGTCATGGTTCTTTAGGCCGCGCATCCGCTACCGCTGACTCCTCATCGGTGCTTGCCGCCGCGGTGCCAGAAAAGTTATCGCCCCGACTAGCAACAAGTAGCAGCAAGCAGCCAACTTGCCTAGCTCGTCGTTCCATGGCCACTACCACCATCACCACCACATCGCCTTGCTGGTTGTGATCCCATCTACGTCTCTGCCTTCTCTTACTGAATGGGAGGAGATGTCATTGAGCCGCACGTGTGCTAAACTCGGAGGTGTCGTTCGTTCAGCACTAGATCAGTTGGACCGTGATCAAATCGCGAAGAGTACGAATACATCAACCACCTTATGGACGCTTTTGCTTTCGGTCTACGAGGGTACGTAGACACACTCTCCCCTCTGATAGATATGCTTCTCATACATAGATAATGGTTGTTCGTAGGAAATATTTTGATTTTCATGCTTCGTTCCCAAACAATGGCATCATGAGCTAGGTCTATGAGTAGATGTAACATTGATTTTAATCATCCTTTGGCGATAGAAATCCAAGAAAGATAACCTGAAAGGAGGGATCGGATGAAAAATAAATGCTGATGTCACTGCACTCCTTTCAGGTTATCTTTCTAGACTTTATCGGTGAGGTATCACCTGATCCAAATGTGCAGTGAGACGTTTGTTATTTAGATCATGCAAAATGAAGGATTGAGAAGAGAGGTCTAGAGGGGGGGGTGATTAGACACTTCACAAGTAAAAGTTGTGTTATGTTCCTTGGAATAACATTGTTAGCGCCAACCGCGGCTAGTGCTAATAATGTTTTCGCCGGTGGACTAAACAGCTAATATTTGAGTGCATTTCATGAATGGATCAATGGTTGAGCAAACAAAGATAGTTGACACCATTATCACCGATATTTGCTTTTATAAATACATCAAGATTCATTGAAACTAAACCTGCCAATATAATGAATGTGCAAATCCAGCGGATGGTGCTAGCATGGCTTCTTTTTTATTTTATTGTCTTTTTTTTAGCATATCAGTTGATTTCACTGAAATTACAGTCCACTCCCAAAGCCTTGACAAGTGTTCAGACAAAAACTTGGTGCATCACGTTGGGCTTTCGCTCTGGCGTCATCTAGAAAGTTAACCAGCTTAACTATATGGAGAATTTTAAGAACTACAACTTCGACTTGTGAAAGATCTAATCAGCAGGCCTGGTCGACTCTCGAAGTAGGCCGGGTCGACACTTATCACTTCACCACTTCTTCCGCGAGGTGCTCGAGCACTCCGGCCTCGCGTCCCAGCCAGTTCACGCCGAACGGGTGGCGCATCATGCCTGGATTTACCGTGCTCTGCCACAAGACTAGCGCGACGCCGACGCCTCTGGCCGTCTTTCGCCAGTTTTTCTGGTTGTGCGCGCGGTGGATGGTAATGATCTCTCGGATCTCTAGAACTCCTGCTGGTCAACTGATCAGCCGGAAGAATATTATTCTCAGTAAAAAAATGAGACGGAGTTGATCCAGTGGATATAAGTTTTTTCTAACCCATAGCACATATCTTAATAGTGTTGAATAGCTGAAACCCAATTTCTCGCCAACATATTCTTGCAACACCCAAAGATCTAGATTGACGTAGTCATAGGTACTGCACAAGAAGTCTTGAGAGTGGTTTTAGATGTGGTAATTTGACTATCCATCAACCGCTACTTCTGAGGTGAGGTTATATTGGCAGGTTTAGTTTCATCGAATGTTGGATGCTCAATCATTGATTCATTCGTGAAAGACACAAAATATTAGTTGTTCAGTCCTCCCGTGAAAATAATCAATCTAGGAGACACCACTCTCGAAAAGTGGGGTGCCTTGCGCATCCCCAAACTTAGGGTCTTTCCACTCCTTATTCTCCTCATATCGATATCTCACCCAAAACTTGAAACCTTCAATCACACAAAATTTAATAGACCTTTGTGAGATTGGTTAGTACGATGAGGAGTAAACTATTCACTTTGGTACTGTCAAAAACAAGATTCATGATTGTTCTCACACACGCCTACTGTACCATATCATTTCTACAATTTATATTGAGAAATATATGCCATAGAAACTAGAAAACAAGCAAACTATGCAATGAAAACAAAATCTGTTAGAAACAGAACAGTCTGTAATGATATGAACAGAAACCATACTTCTGCTACTCTAAGAATTATGATATAAATTGTTGGACGTGAGGAATTTGTCTATTAATCTTCTGCAAAAAGAATCAACTCAAAATCACTCTTCTACAAAAAATAACAGCTGATCTCGTGAGCGCAAAATTTCTGTTTTTTACAGTAAGATCACATTAACTTTCCCCCAAGTCTTCTCAAAGGTCTTACTTGACACTTTATTGAAACAAAAACTGTAAAACATGATTACTACAGTAGATTAATCATATGAATACACAAAAACAGTAAGGGTAAATATTGGGTTGTCTCCCAACAAGTGCTTTTCTTTAATGCCTTTTAGCTAGGCATGATGATTTCAATGATGCTCACATAAAAGATAAGAATTGAAACATAAAGAGAGCATCATGACGAATATGACTAGCACATTTAAATCTAACCCACTTCCTATGCTTAGGGATTTTGTGAGCACACAACTTATAGGGACAAGAATCAACTAGTATAGGAAGGCAAAACAAGCATAACTTCAAAACTTTAAGCACATAGAGAGGAAACTTGATATTATTGCAACTCCTACAAGCATGTATTCCTCCCTCATAATAATTTTCAGTAGCATCATGAATGAGTTCAACAATATAACCATCACATAACACATTCTTTTCATGATCTACAAGCATATAATTTTTTCTACTCTCCACGTAAGCAAAATTCTTCTCATTCGGAATATGGGAGCAAACTTAACAAAATAACTATCATGTGAGGCATAATCCAATTGAAAATTAAAATCAAGATGACAAGTTTAATGGTTAGCATTATTGTTTATAACATACTTTTCATCAAAATAATTCGTAGATAGCAACTTTGTTCTCATAATCAATTGGAACCTCTTCCGAAATAGTGGAATCAATACTAACTAATGTCAATACCTCTCTAAATCCACTTTCATAAATATCACACTAAGATTCAACTCCCTCCAAAATAGTTGGATCACTAATTCTAAAGTTGACACTCTTCCAAACCCACTTTTGATAATAGTATTATTCACACTCCAAAAGATATAAGTGAAGTTCATGGAGCATTCTACAATTGATATAGACTAACCAATATCCAAGCTCAAAATATATAAGTGAAGCACACGAAGCATTCTACAAAACCATGCTCAAAAGATATAAGTGAAGCACATGAATCATTCTATAAATCAATGAAGGGCTATCACATACTAGCAAGGTTCTTAAAGAAAAAGAAAAACACAAAGGACACAAATCATGTGAACAAAACAAAAACAGAGGTATACCGATAATTGTTGAAGAAGAAAGATGGGATGCCAACCGGGCATCCCCAAGCTTAGATGCTTGAGTATCCTTGAAATATTTACTTGGGGTGCCTTGGGAATCCCCAAGCTTGAACTCTTGCCTCTCTTTATTCTTCTCACATCGGCAACTCCTAGTTCTTTGAACACTTCATCCACACAAAACATAACAAAAACTTTGTGAGATCCGTTAGTATAATAAAGAAAATCACTACCTTTAGGTACTGTTGCAAACTCATTCCAATTTCATATTAGCACTATACCTACTGTATTCCAACTTCACCATGGCTCATACCACCCGATACTACCCATAGATTCATCAAAATAAGTGAACAACACAAAGAAAACAAAATCTGTCAAAAACAAGACAATTTGTAGTAGTATGAAAACTTCGTATACTTCTGTAACTCCAAAAATCCTAAAATTAATATGCAAATTTAAACAATTTGTACATAAGTAATGTGCAAAAAGTTTCAGACCCATTTGAATTTCCAGTAAAAAATGTAAATTCACGCGCTACAGCCAAAGTTTCTGTTTTTGTACTGCACATAGTAAACAAGCAATCTAATCATCCTAAAACCAAAGCTTGGCACATTATTTTTATAATAAAATGAATATATACAAGGGGATAATTATTTATAGAGAAACTTCCATTCAGCATATCTTGCTCGGCCTTCAGCTGCTGCTCCTCGTTCTTCAGGCTCCGGGCTATAGCGATGAGCTATTGCTTGAAGCGTTCTTGATCAAGGGGTTCCTCTGGGATAATGAAGTCTTCGTCTCTGAGGCTAACCTCCTCTTCGGATTCTGGCATATTTTTGTTATCTGATAATCCCCAAGTGCAGGGAATCATCGTAGCAATTCCCAAAGGTGGAAGTGATAAGTATGGAGTGTCGAAACCCACAGGGAGCTAAAGGCAAGATAAATATTCTCTCGAGTCCTATCTACCACTGATACGACTCTACGTATGCTATCTCTTGAGCACTGCGTTCGTTTTCCCTTGAAGAGGAAAGGGTGATGCAGCAAAGTAGCGTAAGTATTTCCCACAGTTTTGAGAACCAATGTATCAATCCAGTAGGAGGCTACGCGGAAGTCCCTTGTACCCACACAGACAAACAAGAACCTCGCAACTAACGCGATAAAGGGGTTGTCAATCCCTTCACGGCCACTTGCGAAAGTGAGATCTGATAGAGATAATATGTTAAGATAAGTATTTTTGTATTTTTATGATATAGATTGGAAAGTAAATATTTCAAAATAAAGTAGATCGGAAACTTATATGATGGAAAATAGACCCCGGGGCCATAGGTTTCACTAGTGGCTTCTCTCAAGATAGCATAAGTATTACGGTGGGTGAACAAATTACTGTCGAGCAATTGATAGAAAAGTGCATAGTCATGAGAATATCTACGCATGATCATGTATATAGGCATCACGTCTGCGACAAGTAGATCGAAACGATTCTGCATCTACTACTATTACTCCACACATCGACCGCTATCCAGCATGCATCTAGAGTATTAAGTACATAAGAACAGAGTAAAGCATTAGGCAAGATGACATGATGTAGAGGAATAAACTCAAGAAATATGATATGAACCCCCTATTTTTATCCTTGATGGCGACAATACAATACGTGCCTTGCTGCCCCTGATGTCACTGCGAAAGGACACCGCAAGATTCATATTTTATTGCATTTTGGCTTGATCCTTGAAATTCTATGCAACTCATGGAACCACGCAGAGAGTTGGGGATTTCATTATTTTCATATTTGAGTTTTCTCAAATTTTGAAAAGAGGATCATTTGATTTTAATTATTTTCTCTTTGAATATTTCTTTTATGAAAATAAAAGAGAGGGGATAAAATAAAATGACTTCCCCAAAATAATGAAATATTTGAGATTTAATATTAAAATCAAATAAGAATTTGATTCGGAGTTCTATCGCTATTTTATTTGAATTAGGATAAATATGTGTTTTTAAAAATTGCGTTAGAGGCCCAAATAAATGTTCACTTTGTCCTCTATGTTTTTAGAGGATGGTGAAAATTTATTTCAGGATTTTTGGAGTCCGTTCAGTATTTCTTTTCTTTGTTTTTCTGTGCGCGGAATTATTTAAATAAAGTCAACCGACCTAGCCGGGCCATGCCTGACTAGGACTCGCCCGGCCGACCTTCATAACCAGCGAGGCCCGACCCAGCCAAACCCTAGCGCCAGCACCGCCCCGCCCCGATCCGCCGCCGCCGCCGCGAGCCGCCGTCGCCGCCGTGAGCCGCCGCCACCGCCTCGCCTCGCCGCCGCCTCGCGCCACCCGATCCCGCTGCCCTGCCGCTGGAGTTGACCGCCGCCCCGCTAACGGAGTTGACCACCACCGCCGCCGCCGCCACGTGAACCGAGGTAGCCGCCGGTTTTTGTTAGAAAACCATTCAGTTTTTTTAGAACCCGCGGTTATTTTGTTTTAGATCGGTTTTATTTTCCCCCGATTTAGTTATTTACCGAACGCCCGTTCGTACGTTCGTTTAAACGAACTATTTTCACCGGTTAACCGCAGACAGCGAACGTTCGTTCGTTAGTCTGTTCGTCGGTTTTTCTTTTCCAGGGATTTTTCGCGATTATTTTCGATCGCGATTTCTGCCCTGATTTTCGTTTTAGTTTATCTTTTCGCTCGTTTATTGGAATCTGGCGATTCAAGCGCCTAGATCTTCGTCTCGAAGCCCTCTTTCTATTTAACCAACATGAACAAGATTTTGCTACTGTAAAATTTGTCTTAAGCCCAGATTAGTGAACGGATCTTGTTTCTTTCGCAGTTTGAGTTTCGTTGCTTCATTTGATTTGATTCTTTTTGCAAACCGGAGTTCTTAAGTTGTACTTTCTGGTTAGATCTCTTATTTGAGTTTTACCCGTGCTTTTGGTTGAGTGCTTATTGTATGTTTGTTCGTTTGCGATAGAGTACCCGAAGTGCGAAGCGTGCTACAACGAGTCTCTAGGTTTTAGGGATCATCAGCAAGTCAAGTAACACTTTGATCATACCTCTTTACTACCCAGTTTTATTGCATTAGATCAATCCTCAAACAATTGCATGGTTAGGATCAGATTAACATGTGTGTTTTGGGAAATAGATGAGGTAGTACCTATTTACCTGTTTATTATCAAACCTTTGGGATTTACTTCTACGTTGCTTATATTGCTATGCTATGCTCGTAGATATGGTTTGGTTCGAGTGATTCATGACAGATGTGAGTATTGTTAATTAATGGTTGAACTAAGGTGGCTACTTAAATACACATCTAGGTGGATTGCTTGAAGGCACCCTGGAGTACCCAGTGGTTGTTAGGGCACCTGGAGAATCCAGTGTTGTCCTAGGATATCCCGGAGTACCCGTGTGATCATCCTACGGTCCGCCACCCAGGCTCAAAGGGATCATGAGATTATTCATGCTAGAAACTTCTGTGTGCAGCCACAAGCCGATATGGGCCCTGGCATAGTTGATTAAGTTGCGTGAAGCTCTTGAAGAGGTAGACTAGCAAATGTAGTGTGTTGTAGGTGGTACTGTCTATCTAGAGTAGAGAGTTAATGCTTCAGAAAGATTGTGTCTCGAATCTCCGACCATGGATGCATTCGAGTCTTGTGGGGAAAAGTGCGCAAACCTCTGCAGAGTGTATAAACTAATCATGGTTAGCCGTGTCCCGGGTTAGGACGTCTTGAGTATCTAGTTCTTGGATTATCATGTTGATCTCATCACTCTTAATATAATTTGATTGGTTTTAATGATGATGTTTAATTGGGATTGAGTTGGAGGAACCTTCTAAATGTTTAACAACCACCATGATAGTTAAATAAAATTCATTCCTTTGTTGTAGGGAAAAATTGGCTTTATGCAAAACTGTAATATTAGAGCTTTCCACCAGCCATATATGCATGTAGTGATAGTAATTATTCTGTTCATTACTCTATGTGTTACATTGCCAGCATATTCCATGTGCTGACCCGTTTAGGGCTGCAACGTTCATGTTGCAGACTTTTCAGACGACGAGTAAGGTGACATAGGTCGTTGTCTTTCACTCAGTGATGTCGTTGGAGTTGATGGACTCACTTTATCTTCCAAGCCTTCCGCTGTTATCGATTTTAGATGGCCTTAAGCCATATTATTGTGATAAGTTCTCTTTTGAGACATTCGATGTAATAAGTGTGTGATTGCTACTCTGTTATAATTCCACAAGTACTGTGCGTGTCAGCATTACCGATCCAAGGATGACACTGATGCACAGAGATCAGACTATTTGAGGTTTGGTCGCTACAGTTAGCCCAAATTATATGGATCGAGGGACCCCGTTTGGGACAGTGGTGTTTACCGACGACGGTGGCAGGTGTCACGAGGTGACGCATGAGGACACCGAGGTCATGACCCGGAAGGGTATGTTGGTGGGTCCATAAGACTATAAGGCAATAGACATGTTTTGTTGAAGCATCAATGGTCCGTCGTACGACAAGTGTATGGAAGTACCGGGCTAGGAGCTTCACACTGTTGGTAAAGTGTGAAACATATGCATAGTGTAAATCTATTCGAATGGACGTGTCCTCGGTCATGGGACACGGTTCGTACTAGGTCACACTATTTGGTCTGTGTAGAGTCGGGATGAATAAACCACATAATGTTATTACTAATAATGAACCAGAGAAAGGTAAGGTTTACCGCACTTGCAGTGCAGGTGCATACATATCAGATGATGTCAATAATATGAGAATTTAGCCATGGAATGGCTATTAAATAGACGATCGTCTAACCGAAGGACTTGTAATGGATTTGGATTAGATCATGAGAATATCTGGAATATGAATTCGTTATTTGATATGCGCTTTATCTTCGTTATACCGTGTTTACTTTGGTAGTTACCTTGCTAGATAATTTTGTTATGACATAATGAAGAATATTGTTAGATAGTTATGATATGCCATTATAGATTTTGTTTCTCTAATAATATATGCATGCTTGAATGGCATGAACAGCCTTTCTTGGCATATATGGTATATTGTTTGCTTCTGAATATATTCATAAGTACTCAGAAGCTTTCTACATCGCCAGATTCATTTAAGGAACCGTTATGCACTAGTAAAGAGTCAAAGTGTTCATGTGCTAGAAGAGTAGCCCAGTCAAATCCCAGTGGATTGGAGCCGCTCCAAGTCCTTGTGTCCTTAGATACTGCTTTTCCACTGCCCCCATATTTGTAACAACCAATTGTAGTTATATTTGTTCCAGCAATAGTGGCTTGTAGATCGATTTGTAGATGTTCCAGTGTTCATGTTACCTGTTGTGTGGCGACCGTCTAGCTACAATGGTATCCAGGCGGGGGTGCACACCTCAATGGATTTCCTCATGAATGAACTTGATCCCTTTTTCTCTCTCTTTCTTCATCATCGATGTCTTGTACTAAACTTTTATACTTCATTGTACAAACCAATATTTTTATTTGCAACATTTTTTACATAATTAGGCACAACAATTTTTTATTAAGATTTGATATATTTGTTGCATCATTTTATTAAAAAATAATGCAATTGTTCTATATTGAACATTTAAATTTTCAAGAAAATATTACGATCATTCATTTTCGAGACATTGTCATAGTTTTTTTTTAAAATTTGTCTAAAAAACAGTCAAACTAAAATATCAAAATCACAAACCTCCACGTTTTAATTTGTGGCCTTGGATAACTAACTTTGATGTGTTCATGGGAGAGCATGCTGATGTATATCTTAATATCCTTAAATATTTGTAAGATATATCCCTAAATTGTGGAATCCATCAGTTATTTTAATAGAGACTTCTAGTGTAGGATGTGTAGGATTGAGTGTAATAATTATAAATTCTAGAGTATATACAGTGTTCACATAAGCATGTCATTAATTAATTTACATCCCTAGTTTAGTGGAGTTTTGTAGTCAGCACTATGCTAATTTCAGACAACACTACTAGTTAAGAGACTCTTGTAGGCAGAAGCTATTAGTGCCCCCAAATCCCTAAAAGTACTCGTCCCTGATATCTAGCCAAAACACCAGTTGCGTGCCACATTTTTCACATGCCAGTAATAGTCCACTACGCCTTCCAATGTGTATGCCACTTGTAAGTAGAGCCCAGAACCGGACATGCTTCAAATTGCTAGTGGCGTGTTTGCCAATGTACACGGCCCTAGTCAAGCTATTGCTAGTGGTGTGACTACATGAAGGATCTGCTTCAAACCACCGACCACTACCCGTAGGTCTAATACAACACCCTCCCCCGTCTCTTATCCTTTGAAACACTCCCAATAACCTATTTTTATTTATCGTGTGCACCCGATCCATTCACCACTCCCCCCTCCCCTGACCCACTGCCTTCCCGTGAACGATGCCTCCTCCTGTCCATGTTGCTTCATCTGCCACAATGCCACAGTGCGGTAATTGCACCCCCCCCCCCCCCCCCCCCCCCCCCCTCCACTTCAACATCGCCCAGTCACCACTGTCGCGCGCAAGATATTTTTCTCTTATGTTTTGCTTCGGAAAGGGGCAAGCCTATGGAGGCGATGCAACTGTGCTCGTTGCTTGCTTCTATCAGCAATGACATGCACTGTGATCGAAGTCACGCAATGTTTTGATGCGATCGGCGGTGCTTGTTGTCGTTGTGACCAAAGACGATGTGTTATCTGATGCGGGGCGATGGGACTTGCCATTGCGTACCAACAGAGACATTACATGCGTCGATACGGCATGCTAGACTAGACAAGCGGCATGTTACAACCGAAGACATAGCATGCACCCTCACCAGAGCTCGACGGCCATATAAGAGAATTAGTTTAAGGTATAGCACAACCTGGCATCACTTTAGTAGACCAATCAGATTTTCATTACTCAAGCCGAAGCACCGCAATATTACATTTAATAGAGAAAACTCACCTGCAGTATATCTTTACCGACTATTTATCTTTGGCAAATGTCACATCTATGGTAGGAAAAGTAAAATTTCTCCTGCTGTTGATACTGCTAGAAAATACAATTTGAACCGGTGGTCAAAAGATAAATAACCTTTGTAGTTTGTTGTCTTCTCCAAGATGGATGTTATATGAGAACCAGTGGTCTCGCGACATGAGAGTTCCAGTCGGAATGTCATTGTTCAAACCGGCGGTGGTCAATCAATTCTTGTGGATCTTGTCCTAAGTTGTGGCTAGATTAGAGTTGTGACAAAAGCTCAGGTTGGTAGTGTAGCTGAGGCTGTATATGATGATCATCAAGTTGACTTGCCAATGGGTTTAAGAGTGGTGCAGCTCATATGACTGTTTATTTTGCCGTCCTGTCAAAACATCGGAGGAACTCTGCATGTATCATATTATAAGAAATGAAAGAGACATGTTTTTTTAGTTAACTACTACTGCCCAAAAGTAAAAGGAACAAAATCCTAGAAGTACTGAAGCATTCGAGCCATGGCTTGCTACAACAGGGAGATATATGTGGCTTACCATTGTCATCGTCAACTACTTTAATGAAGGCCAGGAAGAATGAAACGGCCTCCTTAACCAAGAATGGCATATACAGCCAGCCTTACCCAAGTTGTATTGAAGTCTTGTAAGCCCATGTGTTGTTCTACTCACACTCGTTTAAATAATAAAAATGAAATCTATAGTGAATCTGTGATATATAGAGAAGCAGATCTTGTGACAACTAGAAAAAAGAAGTAGGAATAAGACATGTTTCCATATGTTGCATCTTTAAAAGAAAAGAAGAAGAAAAAAGTTTGTTACAACCTAGGGGATCAGAACTTATATAGTCCTCCTTCCATTACAAAAATATTTAAATCTCTAGGTATATCCTATATAAGTCAGGCATCTTTAAATTTGGTCAAGTCTAAATAAAAAAAACTAGATGAAAAATATCAACTATGTATGTGTATATATATTACAAATATACGCTAAGACGAATCTTTGATGCTATAAGTGTATGTGTATTTATGTAACTTGAAATATTTGGAAATGCAGAGACTGACTAATTTGTGCATTTACAGATACAAATAATGTGGTATGGGTTAGAAAAAGCATATACTCACTAGATCAACTTCTTCTCATTTTTTTTACCGAGGATATTATTCTTTGGACTGATTAGTTGATTAGCAAGAGTGCTCCAGATCAAAGAGATCCTTACTACATTTGCACTTGTAAATTCATCCAGATCCTTCAAAACTAAATATAGCCGGATGTGGTACCATCCCCCGTGTGCGCACAACTAGAAGAACTTGCGGAAGACAGCCTGAGGCGGCGACGCCACGCTGGTCTTGTGGCAGAGCACAGAAAATCCGAACATGATGCGCCACCCATTGGGCGTGAACTGGCTGGGACGCGAGGCGGTGAAGTGAGAATTGTCGACCCAGCCTACTTTACAGTATCGTCCCGGCCTGTTGATTAGACCCTTCACAAGTCAAAGTTGCAGTTTTTAAATTTCACTATATATTTAAGTTGGTTAACATTCTAGATGACGCCGGAGCCAAAGCCCAATGTGTTGCACCAAATTTTTGTCGGAAAAGTTGTCGAGGCTTTGGGAGTGGACTGTAATTTCAGTGAAATCAACTGATCAGCTAAAAAGTAAGACAATAAAATCAAAAAAGAAGCCCTGCCAGCTCCATCCGCTTGATTTGCACATTCATCGTAAAGCATGTCGGGTCGACACTCTAAAGTAGGCCGGGTCAACACTTCTCACTTCACCACTTCTTTCACGAGGTGCTCGGTCACTTTGGCCTCGTGTCCCAGCCAGTTCACGCCCAACCACTACTAGGGAAAACCCTAGCAGTAGCGCGGGTATTTTGCCTATCAGTAGTGCGGGACGACGCGGTACTCATAAGGCGCTACAGCTAACAGATAGCAGTAGCGTGTCATCTCACGCTACTGCTATACATGGCTAGCAGTAGCGAGCTTTAGTGTAGAGCGTTGCTGCTAATATCTGCAGTGCTTTTTAGCAGGAAGCGCTACTGGTAAGGAAGCGCTACTGCTAAATTTATTCCCCTTGCTACCGCTAGTTTTATTAGTTTCTATCTTTTTCTATATATTTGTTTCGTATTTGAATAGGCTTTATACAGTAATCTTTAGCATATCATACCCATACAAATGTAATCATAGCATATACATACTGATAGTCTCACCAAATCATGTCATCATCATAATCATCATTCAACATAAAGTGGTCTCTCGTCATCATCTCGAAGATAGCGATACAAGTCTCGATTACTTGCAACTACATCGTCATCCATCTAAACAATGAGTGAGAGCGGAACTATGTAGTACATGAGTTTGTATCCCTCTCTCGCATTAGCGTGAATCTAAACTAACTACTGGCTGTTGCTCGGAAACCGGAAACCGGTACACCTGGGCCTGACACTCCGGCCACTCGTCGTATACTCCTGGCGTAGCACTTCTTCGCCATCGATGATCTATGCACCTGCATCGTCACATGAGTCAATGATATGCAACATATATAGTTGAGCAACAGAAAGAGACAGACTTGGCAAGAATAGAAGCAACATATCATAAGCATAAATAACAAAGTTCATCGTACCCAAAATGCCCTAACTAGAGTGATCTTTGGTAGTCGAGGAGGACGGTTTAATTACATCACAAATAAAGTTTCATCGTGCATAACTCAAAGTTTTGTCATACAGAAAGTATGGACTAAACAGACACATTGTAATATATCGAGAATCACTCCAACATGTCGTGCCATCCATCCATGTCAGGGAGATAGTCCCCGAGCTTAGTGAAAGGCTTTAGGTCGAGACGCTGAGAGGCTACGCGTGTTCGGACGTCTTCCCACGACATTTGTCCTTCTTCGTAGATCATCCCTATTTTTTCGACGACCTCCTTCATGATGATTTGGGCAAGTTCGCACTGGATGTGATAGAACTCAGCTCGAAGTCGATGATCCTCGATATCTCCTAAGTCCTTTGCCCATTGCAGAATATGAGCATCGCCAGATCTAGGTGACATGCGAGGGTTATGGTGATTCCGTCTGTACTCCAGCATGTGGTGTAGGACATAGAATCCATAATTAAGAGAATCACTCGGTTGCTGGATGGAGCAGAAGTCGGTCTTATGGCCGAAGGCGGGCCTGCTGTCCCTTCTTTTCTTGTCCTTGACCTCTCCACCCTGTGTGCCATAGTAAAACATAGCACTGTCAAGAACAGACTTGATGTGGGTGTAATCCTTTTTGCTAATGTTCTTCGACGAGTCCAAGTAAAGAGTGTGGGAGTATCGGGGGTAGAGGGTGATGAGGACGACGTGCCCGCCGCTTCGCTAAATAAGTACACCTCAAATTAATTAGCCTCCACCGTGCAAATGAATGATTGAAATCAAAGGAAGGATATTCGCGCGGATGACTTACAGGGGATGATAAGGCATGAAAATTGTCTCCTTGTCCTTATTGGCGAGCATGAAATTGACGAGGTATTCCCTCGCGTATTCACGGTGCTTTGCGCAGACTGCCAAGAAGCCCTCGTGCATGAATTATGGGTGAGCGACACAGATATAAGATATCTGCTCAACTCCGATGAGGCTGTTCATGTGCAAGGCATAAAGGCGGACAAACGTAAAATCCAACTTCTTCAAGTGAAGCATGTCGAAGATGTAATCGAATCGAAGGAAGAACTTCTGCGCGGGAAATTTGTTGACGTACGACAATTGCCGTGGCACGTTAACCACGTAGAGTGGGTATCCTGGATTTTTCGAGGCGATGAGGCCTTTCTCTATCCGTAGCACATCGTCATGAAGTCTCCTTGCATCACCGAATCTGGCCCCTATCGCTACTTTAGGTAGTACTGGTTCACCGGGGATATACCATTTTGCCGCACCGGGGATATCTATCCTGTCTTGAACTCAAGGTTGTTGAGGCGGCTGGATGATAGAAGCAGCTTTGTTGCCTTTCCTCGGTTTCTTCTTAGACTTCTTTGTTACTGGAAGGTCGTCCATAATACGTTCGGACTCCGGAGGCAGCAATTCAGGCACCGACCCATCACGTTCAAACCCTAAGTAGGCGACAGTATTGACATAATGTTGAGTAACATCGTCATCCTCATCCTCATCCTCATCTATGGCGATGTCACCAGCGACTAATGGAGCATCTTCCTCACCCCGTCCGCTATCACCCAGCACGACAGCTAATCCTAATTTGGTAGGTGAGGTGTTGATGTTCATACCTAACTGCATGCTCGTGGGTGTGCTCCCGGCCGCCTCCAGACGAAGCAGACTCTTGGGCCTCAATAGGACCCACCATTGCAATCACCAAGCCACCGCTGGGTCTCGTCGTCATCCCCCCGTAGTACCAGAGGAGCCAAATTCTCATGGCCCGGTTTGACACTGGCCACGAAAACCTTGAAGACGTCCGAGGGGATTAGCCGGTTGTGGAATAATGGTTCCGTCGGCTCCATTATCGTCGCCTTCCCCACGTCCACCTTATGGTCGCCGATAGTGTACAATCTAGTGCACGGGTTTACGTCAGCCTGCAAAGAAATGTCTACGACGTGAGATATCCGAAAGGCAACGAAAATGGGAGATTATACATTTGTTGAAGAGGGCCGGTGTGACAGATACTGTAAGGGCATCGAGCTCAGCCAAAGACGAAGCACCGTCGAGCACGTCCTGTGCGGGAGCCGGTGCGGGAGCAGGTGCTGGCGCAACTCTAGTTGAGCTGCTCCCGAAGAAGTCAGCAAGGGGAAAGTCCGCTGCAGTTTTTTCTGGATTTTGCCTGCTCCAATTGAAAACGGCCAGAACCAAGACATTAGACATATCTGCAACCACCTATTTTGCGGCAGCTACTGCTGTTGCGACTGTCTCGGATGATTTCTTCTCAACCGCAATCTCAACCTTCTTATCGATGTTTGCTTCAGTTAACTTCCGTATTTCCTTTCTCTCCTCCGTGGTCTCATAGTAGTACTTCTTCCACGTGACGCGCCCATATGACGGTCGAGTCTCCACCGGGAGTCCTTTCAATATGTTCAACACCTGGTTGAATGGAGTGTCCCACTTGGGCCTCCCAACGCCTCAAACGGCGAGTCACTTTGGGCCGCAATCCTGTGTTGCTCTCTCTGCAAAAGGCACAAGGATCGTTTACAAATATGACTAACGTGCAGTCGAATTGATCAGAAACTAAAATTACTAGCAGTCTCATGAACTCCGTCGTGACCGCGTTCGTCTCAAAAACCTTCTTCACTGGGTCCCAACGGTGCCGGGCCCTGAGGACGTCATGCTCCTGCGGGACGGTGAACTCCTCCAAGTGGTCTGGGATGCCCAGACTCTCGCGTTCCACGTCCTCCTTGGCCCATATGGACCTCTTCCCGCCGTAACCATGGCTTCCGAGGTGGTGGCACCCCATGTTCCTCTGTTGAAGCCCCTTCATGTACTTCGACTTTTTTTTGGCAGCTTCGGCCTCGCAAGCCGCCTTGAATATTTCAAAGTGCTCTTCCGTGATTGTCGGATTATCCTTTACAATCTCGGAGTAGGGTTCCTTTCTGTTGACGATCCGATGTTTCACCCTTGCTTTCCAGGCGGCCAACGCGTCGCTAAACTTGGTCATGGCATATTTTTTTATCCTCTTCATTGTCGGGTCCTTATCTGGATCTTTATAATCCTTTTCATTCCGGCCCGGGAACAAGAATATCTGGTGCAGCTTCTTTAGGAGGGAGGACCTCATATTATCTATCTTCTTTAGTTTCTCATCGTTGGTGGTGGCGGTTGTCCGTACGATGCAGCCTATTTGATTGCCGTAGCACACGCGTGCTTCCGCCGACATGTTTGTCTCAAAATTGCCGTCATCCACCTCCATGACCACCAGTCTAGTAGTCCTGAGCTTGTTGGGAAGCCGTTGCCTCTTTGCTTTCGGTTTTATACCGGCACCACTAGTCTCGACGCCGGTCTCAGTCTCAGCGCCGGTCTTGATGCCGATCTCAGTCTCAGCGCCGGACTCGATGTCGGTCTCAGTCTCCGATGTGACAGGTGGACCGAGCAACATCAATGGTTGATCGTCGGCTTCCCTCAAAAATTCGTCTGCCTCCAGGTAGACGTTGTCGCAGTCACCAGAACCCTATCCTTCATCGTTGCTAGCCATGTTTCCTACGACTAAATCTAGTCAATTAATTCTAGACCTAATAAAATGAATAATGACATAAAAAAAGTCCTATGCTTTACAGGAACGTTGACTCCTTCCCGGTGCGACAAATCCCGGGCACTCGATATGTCCTAGTTTGTAGCACAAGTCATGCCGAAATTCATGGAAAATTTCGGCATGAATTTTGCTAAAAAGTGGACAAATCGAGAACCTGGAATCTGCCGGAACGGAAATGAATCAACATTCCAGCAAAACATAGGCCACTCGGCTTCATTCCCTGGAAAAAGTGTTCAAATATCCATCTTCGACACCGCAACACATGTCCAAATATACACGAGCAACCACATGTCCAAATTTCACAAGCTAATTCAAAAACTAAGTGTACAAGAAAATTCATTTAACTACTAATAGAACAAATTCAGTTTACTTTAGTGCTCTATAATGATGAAAGGAAAAAAATTCAGTTAACTATTAATTTCATTCATTTAGGTTGTTCATTTAACTTCACCTAATTAACCTACCATACCACTACTACTAGCACCACTACTACCCTAATTAACCTAGCAAAACCCTACTGCCCTAACTAAAAAGCATCTAATTAACATCTACTAGTATCACTATGTACCACTAGCAGCACTGCTACAACATTTTCTTCATTTTTTCTTTAAAAAATTTTGTGAAAACAAAAACCCTAATTAAGCCCTACTACCCTAACTAACTTTTGCTCTAAACCAATTTTTTTGCTCTAACATCTACTACTTAACATCTTTTGCTCAAAACTGATTTTTCTGCTATAAACTAACTTTTGCTCTAAACTAATTTTTGCTCTAAATGCAAAGAGAGAGGAGGGGGGGGGGGGGGGGGGTGTGGGCTTACAGAGGGGAGAGAGTGTGGCGGGGAGGTGCGGCCTCGGGCGGCTGCGGTGAGGATGAGTGCGGCCTCGGGGGGAGACGGTGAGGTTGCGGGCGTCGACGCCGGTAGGAGACATCGGCGAAGTGGGGCGATGTCGAATTGGGGAGACGGCGGCAAAGTGGGCGAGTGATTTGGGGGAGAAGTGGTGGCCGGGAGGAGGGAAACCTCTGGTTAAGTGAAACATAACGGTACCGCGTTACTGAAAACACGCTATAGCTAAGTTAGCTATAGCGTGTTTCAGCAAATGCGCTACTGCTATGCCTTCCTCCTTTTTTCCTTTTTCATTTATTTTTATTTACATTTTATTTTTTTCCTTTCTCCTTTTTCTATTTCTTTCATTTTCATTTACTTTTCTATTTTTTTCATTTTATTTTCTTTTCGTTAGCAGTAGCGCCTTACAACTAAACGCGTTGCTACAACAATATTAACGGTAGCGCGGTTTCCGAAAGATCGCTACTACTATGTGCAGCCTATCGGCTTAGTGGTGGGAATTTTAGTAGTAGAGCTTTTACGATGAGACGCGCTACTGCTATACATGTGTCTGTAGCACGCTTATTCTGCACGCGCTACTGTTGTGTAGCAGTAGCGCGCTTTTTTGACAAGCGCTACTGCTAAACTTCTGTGTATAAGGTTTTCCCTAGTAGTGAACAGGTGGCGCATCATGCTTGGATTTGTCGTGCTCTACCACAAGACAAATGCGGCGCTGCCGCCTCTAGCCATTTTCCGCCAGTTCTTCTGGTTGTACGAGCGCGGGGGATGGTACCACATCCGGGCTATATTTAGTTCCAAAGAAACTGGATTAATTTACAAGAGAAAATGTAGTAAGGTTCTCTCAGATCTCTAGCACTCTTGCTAATCAACTGATCAGTCGGAAGAATAATTTCCTCGGTAAAAAAAAGAGGAGAAGTTGATCCATTGAATAAATCCCTCTATAAAAATGGCCACTATCAGCATTGCATTGCAACATGCATGCAATGATTGCTCCAAGACTATAGCGTTTAATTCCGGTTAAAGGGCTATGTAAGAGACTAAAGTCTGGGGCACATAGGGTACTACAATCTTGCTTGCCCACTATGCATTTTCCATTATAGAGTGCAAAGCAATGAATTGATGGAAAGTGTATACTGTTTATTCTACCTTGAGTCACTCCCCTATCCTCACCATAACCAAACTAGTCAAAAACGCCTCATATTCTGATTTTGGTGGTTCTTCCAGTGAACCCCAACATGGAATTTTGCATACAACACAAAACTCTTCTAGGGACATGGTGAAGGCATTATCATAAAGCTAAAAGAGACTAAATTCTCGGGGGTGAAACTTAAACTTCTTGGTAAATGATTCAGTAAGATGGTAATGTTGAATGCACTTATCTGTGATGAAGGGTGCGAGCTCGATGTTATGACTGTACTACTCGAACTCTTCCTTAATGCTCGCACCCATCATGAAGTCATCACACGGCCAAAGACATGATTTGGTGTCTGCATCCCGCGTCGAGCTTTCACTAGAATCAACATAGGACTGTCGTACCGAGGCCTCACTCGATGATGCCTCCAAGGACATCCTCCTTGAAGAACTCCTCTTAAACCAGCTCATTATTCCTATGAACAAATTTCTGAAATTTTTTGAGTCACAAAATAAAGTTAACAAAACTTCACAATAATGATAGCAACTACTCATATGGATGCCTAGAGCCTAAAACAAGCATTCAAACTACTTGAAACTTCAATAATTCAACATGCAATCTCAACTACAGCAGCACGTAAAGTAGCTAATTACTCTAAAAATAAACCACTGAAACAAAAACTAATTGTAGGAGTCGGGGAGTTACATACCAAGGAGCAATCTCCCAAAACAGTTTCAGAAACGGAGCTTTGAGCAAAGAGATCGAAATCCACGGGGTTGAGAGCAAGAACATGAGGGGGAGAGAAAGAAATGGTGATTTCTTTCTGGAGGTACATGATGACACGGGGGGGGGGGGGGGGGGGGGGGGGGGGGGGGGGGGGCGAGGGGTACCCTGGTGTCTAGTGGAGACCCGGGACAACCCCCTGTGATGTTATCGGTGCAAGATATTCTCAAATAGTCACAAAAAATCATATTAAAATTTCAGATCATTTTGAGAACTTCTATTTTATTGGGCATTTTTTTATTGCACGGAAAATTCAGAAAATAGGATAAACATGGCATTTATTGTATTTAAATAAATATAACATAAAATATAAGGTGGGTACAGAGAGTTGTGCCTACTGAATTCATCGACCACATGCGTCTCAAAAATGATCCATTACTAAGGTTGATCAAGTCTTATTAACAACCACTTCCAATTAACATGAACCCGAAGAATTTTTGTAAAACGCTATGTTACCTCAAAGAGGAAATGAAAATCCCCAACAATAAGTATTTCATATTTCTTTTTGGTAGTAGGTAGAGGTAGTTAAAAACTTCCAACAGTAATTGTCGGAGATTTTTCAATATACATCTTTTCAATAACGTTAGTACCATTCACTTCAAATTGCTTCTTCGAAAAATGCACCGTATGTTCTTTACCATTGACATGAAAAGTGGCCTTGCTTTTGTTGCAATCAATAACAGCCACTGCAGTATTTAGGAAATGTCTACCAAGGATAATCAACATGTTGTCATCCTCGGGCATATCAAGTATCACAAAGTCTGTCAAAATAGTAACAAGAGCAACTACAATGGGCACATCCTCACAAATATCGATAGATATAGAAGTTGATCTATCAACCATTTTTAATGATATCTCAGTAGGTGTGAGTTTATTCAAATCAAGTCTTTTTTATAAAGAGAAAGACATAACACTAACACCAGCTCCTAAATCACACAAAACGGTTTTCACAGAATTTCTTTTGATGGAACATGGTATAGTTGGTATTCCTGGATCTCCTAATTTTTTAGGTACTCCATCCTTAAAAGAATAATTTGCAAGCATGGTGGAGATTTCAGCTTCAGGTATTTTTCTTTTATTAGTGATGATATCTTTCATAAATTTAGCATAAGGGACCATCTTTAAAAGATCAGTGATACGAGTACGCAAAACGACTGGCCTAAGCATTTCAGTAGAGTGTTCGAATTCTTCACCATCCTTTTTCTTAGTTGGTTTAGGTGGAAAGGGCATGGGTTTCCGAACCCGTTGCTTTCTTTCTTAACCATGTTTTATGGCCACAAAGTCTCTTTTATCATAGCATTATTTTTAGGTTGTGGGTTATCAAGTTCAACAACAGGTTCTATCTTAACATCATTATCAGGTTCCTTATCATTATCAGGTTCAGCATCTACATGAGCATCCTCATTGTCATTTTCATCATCACTAGATGAATGTTCATTACCAGATTGAGTTTTTGCATCAGAGATTGAAATATCATTATCATTATCAGAAGGTTTCTCTGCCTCAGGTTCACTAGAAGTATTCAAAGTCCCATTATTTTTCTTCTTCCTTTTCTTTCTAGACGGACTAGTTGCATCAAGATTAATTCTTTTTGAATATTGTTCAATTCTATTAGGATGACCTTCTGGATAATGTGAATCTTGAGTCATTGTGACTCCTCTAGTCATTACTCTAACAACATGATCATTCATATTTTTATTCATTTCATTGAATAACTTCTTTTGAAATTTAGAAACTTGTTGTAATTGAGTTTTGAACCATAGAAGCATGTTTTCCTACACCTCCAGTCATTACTCTAAACAACATGTCACCTTCATCAAACTTTAAAAGGGAATTTACCTACACCACCCGCGGTGTTGTGTTGAGACCATGTATTTCTTCAATGGGTGGTAAATTCTTAACATCTTCAGCTTTAATACCCTTTAATACCCCTCTTCTTTGTAGTGGGTTTAGGCGGTGGTTTAGGAAGTGTCCATTAATCATGATTCTTCAGTATATTATTCAATTGCTCCTCAGCTTGTTCGACAGTCTGTTCTCTAAAAACACAACCAGCACCACTATCTAGGTGGTCCCTAGAAGCATTGGTTAGTCCATTATAAAAGATATCAAGTATTTAATTTTTCTTAATAGGCTGATGAGCCAAATCATTAAGTAACTGGATAACACTCCCCCAAGATTGGGGGAGACTCTCTTCTACAATTTGCACAAAGTTAAACATTTCCTGTAAGGCAGCTTGTTTCTTATGAGTAGGAAAATATTTTTCCGAGAAGTAATAGATCATATACTTGGGACTACGCACACAACCAGGAGCAAGAGTATTGTACCATATGTTAGCATCACCCTATAATGAGAATGGAAATAACTTGAGAATATAATAGTAGCAAATTTTCTCATCATAAGCAAATAGGGTGGCTATATCATTTAATTTAGTAAGATGTGCCACAACCCATGGAACGGATCAGATTCAACCAAAGTAATTAAGTCTGGGCTGACATAAAATTCATAATCCTTATCTATAATAAAGATAGGTGAAGTAGCAATCTTAGGATCATATTTCATTCTAGCATTCAAAGATTTTTCTTTCAACTCGCGTAATAATTTCTTGAGATCTTCCCTATCCTTACAAGCAAGAAAGTCTCTAGCTATTTCTGCATCCATAACATAACATTTGAGTATCATAGGAATTTTAATTCTAGGAGAGCAAGGTCTAATAGGTGTTTCAATATTTTCAGTTTCAACGACTTCATCAGTTTCAATAATATCATCAGTTTCAGCATGTTCAATTTCCTTAGGTCTACCAAGTTGTTCATCAAGAAATTCATCTAGTGGCATAATATCATCAACCAAGGTACTAGCATCATCATTAGCATCATTCATAGCAGAGGTAGCATCATCTATAACTTGCAACATATTAGGAATTGACCCCACGGTTGGCTCATGGGCAAGAAGATTCAAAGAGGACTTCTCTTTACTCATACATAGAACTAAAGAGAAGCACAAACAATTTCTTTCCACTTTTATTCAGTCCTTTGTTGTCCCTTAGTCTAGTACTTACATAGGTTACCTACTTATACCGTTAATTTTATCATGGCTATGGATGTAAGGATATGACATTGTACAAAACTTTTTGATACTTTAATTCAATATATACAGTAGGAGCCTCTCCTACTGTTTCAGGTGTCAAAAAACATATTAGGAATAATAGTATGTGGTGGTGTTGCAAGTCTATTCAAAACAGAAGGTAAATCAAGTGCAGAGCTAGATGGAAGTTTCTTACATCCTCGAGTATTAGAGTGAACGGTCTTGGTTCTAGTATCTTTCAGATTCTTCATAGTGATCCATAAATTTCTGGCATGGGGCATGACGAGAATTATTATTTCTCATTGAGTGCTTGCATATTTTATGCCTTGGAGACAGAACCAATGAGTTTGACAATGATGATGATCGTTTGGGCCCGTTTAATCAGAGGTCTTTAATGGATATGAATATGTAATTAATTAGATGTCCTTATGAGGCCCTTGGAGTTGAGAACTGTACAATTGTCTTTTGTATGTCAGATGCTACACCAAAAGCATGTAAAACGAGACATGTATATCCTAAATTTTTCCCTAATAATAAAGTGGCTATCGCTTTTGCCCGCTGGCTCACCGTCACCGTCATTTTGCAGAAAATCCCTGCGTTTCTTTGTATTCAACCCGCAGTCCTATTTTAAGTGGTTGCGCGAGAGAACGTTTCGTTTTTGCAAAAAGAACACTGCACTTTTTAGTATTCAACCAGCGATCCTTTTTTAATTAAGAGAGAAAAGAAAAAGGAAAAACACCCTCGCGCACGACCCCTCCGAATCTCATCTCTGCCTCCAGTGCGCCGCCACCCCTTGCCACGCAGCTGCGCGCCACCGGGCGCGACGGCGGTGATCTCCGGCTAGATTCGGTCGAGGAGGCGAGGCAGGGTCCGGATCCTGTTCCGGGGATGGCGTGGAGGTGATCCAGGAGACGCGGGAGGAGGTCTAGCAGCGGGGCTTGAACTCCAAGTTCATGGCGTCGGCGTTCGTCGCCGGTTACGAGCGAGATGGCGAGCTCCGGCTGAGTCTCTACATGGATACGGTGGCGCTGCACCTGTGAGAGAGACATAGGCGAGGGGAGAGATAGAAAAGAAGGAGGGGCATCGAGAAGGAGAGGGCGCGAGGAGCGGCGGGGAAGTCCTGGTGGTGCCCGTCTCCTGCAGCAGCTCAGCTCCGGGGCCGCGTTGCGACACGGCGTCGACGCGAGGCGATGGAGATGAGCAGCTTCTGTCTATCCTGCAGCGTGAGTTCTTAATCCCCCTAAAAAGCAATAGATCGCAACGCCGGCCCGCCAGCCCGCACATGCATATGCATGTGTTGCGCGGTGCTTCTCTTGAATTTACTGATTTTCGCATGATGCAGGCCCTCTGACTTCACCTTTTTTTGCATCGCTTAGGATATTTGATGCTTGCCTGCATATATGTGCACACGGAGATGATGTGAAGTCATCAGCTTTTTGTATGGAAACAGCAGCAGAGGATTCTTCTGTACTGGAGTATAGGTCAATTATCTTTGGCCTAATATAAGAGAGCAAATTAATTTACTATATGTTTCAAAAATCATTAAATCCAGAAACTTTCGTACTACAGAAAGAAAAATAAGCAGTATGTATGTACACTCAGGAGTATATGTATCCAACATACATGTACATGTGTTGTGGTAGAAAGTATCTATCAATCACCATTTAATGTTGACAAAAATATCTAATTGATTCTCAACTACAGAATGATGTGTATCTATGCTACTTGCTAATGTGATGGCTAATGCATGTGGATTGATTTATGAATTAGCAAAAAAATCATGTGCGACGTGTTAATATACAAATTTGATGTTCCTGGCTCTCTCTCTTTTTCTCTCTAATTGATTAGAATGGCGAAGCTAATGCGGAAGTATGCGTGTGTGAGGACCTGGTGTTCCTGGCTTCCGGCGGCCCATGGTGGGGGAGGACCAAGTGATGGCCTTCTTTGGCGACTTCATGCGCGTGTCAGTCCTCATCTCCACTTCATCATCCACGACATCTACGACCACGACACATGGCACCTAGGTACGCAAATTAAATCGTTCTTCACCTAGCTAGGCCGTTTTTGTTCCGGAAGATGCTTGAGCTGGTGTTGCAGGGTATGATTGTCATATGTGCAATGGGTGCAGAGTGGAAGGGGCTGCCATTCAAGTTCAGCAGAGACTGCACCTTCTACCGCAGTGAGCCCGACCCTCATCGGTAGCAGCGGATTCAGATTGCGTAAGCATCATTCGCTCACTAGATTAATTCAAATTTTGTGTTCTGATATTCCACGTTGCAAGCTTTGCAATATATCACATGTCACAACTCTATCATCTTTCAGTAACTCTATCATCTTTCAGTACCATGATATGCGTGCATATCTCTTTGGTTCTGAAAAAAGAACTGTGTGTCTTTCAGTTTGCGCTGCGGATAAATTGCAGTGTACGGTCGGTGTTATAAGTATAAATTAAGTCTAGGCAGATCAAGATGCAAGTTTGTTTGGTTTTGACTCCAAGCATGAATATTTGATAATTAGAGAGAAGGACCTTGGGTAAAGATCTTTGCCTAGATCAATGTAGTCATATAGGTCGGGTTATCTTCTAGAAAAAACATAGCGATAATTTCTTCTTTGTCTATTCCCCCCTTTCTTTTATTTTTCTTTCTTTTCTCAATGTTAAGCTTCCCTGTATGATGATTGTAATGAGCCGGATTGGCATGTACTGGACATTCTAGATTTGGAAGAATGCAGTGATCAATTTTTGTGCAGCTGCAAATCAACGCACAAAGAAGCAAAAAATAGATACTCCTAGGCTCAATCTTTCTATTGCAATTAAAAATATATACTTATTATGACACTTTTGTCAATCTGTTTGGCATGTTTTATTATCTTCTTCTCTGGCCCATGAAGGTTTGGAGATGGTGGCCCATGAGGGGGATTTCAGGGGAGATCGTATTGTGACTATAACAAGAGGCTGAGATTTGACATGCACTGTATGCGAAAAGCAAGTTTAGGAGCTCCAAGCCAACAATCGCCAGAGCTTGTAAGATTTCTACTTTCTAGCTTCTGTCATAAAATTTGTTGTAGCCTATTATTTTGTATGATAGTCGAGTTTGTTGTAATAATGAGCTATAGACCTATTGTTCAATTTTGTTTGAGATAGAACAATATCTTGCTGTTCTGGGTGGATTTTAGGAATCCTTTTTCATGTGGGAGCGATCTTTCTGATTCAGTCTCTACAGTGATATGATAGAGCACTACACTTTGACATCTGCTGAGAAATAGTCATTTAAACCTGCAAATTTTTACAATAAAGTGAAAAATACTATGATGGTGTGTCATTTTTTGGAAACATCGAAGATGAATTTCAGGTTGCAGAACCTTGTGTAACTTTCTTGTCAATTCCTACTTCATACAGTTCAATTCCTTAGCAGAGAGTATCTGATATCCTGATTGATGATCCTCTGTGATCAATGCAGGAAGGCACCCTTTCTTCTTCAGAGGCCAGCGTATTTGGGAAGCAGTCATTAGGGAACAGGCTAAACATCAAATTTAATATAGAAATAATATTTCAGTCCGAGGTTATTTTGTCCTGAATGAACATCTTTGTGTTTTTTTTAAATCTCGAGTCACTCTATGATATGCATTTTGAATGCAGTAATAGACAGATGATTCAGGCCATATGGAGACACTGAAATATTATTTCTATATTAAATTTGATCTTTAGCCCGTGTCATCCAGTCATTTGTTTATAGATTAAGAACTCTGGTGCATTTCAAAATGTTATATTCCTCCCACATTCAGCCAACTGGAGTATCCTTCTCTCCCTTCTAGAGGTTCTACAGTTCAATCCTTATTTTACGAATCAGGTCCTTGCATTCTGTTGTATTAAGATGTGTAAATAATTAGTAAGTTGTCTGCTCATTACAAGGTTCATTGACTTATGAAGGAACTCTTACTGACGAAAGTGTACATGCAATGAGTTATGTAGTTCTCATTTCTTTTTACCAAAAGACAATTGACTTTACTTGGTTCACTTTTTTGTTCCATAGTAATCGATCATATATTCATAGTTTTGAAGGATCTGTCATTTCAAGTTGTCTATAAGTAGGGTGTGTTTTTACTTGTGTGTCCATGCATATGTTTTTTACTAATCGTGAACTAGAGATAAACAACATGAAAGTGGTCATGCTCGGTTGTATGCAATGCATAATAATACACGCTCCTGCTCAAGTGGAAGGTGGAAGTCTGATCATACCTATATATATATATATATATATATATATATATATATATATATATATATATATATATATATATATATAACCTAGGTGCCCAGGCACCATGATTGTTTTGGAAACCGTGGTATATTTAATTTGTTTCCTAACTATTCTTCATGCAAGACTTTCCATGGTTACATTTTATTTTTGTTTTTTAAATATTAGACATGCAAGACTTGCCATATAATAAATTGTATTGATGTTGATTTGTTTTGAACTGTCGCGGGTGTCTAATACGTGTATTTTTGTTTCCTAATACGGGTATCTAATACCTACCAACGAAATTATATATATACGCAGATACCTATATATATTTAATAATTTATTTTTGGAACTGTTACATTTTGTTCGTATGTATGTTTCTAATATATATTCAATATATCATATGACTAATGTATGATACCCACGCTATAATATACCCTACAGCGATAAGAGTGAAACATACCTCCTATTTATTTACCCAATTTATCATATACCCTAATGTCCAAATTGTACATATATACCTATTAGGTATATATTGGATATACCTATGGTTATACCAAATGGATGTTCGTATGTCTGTTTCTAATGAATTAATTTCCAAGGTATATGGCATTTAAAAAAAACTAAGACCGGGTCATACCCATGGTCTCATATACCTAATATATTGTATTCCTATTGTAAAAAAGAACATTTCCACGGATGAGTACAACGTACCTTTTACTAATATATATATGAAAAATGTCTTCATACGCATTAATTTCTTATTTGTGTCTCTCCTATTTCTATTAATAGCTGTCAAATATGGAATGTTGCCATGCGTGGAATTCTCTTTCCTATTTGCTACTACTACATAATTATAGCCTTGCATGCTACTAATGGTTCATATTTATGGTAGTTATTCTGCCATAATTATTTCCAAATCAGTCAATTGTAATGTAATACATGAACACGCATCTAAATGCAATCGAGCGATCGAAAGGCTAGGAGCCTGGGCACCTAGGTGTCCCAAACTGCCGTCCGATATATATATATATATATATATCTCTTCTATAATTGATGGTGAGTTGTATGTTACTCTGTGTCGTGTATAGTGAATTCTCTTGCCTCTTTTCCCTGTCATGACAAGATTTTAATAGCGTATCCCCCGTTGCAGCGCACGGGCAATTGTCCTAGTAATAAACAATACAAGTTTCTCTGCATGATTTTGTGTGATTTATTTTATTTCAATTTTTATAGACTCTATACAAGCACGCCGGAACGTAAAATGCCAATGTGGATTAATTCAAATATTTATTTTGCCAAAATAGTTGTGAAGCTTAGTTGGGGCCTGAGGGGGCCATAGCCCCCCGCCCCCTCCCCCTGGAGCTCATAGGAAAATTCACTATATTAGTCCATATATAACGTAAATTCAGATCATATACGCCAAGATGTTTCAAATTATCTACCCTCTGAGTGATTTCTTTAGTTCAGACATACTAGCTCAAACTGAGTGTGGTGTCCCCAATTGCACCAAACATCAGAGACACCAAACGGCTGAATGGATTCATAAGTCCTTAAACGCAATCGTGAGGCATGCAGATATTTCCAAATAAGCATGCAACTCAATTTCTGTAGCTTTTCAACCAATTGTGGTATAACTAGACAATTTTATCTCCAAGATTCAATATTTCTAGTTTGTGAAGAACCCTAACAAATTTTGGTTGTTCCTTCAGTTGTCTATACACCTACAAAATATCTCGAAATATAAAAAAGGGAATAACCACAAAAGTATTCTTGAAATAAGAATGACTGAACAGCATGACCAGCTCTTGAGTAACCATGCACAGTAACAGATTAATAATGCCCAAGGAAACTAAAAAAAACTTAAAGAGAAATGTGGAGGAACCCACATAAAAAGAAACAAATAACATGTAACTTTCAGTTTTTATACACTGAGGATAACCTCAAACTCAGATGCATCTTTCATTACACAGATAGCCAACATCAGATAAATGCTGGTGCGTTGTAGAGACATCAGAAAATACATGTCTCAAGGCAAAACTAGCATGACAACAATTTTTTTGAGATGCAGGTACATGGACCTCAAAACATCTTTGCTTTAAACGCACTAAAAGAGCTTCTTTGGTACCCATCATTCTCTTCTGTGTCTCATCCTCAAATAACAACTGTCTGTACTTGACATGAACGAAAGACTCCAAACATTAGACCAAAGCATCCTCGTAATCATCTTGACAAATATGTCAAACATAGAAAAAAGCTTTGAGATGCAACTTCTACATCACTTATTTTGCATCACTATGCCAACCAAAACATTACTTTTGTAGGTAGCTTCACAATAGCCTAGTTCATCTAAAAAGCATAATTACTTGCTAATTGCAGCACAAATCAAAACCTTCGAAAAGATGAATCAATTACCTCCTCTCAATTCTTTGACCTCTTACACCATACATCCTATATACGTACCTCCCCACCTCTTTTGCTCTCTCCAATGGGGCTGCATAGGACACGAAGTTAACTTCAGTCTGTCATTCCAAACGAATAGAGAGCGGAAGAAATATGCAAACCTCAGGTAAGCACATTACCTAAAGTGAATATCTACAACCCTGTTTGTCCTTACTCTTGCATGGCGCTTATCCTCCTGGGAATGACTCGAAATGTCATAAAGGAAAGTGCTGCAGATGTTAATGTTTCCTCGAAAAAGAATGGCTGAACAGAGCCTTACCAGCCATGAGTCCATATAAAAATTTATCCATGAACATCCTACTCTTGAGTAACCATGCACAATAAAAAATTATCCATGAGTCCGTATAAATACTCTAGAACTTCCATCATTAAGAATCACCACGGAGATTATCTAAAACATAACAAAAATATGGAGGAACCCACATCTAAAAGAAATTAAACAACATGTAACTTTCAGTTTCTATACAATGAGGATAATGTCAATACTCAATACTGGTGCGATGGACCAGGTGAGGGAATTGCCATAGGGCCACGGCATCACCCGTCGAAATACCATGCTGTTGGAGATTGAGTGGCCGACTTTCTTTGCTTCTCGGCTTGGTGTAGTAGCAGTGGCGGAGCCAGGATATTCAACATGGGTATACGGGGTAAAAAAAAATGTAACTCTACTATCACTCTTTTGGAAGCGAGGAATGATGGTGTTTTTCTTTACGTACATGCATGAAGAATTTACGCTCAAGGAAAGTAACCATGCAATCATTTAAATATTATTCCTCCATGGTGGAAAATCTTCCAAATTTGATGCTACACAAGTTTTACCGCGAGTCAATGCAAACAACACTCAAAATTGTATGGATGCTACAGTAGATAAATAAATAACAAAATTAGGGACTGAAGATAATCATCTATTCTCGACTAACAATTCGAATAAATCAAAACTAAACACTTACAAAATCAGACGGTGGATGAACTGTGCACGCTGCTGTTGCCAACTTGTCTGCTTTTTTTTTAGAAAAGGAGGAATCACCCCCCGGCCTCTGCATCCGGGTGATGCATGCGGCCATATTATTTATTATTCACAAAGACCTTACAAAGTAATACAATAGTAAGCCCGAGGCCATCATCTAGACGACACCTGTCGCTACTCCTATCCCCTTGATAAAAGCGTGCCGAATGTCCGGGCCAAATACCAAACAGACATCGCACGAAAGCCTAACATCTAATGCCGGATTCCCCATCCAGGCCACATAGGCGGGACTGGGTAACACTCCGGTCCGGCGCACTCTCAGTGAGTACCACACGCACACGCTGCAAAGGGCCGTCACCTCCATCTTCCCTCGATCCATCATCAAAGCATGTACAAACGCATCGACCTTGTCAGGCCTCTCTGCCAGCGACGCCACCACGACGCCAGACAACGTCGACCTCCTGCGTGTGTCCCTCACCACACATCTGACGCCAAGCCTCCACTGCTCCATGCCGTCGAGAACCTCCGCCATGAATATGTACAAAGAAACAACGCTCCGCCGCAGCTGCCATCCGCTGGTCCCTCGAGCCCGAGTGCATCTCCAAGAATGCCGCCCCCAAGGGGGTAAGGACACATGAATGCCGCCGTCATCTGATCAACTGATCTAGGGTTTCCCCCGAAGGTATTGGGTGGGGTTGGGGGCTTCACCTCGATGATGCCTTCATGAAGGAAACGATGATAAGAGCATCGTCATCACCGGCTCTGGCCAATGACCGAAGACCAAGTTTTCACCCGGATCCATTCCAAGAAATCCACCCGACAACTTGTGCACTGTCTCGACCGCCTTCAAAGCCCCAGATCTAGCCTCCTAGATCCGGCGACCAACAACGACAGCAGTGCCACCGTAGGAGCCCTGACGCACCAGCCACTGCCTGAATGTGCCACCACTGGAGCCTGGAAGGAGGGCTCCCACCCCACCTCGCCAAACCGCGAGAGCCGCCGGGATGGATCCCGCACGCTCATCACCGTCTTTGATCTTAACCAATCCGTGGCCAAACCACGAGATCGCCGATGCAGATCCGCCTTGGATAGGGACTACACCACGCCATGCCGCCGCGGGAAGCCTGAGCTTCACACGCCGCCACCTTCCAGGGCCGCCGCCCTGGGATCCAGCCGCCGCCGACGTGTAGCAGGCCGGAGGAGCCCCCCCGATCCAGATCTGGACCGGAAGCTGACCACGGCCGCCCCATGCCGGCACGCCCCGCCTGGCCACGAATCTGCAGCCACCCGCGCCTCCGTGCCAGAAGCCGCCATCCGGCCGTCCTGGACGCATCCGCGTCGCGCCGCCCTGCATGGCTGCGCGCATCCGCGCGAGGGCGCTGTCCCGCGCCAGCCCCACACCGCACCGAAGGGAGGAGGGCCCGCCGCCACCGACGCCGGCCGGGCTTTGCCCGGCGACGCGAGCCGGCGGCGGCGGGGAGGGGGAGGGGACGGGGAAGGGTTGGAGGCGGCGGCGCGTGGGTTCGCCCCGGGCGAAACGGGCTGCTAGATGGCAGATGTGCCGTGCGCGGGTGCGCGCCCTGATGCTGCCGAGTGCGTACTGCCGTACTGCAAAGCAGCGAAGAGAGTGGGCTGGCGAACGAGATAGATCGGCAAGATGGGGCGATCCGCGATGGTCGACAGATGAGATGATGCGGCGGCGGCGGTTGCTTTCGATGGCCGATGCGGTCATGTGATGTGCCCCAGTTTCACGATGCCGTGGCTCCTAGTCCAGAGCCTCAAGGTTAAGGCCCGGTAGCTAGATAGTCATGTGAAATATTCCTCGCTTTATTATGCATTGCAAACTAGCTAGATGTTGGATGGATGGGATAAATCCTAATCACGGTGTAGGTTACATAGCAAACATGCCTAGAGGCAGATAAAAGAAACATAATCCTGATGAATAGGGCATCGGGGCTTGGTAGTGACTGCATGCATGCATTTTGTTTTCTTCATGTTTTGTATTATTTAAGTATGGATCGAGATTGATGTAAGTAACTGGGTAAAGCTACCATTAAAAGATGGATTCTTTGTATCAATACTTTTTACCTGCTTTATGTGATGTACAGTTTTTAAGGTTATATTTTCCGCGACACTTTTGGGTCTGAATTGGTAGAGCACACTAGTAGAAAAAGACCCATTTGTCCCGGTTCCCGAACAGGGACTAAAGGGTCGGTACTAATGCCCAATACCTTTAGTCCCGGTTCGCGTACAAACTGGGACAGATGGGACTCCACGTGGTCGCTACGGCTTGCCCAGGCAGGAGGGTCTTTTGTCCCGGTTGGTAGCATCAACCGGGACCAAAAGGCATCCACGCGTCAGCAGTTCAGGGGCTGGTGTTTTCAAATTTTTTTTGAGGGGGGGGGGGGGTGCGGGTTTTGTAGGGTTAATTTAGGGGTTTCATATATTGTGTTAGCTAGCTAATAAAGAGAAGTGTCCTCTCTTATCTCCGTGCTTGGTCGACGCTACGTACTCTATGTATAGAGAGGACTCGACACGCTAGCTAGCTAGTAAGCAAATGAAGGAAACCATTAAGTACAGAAGATCGTCATGAACATATACAGAGAGAAGTGATCGACCTCTCCTTCTCCGAGAGATTGGTCGAACAACAAGTTTTCGTATATCTATTTGACGCTACTGGATACATATATACAATATAAGATCTCTTACAATCCCCTAACATCGGAACTCAAGTTCCACATGGTATTCTCCGTCTTTATCGATGACGTGGTCAAGAAGGAATCCCGCCAATTCCTCTTGAATTGCTCGTATGCGATCTTGTTCATCCCGCATCTGAAACATCTAATTTGATGATGGAGGTCAATACACATATATGAACGAAACTCAACACAAATGATGATAATAAAAGAAAATTGTGAATATTATTGCTTACGCACTTCATATTGTTTTTTAGAGTAGCCCCGCTCACAAGTCATGTGGTGGATGAACTCGCAAATGTAGTATCCACAGTAATGATTCCCGGGTTCCTGCCACAACCACTTTATAAGAAATAGAGGTCAATCAAACTATTAAGCAAGCATGCTAAATGGTATTGATGAAAATAGCTAGAATCAATGCGAGATGCGCAGAACAAGCTAGTAGTACTTACTTTCGGGTGTTTAAATCGCAGCTCCCCCGGCAGTCCCGGAGCTTCAGCGGTGAACTTTTTCCAAACCCTGCCACACAAAGAAAATAATTACTTGATATCAGGAAATGAACAAAGTTGCCGATATGGTGCGATAATGATCGATTGAACTTACTTCTCGAGCATTTTAGTCATGGCCGCATACTCCTTGGGATCTTTTCATCTTGACTCTATGACGATTACTAGTCCCTGCTCAAGCTTAATCTCTAGCAGAATAAAGTGGAAGCTGCGGACGCATGCGTAACTCATCAATTACATTAATACAACCTCGAGTAATAAGGGAAACCGAATATACAGAAGACAGTAACACTCACTTGAAGTTGTAAGGAAAGAGTATTATATCTTCGTTTTGATTTCGAAGTAACGATCGTAGCAAGTTGGCCTCGGTTTGTTTGGCATCATGTTTAACATTCCATTCATCTATGAGATTTGTGTTAATGAACCCAATATCACCGATTTGTCTTTTCTTGCATTCGGCGATCTTCAATCTGCATAATATAGCGAGGATAACTATATATACATGCAATGAAAGAGCTGAGCTATATATAGAGACTTAATTACAGAAGTAGTACTTACAGACAGTAGGAAGTGACAATTGTTTTATCGAGGGCCTTTTGATTGAAAAACTGGAAGATCTCATATGGATCAGACAACATATCAACTCCAACGAGGTCGTGCTCCTCTTTAACTCTCAGCGTCAAAGTATCCTTCCCAGACATGCTGCAGGTGTCCATGTACTAATCACGGAATCTTTGCATTATCATTGTTTGAGGAGGATGACCAGGTTTGACGAGAGGCTTCCCGTGCCGGTATTTGAATTCGTCCACCTCCAGTGTATCAAAATGTTCATCATCGGGCAGGTAATCTCCAGGATTAGTACCGGGCACCATCACCGGATGATTAGCGACGATATGACTAGACACCTTGAGCGGGGGGCACGATTGGTTCGCTTGTTCGCCGAGCTGGGGAATTTTTTTCCAACTTCTTCGTTCTGCTGACCTTGGATCACTGCAAGTACTTCCCGACCTCTCTGCTTCCTTATATGTCCTTTCAATAATGTGCTAATAGTTGGTTTGCAGCAGAGGCGGTGGTGGTCACTTCAGGGCATCTAAAGTGCTCTTCGCTTTCACCGGATCTATGTTCTCCTCCAGAGGTGGATTTTTCTTTGCAAAAAAAAGTCCTTCGCTTGGGCTTTACAAATCTTCGCTTCCTCCTCGGTCATCTCGTATGGTAACCTCTCTAGAGGCTTGAGAGATGAACCAAATCTGCATTGCCTCCCTCCTCTGGCTGTACTGCTAGACGTCGGAGCAGCTGTGACTGACTTCTTTCGTTGCTTATGAGGCGGAGTAGAAATAGGCAGAGTGCTACGACGCGTTGGAGCAGCCGGAACGGCGGCGTCTATGTTTCGCTATTGCCAACGAGGCGAAGGAGGAGGCGGGCTTCTCGGACGCGCCGGAGCAGGCGGAGAAAGAGGCGGAGTACTGCAGCCCTCACGCGCCAGAGCAGGAGGCAGAGTGCCCAGCTGACTCGCCGAAGGAGGAGGAGGAGGCGGAGGAGGCAGAGTGCCCAGCTGACTCGCCGGAGGAGGAGGAGGAGGCGGAGGCGTGAAGTTCAGAAGCTTGATGTGCTCCTTCTGCCATAGGCATGGAGTCTTCAGAGCAAGACCCAGCTGAGTCTCCCCTTCACCTATACGGTGGTCAAGCTAGAGCTCCTCAAATCCCTCTTTTATTTCATCCACCATCACAACAACATAGCCTTGTGGAATCGGAAGGCAGTGAAAAGTTGTGTCAGGTTCATGAGGGAACACAGAGCCGACAGCCGCCTTGACTTTGAGGTTCTGCCATTGCGTCATAGGCTGGCACTTGTGTGACTCCATGATAGCATCCACGGGGTAGATAGGAGCCGTGACATTAGGCTGCTGAACGAGCTCGGTGGAAGCCATGCTGCTTCTCCGCTGAGATGGCGGGGTAGTTTCTGGGGCAGCTTGGGCAGGATCTCGCTGGTTCTCAACAGCTTGTCGTTCCTCTAGCTTTCGTATGCTTTCCTGAAGCTTATGCAGTTCGCTCAGCTCCACTTTCCTTCTCCTCTCTTGGTTTTGTAACCGCCTATGTTGGGAAACCCAACCTTCCACGCAACGGAGCCTGGCGTGCCTCGTGTTCGTCTAGGGTGCTAACGATTCCTGAGGGCCTTTGTGAGCTCATCATTCTCTCTGTCGGGATTGAACGTGGGTGTTGCAAGTTGCTCGTTCGTCCAATAGCACTTCCCTGTTTCAGGGTCCAAAGTTCCCCCAACCCCGAAGAACCAAGTCCTTGAACGGTCTGGCTAGTTCAATGTCTCTGGTTCGACCCCTTTAGCAAGCAGGTCACTCTTAGCCTTGTCCCACAAGGGCCAGGCTTTGAGGTAGCCTCCTGACCCCGTGCAATGGTGATGCTCCTTCTTTGCAGCATTTATCTTGTTTGTCGCTGACATCTTCTTACTGTTCTCCGATGTCTTGTGGGCCACAAATGCGGCCCAGTGATCTCTTATCTTCTCAAGTCGGACGATGAATTCTGGAGTCTTGTTTTTGTCGACATACGTTGATTTCAACTCATTTTTCTACCTCCCGAATAGATCTGCCATCTTCTTGAGAGCATGATCCTTACCAATGGCTCTATAACTGGCTTATCCGGATCCTCCTCCGCCGGTAGGGTGAAATTTTCCTTCAGCGTGGTCCAAAGATCATCTTTCTGTCTATCTTCGACATAAGAAACTTGAGGGTCTTCCTTCTTAGGCTTATACTATTGGTGGATGCTGATCGGGATCATGTCCCTAATAAGAACCCTGCACTGAGGAGAAAATGCTTCCTTGCTCCGGAAGGGTTCAATCAGTTAGCCATCTCCCGCGATTTCTGTGATCGTGAAGCTTTCATCCTGGCGCAACCTTTCCTTCGGGCCACGTCTCGTTACCGAAATTTGGCTCGATCAGGAGGGCTATAAAAGAAGAAAGAAGAGTTAATATATGTACATACCAAAACAATTAATGCATCAATTAGCTAGTCAGCACAGGCTTAATATATATATGTGTGTGTGTGTGTGTGTGTATACCTCGCCGGACTTTGCAACAGCAGATCCCTACTCCATTCGGTCACCGGAGCCGTCATCACGGTCGCCGGAGCCATCATGATCATGACTTTCCTGCTTCATTGTGTGATCACCGTAGCCTGCTTCATCTCCTTCCAGACCATCGGTTTCGTTGAGAAATAATGACAATGACATCACGACAGTCGCGGATTATGTCCCCCAATATCTCTTCTTGTTCGAAGTCTCTTTGTGGATCCATAGTTTCTGCAAATATTACAACATGGCAATTAATATACAAACATGAGAGATGGATATATTAATAGTGGCAAACATTGACCTAGCTAGCTAATCACAACACTTCTAGGGTTTGGGGTGACCTCGACAACGCTCTTTTAGCTTGGTAAATTTGGGTGGCCTTGACGCTTCTAGGGTTTGGGGTGGCCTCGGCAACGCTTCTAGGGTTTGGCCTGGACCGCCTCTCTCATGAATGTCCGACGTCCGGACCACCTCTTTCATGAATGTCAAACAAGGGATTTAACAAGATGGTGCCATTCTGGATGCGCAGAAAAAATGGTCCCTATTATTCCTGATCTCATTTACCCTTCTATATGTCACGTTGTCTAGTGTCAAAGGATTCAATACTTTTACACAAGAGAGCGTGCACATATAGAATGGTAGATGAGATCAGAAAAAATAGGGATCAACTTAATTATGCACATCCATAATGGGGGCATACTTGATAAATCTCTTATAAATCTCGAGAGAGTTTGTCGGGTAGGGGCGGGAGGGGGTACGAGATCGACAATGTTTTTTTTCTATGGTTTGGGTGTCCTAGAGAGTTGGTCGAGCGAGAGGGGGTTGATCGACGTCCCCCTGTCAACCCCTCGGCGATCCTCGACCCTCGACCCCTCGACGAGCCTCGACGAGCCTCGACCCTCATCCCTTCGGTGACCCTTGACCCTCTACCCTAGTTCCGATCCTCGACCGCTTGGACTCTCTTAACCTTTAAGGGATTTAACAAGATGGCGTCATTCTGGATGTGCAAAAATGGTCCATATTTTTCCTGATCTCATCTACCCTTCTATATGTCACGTTGTCTAGTGTCAAAGGATTCAAGAAAACCATTGCTTCATCATTTGCCGAAAGTAACAGTCGCATAATGGTACTAAGCTCTCCAAAATTGTTTTGGAACGGAGTCCCGGATAGGGCAATTAGCTTTCTCGTACGAAATTCAGCAAGAGCCTTCCGAATATCGCTATTTGGAAGGACTTTGATGAAATTCGTACCAAAAAGCGAATCATTCTATCAGGAACTCCGTTCCAAAACTACTTTGTAGAGCTTTGTAGAGTCATACGCTTGTTACTTCCAGCAAATGATGTAGCCATGTATTTCTTCAATACTCTGACAGACAACGTGATGTTGGGGAACGTAGTAATTTCAAAAACAATTCCTACGCACGCGCAAGACCATGGTGATGCATAGCAACGAGAGGGGAGAGTGTGTCTATGTACCCTCGTAGACCGAAAGCGGAAGCGTTAGCACAACGTGGTTGATGTAGTCGTACGTCTTCACGGCCCGACCGATCAAGCACCGAAAGCACGACACCTCCGAGTTCTTGCACACGTACAGCTCGATGACGTCCCTCGAACTCCGATCCAGCCGAGTGTCGAGGGAGAGTTCCGTCAGCACGACAGTGTGGTGACGATGATGATGTTCTACCGATGCAGGGCTTCGCCTAAGCACCGCTACGATATTATCGAGGTGGATTATGGTGGAGGGCGGCACCGCACACGGCTAAGAGATCAATGGTCAATTGTTGTTGTGCCTAGAGGTGCCCCCCTGCCCCCGTATATAAAGGATCAACGGGGAGGGGGTGGCCGGCTAGGTAGAGGCGCGCCATAGGGGAGTCCTACTCCCACTGAGAGTAGGATTCCCCCCTTCCAAGTTGGAGTAGGAGAAAGGGAAGGGAGAAGGAGAAGGAACGAAGGGGGCGCCCCCCCTCCCTAGTCCAATTCGGACTATTCCATGGGGAGGGGTGCGGCCACCCTTTGGGGCCTTTCTCTCCTTTCCCGTATGGCCCATTAAGGCCCAATACGAATTCCCATAACTCTCCGGTACTCCGAAAAATACCCGAATCACTCGGAACCTTTCCGAAGTCCAAATATAGTCGTCCAATATATCAATCTTTACGTCTCGACCATTTTGAGACTCCTCGTCATGTCCCCGATTTCATCCGGGACTCCAAACTCCTTCGGTACATCAAAACACATAAACTTATAATATAACTGTCATCGAAACCTTAAGCGTGCGGACCCTACGGGTTCGAGAACTATGTAGACATGACCGAGACACGTTTCCGGTCAATAACCAATAGCGGAACCTGGATGCTCATATTGGCTCCTACATATTCTACGAAGATCTTTATCGGTCAAACTGCATAACAACATACGTTGTTCCCTTTGTCATCGGTATGTTACTTGCCCGAGATTTGATCGTCGGTATCCAATACCTAGTTCAATCTCGTTGCCGGCAAGTCTCTTTACTCGGTCTGTAATACATCATCTCGCAACTAACTCATTAGTCACATTGCTTGCAAGGCTTATAGTGATGTGCATTACCGAGAGGGCCCAGAGATACCTCTCCGACAATCGGAGTGACAAATCCTAATCTCGAAATACGCCGACCCAACAAGTACCTACAGAGACACCTGTAGAGCACCTTTATAATCATCCAGTTACGTTGTGATGTTTGGTAGCACACAAAGTGTTCCTCTGGTAAACGGGAGTTGCATAATCTCATAGTCATAGGAACATGTATAAGTCATGAAGAAAGCAGTAGCAACATACTAAACGATCAAGTGCTAAGCTAACGGAATGGGTCAAGTCAATCACATCATTCTCTCAATGATATGATCCCGTTAATCAAATGACAACTCTTTTGTCCATGGTTAGGAAACATAACCATCTTTGATAAACGAGCTAGTCAAGTAGAGGCATACTAGTGACACTCAGTTTGTCTATGTATTCACACATGTATCATGTTTCCAATTAATACAATTCTAGGATGAATAATAAACATTTATCATGAAATAAGGAAATAAATAATAACTTTATTATTGCCTCTAGGGCATATTTCCTTCAGTCTCCCACTTGCACTAGAGTCAATAATCTAGTTCACATCACCATGTGATTTAACACCAATATTCACATCTGTATGTGATTAATACCCATAGTTCACATCGTCATGTGATCAACACCCAAAGGGTTTACTAGAGTCAATAATCTAGTTCACATCGCTATGTGATTAACACCCAAAGAGTACTAAGGTATGATCATCTTTTGCTCGTGAGAGAAGTTTAGTCAACGGGTCTGTCACATTCAGAGTTGTATGTATTTTGCAAATATTCTATGTTTTCAATGCTCTGCACGGAGCTACTCTAGCTAATTGCTCCCACTTTCAATATATATCCAAATTGAGACTTAGAGTCATCTGGATCAGTGTAAAAGTTTGCACCGATGTAACTTTTACGACGAACTCTTTTATCACCTCCATAATCGAGAAACATCTCCTTAGTCCTCACTAAGGATATTCTTGACCGCTGTCCAGTGATCTACTATTAGATCAAAATTGTATTCCATTGCCAAACTCAGAGCAAGGTATACAATAGGTCTGATACACAGCATGGCATACTTTATAGAACCTTTGACTGAGGCATAGGGAAATTCTCTTTCTATTTTCTGCCATGGTCCGGTTTTGAGTCTTACTCAACTTCACACCTTGCAACACAGGCAAGAACTCCTTCTTTGACTGTTCCATTTTGAACTACTTCAAAATCTTATCAAGGTATGTACTCATTGAAAAATCTTATCAAGCGACTTGATCTATCTATATAGATCTTGATGCTCAATGTGTAAGCAGCTTCACCGAGGTCTTGCTTTGAAAAACTCTTATTCAAGTATCCTTTTATGCTATCCAGAATTTCTATATCATTTCCAATCAACAATATGTCATCTACATATAGTATTAGAAATGCTACAGATCTCCCACTCACTTTCTTGTAAATACAGGCCTTTCCAAAAGTCTGTATAAAACCATAGGCATGGAGTCTTCAGAGAAGAACCCAGCCGCATCTCCCCTTCACCCTTAGGGTGGTCAAGCTGAAGGTCCTCAAATCCGTCCGTTATTTGATCCACCATCACCCTAGCATATCCTTCTGGAATCGGCTGGTCATGGTAGGTTGAGCCAGGTTCATTAGGTATAATAGAGCCAACAGCCACCTTGACTTTCAATGTCATCCATCGCGTCATAAGGTGGCAATGTTGAGACTCCGTGATAGCATCCACGGGGTAGCTAGCAGGAGCCGTGAAGACAGGCTCCAGCTGCTGAGTCTGCTCGGTGGAAGCCACGCTGCTTCTCCGCTGAGATGGCGGGGTAGCTTCAGGGGAAGCTTCGGCAGGTTGTTTGCTGTGATCTGCTTCTCGTTCCTCTAGACCTTGTACCCATTCGTGCAGCGCCAGCAGTTGGCTATGCTCCACTTTCTTCTTCATCTCCTGGGTTTTGTAACCCCCTGCGTCCGGAAAGCCAGCCTTCCACGGAATGGAGCCTGGCATGACTCATGTCCGTCCAGGGTGCTCAGGATTCGCGAGGGCCATTGTGAGCTCGTCCTTCTCTCTGTCTGGAACGAATGTCCCTTGCTGCGCTTTCTCGATATACTCCTTAAGCCTCGTGACGGGTATTCGCAGTTGCTCTTCCGTCCAAACGCACTTCCCTGATACAGGGTCCAAGGTTTCGCCAACCCCAAAGAACCAAGTCCGGCAACGGTCTGGCCAGTTCAATGTCTCTGGTTCGACCCCTTTAGCAATCAGGTCATTCTCAGCCTTGTCCCACAAAGGTCGGGCTTTGAGGTAACCACCTGACCCCGTGCGATGGTGATGCTTCTTCTTCGCAGCATTAATCTTGTTTGTCGCTGACATCTTCTTACTCTTTTCCGATGTCTTGTGGGCCACAAATGTGGGCCATTGATCTCTGATCTTCTCATACTTTCCGATGAATTCTGGTGTCTTTTCTTTGTCGACAAACGTTTTCAGCTCATTCTTCCACCTCCTGAATAGTTCTGCCATCTTCTTAAGAGCATAAGAGTTGATCAATTGCTCTTTAACTGGCTTCTCCGGATCCTCCTCTGGCGGTAGGGTGAAATTTGCCTTAAGTGTTATCCAAAGATCTTCTTTCTGCATATCGGAGACATAAGACACCTCAGGGTCTTCCTTCTTAGACTTTAACCATTGTTGGATACTGATCGGGATCTTTTCCCTAACAAGAACCCCGCACTGAGCACGAAATGCATCCCTTGTCCGGATGGGTTCAATCAGCTTGCCATCGCGCGCGATTGCTGTGATCTCAAACCTTTCATCCGAGCGCAACTTTTTCTTTGGGCCTCATTTCTTTACCGAAGTTGAGCTCGATCCGGAGGGCTAGAGAAAAGAAGAAAGACGAGAGTTAATTAATATGTGTACATATGAAAACAATGAATGCATCAATTAACTATTCAGCACGGGCTTAACTAATATATATATACCTGGCCGGACTCGGTTCGGTCACCGGAGCCGTGATCACGGTCTCCTTCTTGTACCTCCATTGGGTCACCGGAGCCATCATGAACATAGCCCTCTTCTTGTACCGGCAGTAATGAGTCACTAGAGCCATCATAATCAGAGCCTTCTTCACTACCTCGTCCTTCCTGACCATCGGTGTCGTTGAGAAATGACGCAACGACATCACTTTCTTTTGCGATTATGTCCCCCAACATCGCTTCTGTTGCTTCGTCTCCGGGGTGCTCCATACTTTCTGCAAATATTTACAACATGTCAATTATTATTCAAACATGACAGATGGATATATATTAGTGGCAAACATCGAACTAGCTAGCTAATCACAATAAGGAATAATATTAGTGGCCTCGACGCTGCTTTCTCTAGGGTTTGGGGTGGCCTCGACAACGCTTCAAGGGTTTGGGGTGGCCTCGACACCACGCTTCAAGGGTTTGGGGTGGCCTCGAGAGAGTTTTCGGGTAGGGGCGCGGCGGGAGGTGGTAGGAGACCAACATCGTTTTTTCTCTAGGGTTTGGGTGTCCTCGAGATTTCTGGTCGAGCGAGTGGGCCGGGGGGGGTGCTCCCGTGGTATAAGTTATCATGGTTGAGAGGGTGACCCTCGACCCTCTGCCCTAGTTCCCGACCCTCGACCCTCTGCCCTAGTTCGCGAAAAAAAAGAAGAAGAAAAAAAAAGAGGAGAAGAAGAAGGAATAGAGGAGTAGAAGAAAAAGTCTTCCACCCCTCTATTCCTTCTTCTTCTCCTCTTTTTTTTTCTTCTTCTTCCTCTTTTTATTTTTTTCCGACGTCCCCCCTCATGTAAATGCGGTGGAAACACTTTATGAAAATGCGGTGGTGGCTGAGCCGGGCGATTTTCTTTTCCTTCTTCATTTTTTCCTTTGTTTTTTCTTATATGTTTGTTTTCGTTTTCACTCTACATTTTCCTAATCATATAAATTAACTACACATATAAATAATATATATATGAACATATTTTTATGAATAAATATAATTACACATCTGAAATTTTCCTAATCTTAATACTAAACTAAACTAAAATAATCTATATATATGAACATATACACAAATTGACAAAAAATACATAAATTGACAAAAAAAAATATTTATGAAAAAAATACTATGAACATGTACACACATATATACACATACAAACACATATACACAAAAAAATACCAAAAAAATGCTATGAAAAATGCAGGGCAGGGGCAGCGGGGCGGCGCGCGGCGCCAGCACAGGGCAGGGCGGCGACGCGGCGGCCGCGCAGGACAGGAGCAGCGCGCGGCGGCCGCGCGGGGCAGGGGCGGCGGCGCGGTGGCCGTGCAGGACAGGGGCGCACGGGCGCGGGACGGGAGGGGCGCGGGATCTGGTTGTGCTCATAGTGGGCGGCGGCGACGCCGAAGGCGAGCAGCCTGACGGCGTCGGTGGCGGCGGCGACGGCAAGGTGGAGCAGGGGCGTCGGGCTGCGACGGCGACGAGGAGGAGCAGGGGGGGTCGGGGGAGAAGTGGGGGATTTGGTCGAAACTGCTAAGTGCTGCTTATATAGCGAAGCCTTTAGTCCCGGTTGGTGGCACCAACCGAGACTAATGCACCCCTTTAGTCCCGGTTGGTGCCACCAACCGGGACCAAAGGCCTCTTTTCAGCAGCCCAAAGGGCGGGAAGCAGAGGACTTTGGTCCCGGTTGGTGCCACCAACCGGGACCAAAGGCCCCTGTGCTGCCCGCGTCGCGGCCAAAGTTAAGCCCCACCTCGCTAGTTGAGAGGAGCGCGCAATGGTTTACAAGCCCCACTGCCGCACCCCTCTCGAGCTCCTCTCCACTACAGGCTTACGGGCCTACTTGCTACTTCTATGCTTGTTCGGCCTTCTGGGCCTACTGCGGGCCTGAATCCGGGCCCATGGATGGATTTCTAGTCGTATTCAGGCCGTGGTGGCCCAGTTGGTGGCATTTTTTTATTTTTTCCAATTTTTTTGTTTTCTTTTTGCTATTAGTTATTTTGTTTTGTTTCTACTTACAACAAAATACTTATTTATTTTATTTTGTTTTGTTTATAATTACTTATTAATTTTATTTTATGATAATTCTTTTTGCTATTAAAGTTTCTAACAAAAAAGTTCTTTATGACAATTATTTTTGCTTTTAATGATTTTGAACAGAAAATACTTTGAAAATTTTAGTTGCATCAATTTTATATAATTTTAGTTTCAAAATACTAGAGGTTGCTTATAATGTTTTGAACAAAAAATACTTTGATAATTTTAGTTTCATAAATTTTCTTTATGTTACAAAACTTTATTTTTTTTATTTTTTTTATTTCTACTTTTCTATTTGATTAAAGTTTATATTATTTTGTTTCAAATTACTTATTTATTTTATTTTATATTTGTTTCTGACTTCATTTGTTATTTTTCATGCATTTACTGATTATTTTGAGCTACAAGACCATGAAATTGAAAAGCATTTGAAATGAACTCTGAAAAGGTTCCAAGTTGGCATGGTATCATCATTTCACCCACATAGCATGTGCAAGAAAGTACAGAGGCTTACGGCAAAAACTGGATGCACTTCGTGTACAAAACAGACAATCTACTTCGAAGTATCAGGGTTTCATACGGAAACTCGTCTGTAACAAAGGGATTTCATTTTTTTGAACTTATTTGAACTCCATAGTTTTTCTGTGTTCAAAATGCACCATTCAAAGCCACATCATCAATTTACAACCCTTTCCGACTTCATTTGTTATTTTTCATGCATTTACTGATAATTTTTAGCTATAAGACCATGAAATTGAAAAGCATTTGAAATGAACTCTGAAAATGCTCCAAGTTGACATGGTATCATCATTTCACCCACATAGCATGTGCAAGAAAGTACAGAGGCTTACGGCAAAAACTGTATGCACTTCGTGTACAAAACAGACAATCTCCTTCGAAGTATCAGGGCTTCATACGGAAACTCGTCTGTAACAAAGGGATTTCATTTTTTTGAACTTATTTGAACTCCATAGTTTTTCCGTGTTCAAAATGCACCATTCAAAGCCACATCATCAATTTACAACCCTTTCCGACTTCATTTGTTATTTTTCATGCATTTACTGATTATTTTGAGCTATAAGACCATGAAATTGAAAAGCATTTGAAACGAACTCTGAAAATGTTCCAAGTTGGCATGGTATCATCATTCCACTCACATAGCATGTGCAAGAAAGTACAGAGCCTTACGGCAAAAACTGGATGCACTTCGTGTACAAAACAGACAATCTCCTTCGAAGTATCACGGTTTCATACGGAAACTCGTCCGTAGCAAAGGGATTTCATTTTTTTGAACTTATTTTAACTCCATAGTTTTTATGTGTTCAAAATGCACCATTCAAAGCCACATCAGCAATTTACAACCCTTTCCGACTTCATTTGTTCTTTTTCATGCATTCACTGACTATTTTGAGCTATAAGACCATGAAATTGAAAAGCATTTGAAATGAACTCTGAAAAGGTTCCAAGTTGGCATGGTATCATCAATTCACCCACATAGCATGTGCAAGAAAGTACAGAGGCTTACGGCAAAAACTGGATGCACTTCGTGTACAAAACAGACAATCTCCTTCGAAGTATCAGGGTTTCATACGGAAACTCGTCGGTTACAAAGGGATTTCATTTTTTTGAACTTATTTGAACTCCATAGTTTTTATGTGTTCAAAATGCACCATTCAAAGCCACATCATCAATTTACAACCCTTTCTGACTTCATTTCTTATTTTTCATGCATTTACTGATTATTTTGAACTATAAGACCATGAAATTGAAAAGCATTTGAAATGAATTCTGAAAAGGTTCCAAGTTGGCATGGTATAATCATTTCACCCACATAGCATGTGCCAGAAAGTATAGAGGCTTACGGCAAAAACTGGATGCACTTCGTGTACAAAACAGACAGTCTCCTTCGAAGTATCAGGGCTTCATACGGAAACTTGTCTGTAACAAAGGGATTTCATTTTTTTTTGAAATTATTTGAACTCCATAGTTTTTCTGTGTTCAAAATGCACCATTCAAAACCACATCATCAATTTACAACCCTTTCTGACTTCATTTGTTATTTTTCATGCATTTACTGATTATTTTGAGCCATAAGACCATGAACTTGAAAAGCATTTGAAATGAACTCTGAAAATGTTCCAAGTTGGCATGGTATCATCATTTCACCCACATAGCATGTGCAAGAAAGTACAGAGGCTTACGGCAAAAAACTGGATGCACTTCGTGTACAAAACAGACAATCTCCTTCGAAGTATCAGGGTTACATACGGAAACTCGTGTGTAACAAAGGGATTTCATTTTTTTGAACTTATTTGAACTCCATAGTTTTTCTTTGTTCGAAATGCACCATTAAAAGCCACATCATTAATTTACGACCCTTTCCAACTTCATTTGTTATTTTTCATGCATTTACTGATTATTTTGAGCTATAAGACCATGAAATTGAAAAGCATTTGAAATGAACTCTGAAAAGGTTCCGAGTTGGCATGGTATCATCATTTCACCCACATAGTATGTGCAAGACAGTACAGAGGCTTACAGCAAAAACTGGATGCACTTCGTGTGCAAAATAGACAATCTCCTTCGAAGTATGAGTGTTTCATACGGAAACTCATCTATAACAAAGGGATTTCATTTTTTTTATCTTATTTGAACTCCATAGTTTTTCTGTGTTCAAAATGCACCATTCAAAGCCACATCATCAATTTACAACCCTTTCCGACTTCATTTGTTATTTTTCATGCATTTACTGATTATTTTGAGCTATAAGACCATGAAATTGAAAAGCATTTGAAATGAACTCTGAAAAGGTTCCAAGTTGGCATGGTATCATCATTTCACCCACATAGCATGTGCAAGAAAGTACAGAGGCTTACGGCAAAAACTGGATGCACTTCGTGTACAAAACAGACAATCTCCTTCGAAGTATCAGGATTTCATACGGAAACTCGTCTGTAACAAAGGGATTTCATTTTTTTGAACTTATTTGAACTCCGTAGTTTTTCTGTGTTCAAAATGCACCATTCAAAGCCACATCATCAATTTACAACCCTTTCCGACTTCATTTGTTATTTTTCATGCATTTACTGATTATTTTGAGCTATAAGACCATGAAATTTAAAAGCATTTGAAATGAATTCTGAAAAGGTTCCAAGTTGGCATGGTATCATCATTTCACCCACATAGCATGTGCACGAAGGTACAGAGGCTTACAGCAAAAACTAGATGCACTTCGTGTACAAAACAGACAATCTCCTTCGAAGTATCAGGGTTTCATACGGAAACTCGTTTGTTACAAAGGGATTTCACCCACATAGCATGTGCAACATATAGCTCTCCGGAGCATCTAATTAAACCATACATTGAAATTATGAAAAAAAATTATATGCAAAAACAAATGCGATCATAATCGCAACCAAGGTAACAACTGATGCAACTGCATAATGATACCAAGCCTCGGTATGAATGTCATATTTTCTAATCTTCCTAATCTTCAACCGCATTGCATCCATCTTGATCTTGTGATCATCGACGACATCCGCAACATGCAACTCCAATATCATCTTCTCCTCCTCAATTTTTCTTATTTGTTCCTTCAAGTAATTGTTTTTTTCTTCAACTAAATTTAACCTCTCGACAATAGGGTCGATTGGAATTTCCGGTTCACATACCTCCTAGATAAAACAAATCTATGTCATGTTGCTTGGCATAATTATCATAAAAACTAAATGAAACTAATAGTTATAAAAGAAAAATATATGCCACATCTGAATCATAGACAGGATGAGGGCCGACGGAGGCGGATACCAAAACCATCGCACTATATAATAACAAACAATAATAAGTAAGATAACTACACAACTATTTATCTAAATCATACAAGTAGGAACTTTTTTCTTTTAGAAAGAAGATAAGATCAAAAGGCCCACCACGGTGGTGCAGTCGACGAGATCGGCGCAGGTGATCAGTGGCGATGAGGACGGGGACGGGACAGGACGGACCGCCAAACCTAGACAAATCTCGAGGAAAATGAAGCTTGGGCAAGGAGCTTCGAGAGGAGAAAGCTTAAGTGTGGCTCACACATTTCATCGAACACCTCATGTACAGAGGAGGTGAGCTAGAGCACAACACACCTCTCACTTCATTGCTCTGCTCGCAGGCAAGGGGTATATATAGGCATATCATTGGTCCCAGTTCATGGCTTTAACCGGGACTAAAGGACACCCTTTGGTCCCGATTCAAGCCACCAACCGGGACCAATGGTGGTGGGCCAGGAGCGAGGCACATAGGTCCCGGTTCGAGCCTCAAACCGGGAGCAAATGTGACATATGAACCGGGACCAATGCCCCACGATGGCCCGGCCAGCCCCCTGGCCTCACGAACCGGGACCTATGCCCCCATGGGTCCCGGTTCTAGGCTGAACCGGGACTAATGGGCTGGCCCGGCCTGAACCAAAGCCACTGTTTTCTACTAGTGGCACTCGGCTTGCAAAGTCTAATATTTTTGCCAACCTTTTTTGAAGCATCTAGGAACCAATGCTGACGATAGCGAATTATCATAATCCTATAAACCCTAACCCCAACCCCAACCAATAACCCGAAATCCTAAATCTAAACTCAAACCAAACCCCAAAAAACCCTAACCCTAAACACTAACTTGTATTTCTCGAAAGCTATCGCAGTGAAAGAGGGAGATAGATGACCTGACACCGGCCTAGAGATGGTAATGGAAACCTTGTGGAGGTAGAATGCAAATACTGTCATAGGATAGTTCTGTGTAAGACGGCGGACAGTAGGAATTTTGAGCAGGCATATCAAGAGTGTTGGTTGTTACCATTTTTATATTACGAACTATTGTAATTCATGCATTTTACATCTTTGCACCAGTGCACTTCTGTGGCTGTAATTTTATTAAATGTGAACCAAAATTGCTGCAATTGATAATCAAATGTCATCATAGTTCCCATTTTGTACTTCTCTATGACTCGACAAATCATCTAAATATCCTTTTTTTTACAAACTGTCCTCCTTTTGCGACCAACCTACATGCTTTCGTGTATGCTTGTAATAAAGGTGTTGACAAGGTAATGAATTGCTTCCTTAGATACCCAGTTTTGTTCATACAAATTTTGGTCGTTTGATAAATGTTGTAAAAAACTTATTTCTCATTCTTCCCAAAAAATAAATCACATATTTTATTGGTTAGCACCAAACAATCATAAAATGGAGTAGTAGCCATTGTAATATGTTTATGAATATTGTAGGACATCTATAGTTGACTTGCACATAAGCTCAATAAATGTTGTTATGTTTTCTTTTTACTTTGGTGTTGGGAGCTTTGTCGTGGAATTTGTCCTGGCAATATTGTTGCAAGTAGCATAATCCTTACACAACCTAGGGTATAAGGCAAGGAAGATTTGCAACACAGAAGTAGTCATGGCAACATTTCGAATCAAAATTCTTCTGTGCTAATGTCATCTTGATAGCGCCTTTAGAATATTTATATCACCGATGTAACGCACGGGCATATATTTAACTCAATGTTGCCAATTGTCTAGGTATATGGATTAGAGAAATTCATGCTAAGTATTGATCTAGAGCCTGGATATTGAGCCACTAAACTTAATTATAAAACTGGGATATTTTTCTCCCGTTACAACGCACGGGCACATTTAATAGTACTATTATTATATATTTTGGAAAACGTTTAAAAGCAACCAGCTGATTTAAGGAAAAATCAGCCAGGTCTTCCGCAAGGCACTCATCATGGGGCCACGCACGACAGACACCTCATGCTGCCTTCCTTACCTTTTTTTAGACTACTAACAATGGGTAATAACACTAGTAACATGCGTATGTTACTAGTCTATGTTATTACCTCTATAGTGGGGAATAACATATGTGTGGTGTCATGCACCACTTTATTTATTAGGTTGTAAACTTATCTTATTTCGGTATGTGTGATGTTACAGCAACTAGTAGCTATGTTACCTCATGCTCCTCTTTCCTCATTAATCACTTGTCACGTCATCTGTTTTGCCTAAAGATGTGTGATGTTACCACCTATATTACTCCCACTGTGGTTAGTCTTAGTCATTGCCTACCTTATCTCTTTCCCTACCCAGATCCCTTTCTACTTCGTCTTCTTCCTCCATCTCCACTCTTCGCCCATCCTCATCGGCCCAACTCTAGCCGGGGCAGCCTGCGGGGCGGCTTTTGCAGCACCCGGCGGTGATCCCACACTCCACGCACCGATGCTCCTCCAACCTGCCACAATCCAGCAGCCATCGACGGTGTCGACCTGCAGCTCCCCGCACAACACCTTTCTGCTGCCGGTGTTGTAAAGTGCGGCGGTGATACGTCGCCGGCGCTGCGGTGGGAGCGCCCGGTGTTGCGTAGAGGGCCGATGCAGCAGCCTTCCAGAGCTGCGATTGAGCAATGCGCGGGCCTCCCGGGGCGACCGCGGCGAGAGGCCGACGTGGGCGCTGCCACTCCGACGATGTTGCCTTGAAGCTATTGGGAGCACCGTCGGAGCTGCAATGGTGCAACGCCGTGCCACCTAAAGCATAGTCGGCGCTGCAATGAAGCTTCGCCGGAGTTGCAATGGAGCTTCGCCGGACGTTGGCAGTGCTGCGTTGGAGCTCCATCCAGGCTGCAATGGTGTTTCGTTGAAGCTGAAACACAATAGTTGTTGTCGTGGTGTTGCTCCGATCCAAGGACAACCAACGTGCTGATCGGATTTGTAGCAGCCACCATATATTTTATATCTGACTGGACGCAAGAGGGCTGAGACAAACAAACAAATTAAACGACCCGATATTCCGTCTGTAGCTCCTACGGTAGCACTTCCATAAATCACAGAGACATGGAGGATGCAATGGCACCGGTAAGGCTTCACTTCCGAACGATGTGGTCCTCGAGATCCTCGCACGCATCAATGATGTGGCCGCCCTCTGTCGCCGCACCACAGCATGGAAAGGGCGGCGCTGCCTCATCCTGGCTGACCCCTCTTTCCTCCATTGTTGCTTGCTGAAGAACGTGTGCTGCTCATCCCCCTTCGTGGGCTTGTTTGCTCAGGAACAGTGTGATACAGGGATTGTTCCAACATCCCACTCCTTTTCTCGGCCGTGCTGCAATACAGGGACTATTGCGTCATGCCTTGTGTCGGCGCCCTGGTCGTTGCTTCCTTGGCTCCTTCATGCACGGACACGACAACCCTACGTTGTTCAACGATGCGTCGCCGCTTGTATCACGCCACGGCCTTCTCCTCGTGCACCTTAACATGTGGCGCCCAACTATTGTCCACCTAGAAGTGTGCAACAAACTCGCCGGCGTGTTTCAAGTACTCTCATGTATAGAGGTTTTATATATGCATACCCTCGACAACATTGGCTATGCTTTATTGACGGCTGCAGGTTGTTCGAGGTCAAATGATGACCAGAAGAAATTGCCACCCTTCTTTAAGGTACTAGTCATTGGAATCCTTGAGACAACGACATAGTACCGTCTCTGCACATTCCTGTCGACCGGTGAGCCCAAACGGAACCTGCGCTCCAGCAATATAGAGTGCAGCGACACACACCCAACAGTTAGGCAGCACAACATAGTTGTGTGCCGTGCCAGTGCGGCAGTGCCCACTGGCTAATTTGGGACTTGTCAAGCCTCTACACACTTTAAGTGTGTGCCAAGACCAGCCACATGTCCTTAAAAGGCTGCCTATCCCACTCGGTGATCTCATGTATCGACTTTGTTATGATGAACCATATTTCAGTGTGGATAGTGTGCAAAGGCTCACTTCGATCTACATACAAAAGGAGCATCACCTGCTAGAGATGTGCACATGTAAAGACAACACAAGTTGGATGACCTCTCAGCTGCCTTGTCTAAACAAACTGGATCAATAGAAAATTGAGACTGAAAGCACATTATACTGGTGTTTGGGTGAGAAGAGTGACACATTGCTCGTTAACGACAACTATCATCGCATCTACATCGTCGATGTCCAAGCCGGGGCGATGTGCGGGAGATAATGGATTGGCCACACGATCATCACGATATTCATCCACTTGGTTTTAGCTGTGAAGAGTTTGTGCTCTTGGAGATCGATTGGCCAGCCTTCTTAGTCTCGGTTTGGTATAGCCAAATAATGTGGATCAACTAGACATTCAGTGTTATTTTTCTTGAAAAAATAAGGATAACTCCTGGCTCGCTGGACATGCCACGCCATGGATCCATGAGGTTTTCTGCTTTTCTTTTGAATATACAACTAGATGCATGGATGATGGTGTTAAACATCATGTCATGTTGTGTATGTTACATATGCGTCATGTTTATCTTAGGTAGTTAGAGATAGAGTTTGTTTTAATTCTCTCTTATCTTTCTATCTCTTCTTCCGATTGTATCTCTCGATCGTTCGCCTACGATCAAACCCTGTAACGCCACGAGACGTCTCTCGCTCCATATCAATATAAAACATGCGGCTCTCCTTGTATGGAGAGTAGGAACGCTTCCACCACTTTCCACATGGTATACAGAGCCATCTTCTTCCATCTCGTCTAGCTATTCTCCTCCAAAACTCGACTATGTCGACCTCCACCGCCGTAGTCTCCTCCGGCCTCAACAACAATGTTTCAGAACCTCTCACCAGATCGAACTATGTTCTCTGGCGTGCTCAAGCCCACTCCCAGATCATGGGGGCTGGCCTCTTTGGATACCTCGACCAAACCATCGCCGAACCAGCAAAAACCCTAGTCAGCAAAACCTCCGAGGTCAAAGATCAGGTCGTCCCTAACCCTGCTTATGCTCCTTGGTTGATCCAAGATCAACAAATCATTGCCTATCTACTCCGCAATCTCTCAAAGGAGGTACTAGTCCAGGTTGTTTCCCTAGAGACATCCCATGCAATCTGGACAGCCCTTGCCAATATGTTTTCCGCCCAATCCCGCTCCAAAGCAAACCACGTTCGCATCTCCCTCACCACCGCCTAGAAAGGAACCCAATCTGCCGCCACATACTTCGGTCACATGCGAGGTCTTGCCGATGAGTTAGCTGCAGCCGGCAAACCAATCACAGAAAATGAGCTCGTCTCCCACATCATCTCTGGCCTAGACATGGATTACCAACCGATCATCTCTGCCCTTGATGTTCGCCCTGATGATGTTTCTGTAGATGAGCTCTTCGGCATGGTTGCTACCTTCGATCAGAGGGTGGAGATGTTCCAGGGCACGGGCGCCGGCGCCTTCAAGTCGTCGGCCAACGCCGCATCGCGCGGCCGTGGAGGTGGCCCGCCCAAGGGCTACCGCGGCAACGGTGGCGGCGGTGGCGGCTCCCGTTGTGATGGACATGGTGGCGGTGGCTACTACCCCAACGGGGGCGGTGGTGGCCACTACGGCGACAACGGCAACCAGTACGGGGGTGGTGGTGGCGGCCACTACTCCAACAATGGCGGCGGTGGCGGCTCCAACTACAACAACCACCACCAGGGAGGAGGCCGACCCTTCTACAACAACAATAGGGGCAGTCAAAACAACTACAACAACAACTTTCGAGGGTATGATGAGTATGAGGGCAAGTGTCAAATTTGTAAGAAAACTAATCACATAGCAAAAGAATGCAAGTGGCGATATGCTGAAGATAACTCACGCAAGAAGAAAATTGTTGTTGCGGCAAACACAAGCTATGGTGCGGATTTAAATTGGTATGTTGATTCTGGAGCCATCGACCACATCACTCATGAGCTAGAGAAAGGTCACCATGCATGAAAGATACACCGGGCATGATCAAGTCCATAATGCTGATGGTTCAGGTATGGAGATAAGCAATATTGGTCATTCAATTATTCATTCCCCGCATAGAGATATACATCTTAACAATATTCATCATTGTCCTAGTTCATCAAAAAACCTACTCTCTGTACATCCTATTGCTCTTGACAATCATGTTTTTCTAGAGTTTCACCCATTCTTTTTCTTGATCAAGGATCAGGTCACGAAGCAAATCCTTTACCGAGGTAGATGCGTGGATGGACTCTACCCTTTGATTCCCAAAGTTAGCAGATTCAATAAACAAGTGTGTAGTGCCATTAGACTCTCTATAGAGAGATGGCATGCCCGTTTGGGCCATCCTTCTTTTTCCATTGTCAAGCAAATTCTTAGCAAAAATAATCTCTCAGTTGTTGGAGAGCATAATTCTGAAACAGTGTGTGATTCCTGCCAAAGAGCTAAAAGTCATCAGTTGCCATATCCTGTCTCAACTAGTGTGTCTACTAAACCTTTACAGCTCATATTCTCTGATGTATGGGGTCTTGCTCCACTTTCTGTTGGTAGACATGCTTATTATGTTAGCTTCATCGATGAGTTTAGTAAATATACATGGATATAGCTTCTTAAGAAAAGATGTGATGTGTTCCAAGTTTTCCAAAACTTTCAAGCACTTGTTGAAAGGCAATTTAATAGCAAAATCCTTGCGGTTCAATCCGACTGGGGCGGTGAGTACGAAAAACTCAATTCTTTTTTTCAAAGGTTGGGAATATCTCACCATGTCTCCTGCCCGCATGCTCACCAGCAAAATGGCTTGGCAGAGCGCAAACACAGACACATTGTTGAGGTAGGCCTTCCTTTGCTTGCCGCTGCGTCCATGCCATTAAAGTATTGGGATGAAGCCTTTCTCACAGCTGTGCATCTCATTAATATTCTACCCAGCCGCGTCATAAAAAATGAAACTCCCACCGAGCGTCTTTTACATGTCAAACTAGATTATGCTCCACTTCGTGTCTTTGGGTGTGCATGTTGGCCCAATCTCCGTCCATACAACAACCGCAAACTCATGTTTCGTTCGAAACAGTGTGTTTTTCTTGGTTATAGTCCACAACATAAAGGAGTTAAGTGCTTAGATGTCTCTACCGGTCGAGTGTATATCTCTCGGGATGTTATCTTTGATGAAACCCAGTTTCCCTTTGCCACACTTCACCCAAATGGCAGTGCCCTTCTTCGCAAAGAAATTCTTCTTTTGCCCTCGAATCTCTCCAATGGTGCAAATGGGGAAGAAAATAATTGTGATGATCAATATTTGCCTAACCCTCCTAACTTTATACCTGAGCTTTGTGTTTCAGCAATAAACAGTGAAAGAAACAGCGCAAATGGTGTTGAAAATGCTGTTCAAAATAGTGCTACAGTGCAACATTTTATGTGCACAGAATCCTCTGGAGGATCCTCCTCGGGATCGCCTCCCTCTGCCACGCAATCCGCCTCGGGATCCCTCCAGGCGCCCGCTGTCGCCGTCCCGCCTGCAACGCCCAGATCCGCTTCGGGATCGGCGCGACCAGCTGGGCCACCGCCTGGCTTCCCCGCCTCTCCACGCGCATGCCGGCCCAGCCAACCTGAGGGCTCCGCGTGCCGCCCCACCGCGCCTGGGCCCGCCACTCCCGCGGCCTCCCCCGACCGTGAGACTGCCGCGTCAGACCGCGACGTGGGTCTGGTCGCCCCACCTCGTCCCGAGGCGTCTTCGGGATCGGGCGCCGTCAGCGCATCGGGATCGGGCGCCGTCAGCGCGCCAGGATCTCCCTCGGGATCTGCTGCGGCTGATCCTCCTCAGGTGCCCGGATCTTCTGTGGCTCCCTCTCCTGGAGTCCGTTCTACACGAACCAGGTTGCAACAGGGAGTTATTAATCGCATTAATTACAAAAATATTTCCATGTATGGTCTCACGTGTTTGACAGGAGAGTCCAGTGAACCAAAGTCGCTCGCTGCTGCTCTTGGGGACACTAGATGGAAACAAGCAATGGAGGAAGAAATATCTGCGTTGCAACGTAACAAGACGTGGCATTTAGTTCCTCATCGTCAAGGTATAAATCTTATTGATTGCAAATGGGTCTATCGAGTTAAGAGAAAATCCGATGGCACCATTGATCGCTACAAATCCCGCTTAGTTGCAAAGGGGTTCAAGCAATGATATGGTATTGACTATGAGGACACGTTTAGTCCAGTTGTCAAAGCAGCAACTATTCGTCTTGTGTTCTCCATTGCTGTTTCCAGGGGGTGGAGTCTTCGCCAGCTAGACGTACAGAACGCGTTTCTTCATGGTGTTCTGGAAAAAGAGGTGTACATGAAACAACCTCCTGGGTTTGCAGATCCAAATGCACCTTTCCATGTTTGTAAGCTTGACAAGGCTCTGTATGGACTCAAGCAAGCCCCCAGAGCTTGGTATTCTCGGTTGAGTATGAAGTTGCAAGCACTTGGGTTTGTTCCATCAAAGTCTGACACTTCTCTGTTTATTTACAACAAGTTTCAAACTGCCATCTTTGTTCTCATTTATGTTGATGATATAATTGTGACTAGCTCGTCCAATGAAGCAATTACAGCCTTACTCAATGATCTTCGGTCAGAATTTGCTCTCAAAGATTTGGGAGACTTACATTATTTTCTAGGCATTGAAGTTAAGAAAACTGATCATGGCATTCATCTTTCTCAAGGAAAATATGTTACTGACTTGTTGAGCAGAGTTCGCATGCAGGATTGTAAATCATCACAGACTCCTTTGTCAAGTTCAGAAACACTATCTCTCACAGAGGGAACACTCCTGAATCAGGATGACAACACCAGTTACAGAAGTATAGTTGGTGCGCTTCAATACTTAACACTTACTCGTCCGGACATCTCATTTGCAGTCAACAAGGTTTGCCAATTCTTGCATGCACCTACCACAGCTCACTGGACAGCAGCAAAACGCATCTTACGGTATGTCAAGAACACTGTCAGTATGGGCCTTTCCATCAACCGATCATCCTCCATGGGCATTAGTGCCTTCTCTGATGCGGATTGGGCTGGCTGCTTGGATGATAGAAGGTCCACTGGGGGATTTGCAATCTTTCATGGCCCAAACCTAGTCTCTTGGTGTGCAAAGAAACAAGCCACTGTCTCCAGGTCGAGCACTGAAGCAGAATACAAAGCTCTGCCAAACGCTACAGCTGAAGTCATTTGGATCCAAGCAATACTGAGAGAGTTGGGAATATTGAGAACCCCAACACCTTGTCTTTGGTGCGATAACCTTGGTGCAACTTATTTGTCTGCTAATCCAGTTTTCCATGCCAGGACCAAACACATTGAGATAGATTTTCATTTTGTCAGGGAACGAGTTGCTAACAAAGAATTAGAGATCAGATTCATTTCATCCAAGGATCAAATTGCAGATGGGTTTACAAAGGCACTACCAACCAGAAGCTTTGAAGATTTTCGGCGTAATCTCAACCTAGTTTGGTTTTGATTATGGGGGAGTGTTAAACATCATGTCACATTGTGTATGTTACATATGCGTCATGTTTATCTTAGGTAGTTAGAGATACAGTTTGTTTTAATTCTCTCTTATCTTTCTATCTCTTCTCCCGATTGTATCTCTCGATCGTTAGCCTACGATCGCACCCTGTAACGCCACGAGACGTCTCTCGCTCCATATCAATATAAAACATTCGGCTCTCCCTGTATGGAGAGTAGGAACGCTTCCACCACTTTCCACAGATGGATGGGTAGGAAACATCTTAGTTTGATGAAGATCAAGTGTACCTAGCTGCATAGTTGTTAACATGCTTAAGAATCAATAAAATACTCTTACTGGAAAAATAATAATTTAGTGTCATACAATTTTGCTACGTGCATATTCAACCACATTGTCTGCTTTACGTACACACGTGGTAGGTTTCTCACGTTTACTCTTGCTCCATCACTCCCTTGTGTCATGGCTGCAATCGTGCTTGCATATCGCGGTTGCGTCTCTTTCACGCATGGAGCTTGAGTAAGACATTGTGTTGGCGCTGTTAAACACCGTACGTGTACACTTGATGTAACGACCTCTCCCTAGTCTGTAGGCACGTCCTTCTGTTACGGACTGCATGCACCTGCGTGTGCCCCTGCTATCCCTTCTGTTACGGCTTGCATGCACCGGCGTGTGCCCCTGCTACCGCTGCGCTCTCTCCCTCTCTCTTCTACTTATGTAACAGTTTAGATCAGATGTAATGAAAGAGATATACGAGAGAGTTGACCCATCTATCTTGGTAATCAGAGCCATGTCCGGCACAGCGGCTAGCACCGCGCCGGCAATGTCTTCGCCTACCCTCCCTCCCGGCTCCTCCGACACCTCGCCGGCGCTTCACTCCACTGCCGCCGGCGCCATCACTTCCTTCGCCCCTCCCATGGTTTCTCTCCCTCCCCTCACAGTTCACAACTGCAACATCTCCTCCTACATCCGCTTCTTCCTTGACCCTGCCCAAAACAATTACCACCGATGGAGGACGATCTTCCGGTCTGTCGCCGCCAAGTATAATGGGCTCGCTCACATCGACGAGAGCGCCAACCCCGACACCACCGATCCCGAATGGCGCCGGGCGGACATCTCCGTCCTCCTGTGGTTTCATGCCACTGTCGTCGACACCCTCCTCGACGTCGTCATGCCCGATGACGCCACCGCCCTCGACGTCTGGACGCGCATCGAGCGCTACTTCCTCGCCAACCGCGCCTCTCGCGGGATCCATCTCCGTCGACAGTTCAACAACCAACAGCAGGGCGACATGTCCATCGCCGAGTACACTCGCCGACTTAAGACCCTCGCCACCGCCATCGGCGACTGTGGTAAGCGCCTGTCCGGTGATGATCTCACCACGCAGCTTCTTCATGGCCTTGCCAAGCCGTTCCACGCCATCGGCGACACGGTGCCCCTCCCCGACTTCGAGACCGCCGTCTCTCGGCTCTCTGCAGCCGAGGAGAAGATGCAGCAACGGGCCCTTCTTGAGGGCACCTCGGCCCTTGTCATCCATGGTGGACTAGGTGACTCCTCTAACTCGACTGGTGCTCGCAGCATCAACCCCTCCGGTGGTGCTCGCGGCGTCCCCGGCGACTCCTCTGGACATGGCGGCCCTGATTCCTCTGCTGGTTCCGTGTCCGGCGGCGGCCAGGGCTCTGCTGGCCCCGGTGGAGGAGGCCAAGGTGGTGGCGGCCAAGGCGGCGGTGGGCAAGGCACCGGCGGCTACGGGTGTGGCCGCGGCCGAGGGCGCGGTTGCGGCGACAGCGGGCGTGCACTGCCCCAGCCTGCTGCCATCACTCCATGGATGGGCTATTTTGCGCCCTATGGGGCGGCTCTACCTCGCCCGGCGTGGGTACCGCCGAACGCCGCTGGTGTGCTCGGCCCTCGTCCCGCCGCTCCCACGCAGGCGTATCCGGTTATGTACTCCGGCCCGACGCCTTTCCCTGCTGCTGCACCTGCCCCTGGATCGGGCTCCTACACCACGCTCGGGCCCTTTGCTGCTGCCCCGTATGCGACTCCTGGATCGGCAAACTACCCCACGCCGGCGCCCTTTCCTGCTGCTCCAACACTGCTGCCGGGGCCCTCTAGCTGGGATCAGCAGGCCTTGTTTCACCAGGCCTACAGCAACGTCGCGACCCAACACCCCAACAGCGCCACCGACTGGATAATGGATTCAGGCGCCTCTTCACACGTCACAGGTCAGCAAGGTAACTTCTCCATCTGTCACTCTCCTTCACGGCTTAATTCTTCTAGCATCACCGTTGGTAATGGCCATCAGCTCCCTATTGTTGCATCTGGATCCACCACTCTCTCACCCACAAACTTTACCCTTAATGATGTTCTTGTATGACCATCCATCATCACAAACCTTATTGGGGTTCGTAAATTTACTACTGAAAATTGGGGATCTCGCCAGCAGGACGGTTCTCATGCGCTCCAAAAGCCCAGGTCCACTCTACCCCTTCCATGCTGATCCGGAGCACACCACGATGGCTCTCTCTGTTGCGGTCGACGGCGATACCTGGCACAAACGGCTTGGGCACCACTACTAGGAAATACCTTATAGACAGATTCTTAGCAGTAGCGAGGGATATAATCCCCGCGCTACTACTAATTAGTAGTAGCGCGGTTTATAAACCCACGCTACTACTAAGTCGATAGTAGTAGCGCGGGGTATAATCCCACGCTACTACTAAATGTTCTCCACCGTGCTCACCAGGACAAGCAGTAGTAGTAGCGCGGGTATAAACCCCACGCTACTACTAAGTTGATAGTAGTAGCGCGCTGTATAAACCCCACGCTATACTATGTGGTCTGCATCGTGCCTCCCGCGACAGGCCGTAGTAGTAGCTTGGGGTATAAACCCAGCGCTACGACTATAGAACCACCAACACATGTATACACAGGTAGCTTGCGAAGGCCAAAGCCCAAATTCCCCTCCGCCTCCCCTGACCACTCCGCCCGCTCTTCCTCTACGCCGCCCGCCGTCCCCACAAGCACCACCCGTCCGCCACCGCCACCGCCTCCCTCCCCCTCTCCACCCGCGCGCGCCACCTCCCCCAGCGCACCGTCCCCCTCATCGTCTCCTCCGGCGGACGGGGTCGGCCCCGTGGCGCCGACGCGGGGCGATGTGTACCTGGGGCGGCAGCTCGTGGCCGCAGCTGCGATGGGCGCCCGCACGCGCGCGCCGCAGGAGGATGCTGAGAGGCGCTGCCGCCGCAAGGAGAAGCGGAGGGCCCTGGCCAAGAAGACGCCCTTCGACGTCGCCTGCTGCTACGGCTGCGGCGCCCCGCTGCACACCGGCGAGGAGGGGTCCCCCGGCCACGTCGAGCCCGCCACCTACGACCGGGTAAGCAGGCGCCCTGGCCAAGATATATTTGTACAATGATGCCAGCACAACGGGAGTCATCCAGCCTTTCAACACTGAATATAGGGTCAGTTTATGCCAAAGTGATTAAACAGTTAGAATACAGCTGCATTTGTAGTGAAAAACACACTAATTTGATATGCAGTTTATGTTTTTTGCATTACACAACCTTAAGATTTTAATTCAGAAGTAAAAGTCAATTTCAATTACAGGAAGTATCACACAAGGACGTGCATCATTGTCCACGACACCATACATCTGAAAATAAGCAATAGGTTAGTAAAAAAATACAAGGCCGCAGTCTAGTCAATTATAGACAAAACAAGAAGCAAATCTAATTTTAACTCTGTTGGTACAGGGAGAGAGAGAAAGAGATGTTTCCTATGGATCAAGAGCTGCTTAGAGCTCGCTCTGGGAAAGGGCACAGTCCCATGTAGCAATTTCCTTCCCAATGGTACTCACGAAGCCTCCTGCCTTTTTTTTAAGAAAAAGAAGCAAGCACGATGCATAGATCAGATTATCAAGGGAACAATGATCCCTTTGCCAATATATGCTTCCAATGGATAGATGGATATGATACTACTAATCAAAAAGAGAATGAGAGAGCACATTAGTTTGATATGACAAAATGAGTCCTGGATATGGTCATGCACTCCTCTTTGTACGGGACATAGAGTTTCAGTATTTTTTACAAAAAATATGATGGACACTAAAGCAAGTATTGAAGATGCTTTTCTGAAATTCATCTACATAAACTTCAGACTTGTAGATGGGAGTCAATTTTAGTGATCTGAATTAAACTGTCCTTTGTAAATTTCACAATGGAGTTGGACTGCCCTTCGTTATCCTTATCTGAAACAAGTCAGAACCATGATACCTAAGAAGTTGTGCTCTGCAATTCGGTGACGAACCGAAACTCGGCAATGTCGCACATTGGCCAAGTTCCACTGGAAAGAAACTCGGAAGTGCCTGAATTCATCCTGAGCGGAACTGATTTGTTGAGCAAACAATGAATCGTTTTTATTCTGAAGATCTTCATGACTCACCATTAGCTTCTCAAGATCTTGCTTTCTTTGAAGAAATTCATAAGAAAGCTTCTCATGATCGGCTAAGAGTGTTTCATGACGACTTTGAAGGTTATCAAACTTAGACTGTAGTCGCTGAAGATTATCAGTCAGAGTTTCAGTTCGAACCATTTCCTCACCCAACATGTCATCGCTTTTGTATAGCAGATTTTAAACCTTTTCCAAAGCTTTTTGTTGCTTGACAACAAATTTAGAAAGCTTGCAATAGCTAGGTTTGAGATCATCATCACTAGATTCAGATGAGGAATATTCGAGTACCTTGGCACCTTTTTCCATGAGGCATGATGCAGAAGAATATGATTCAGGCTTGAAGGTCATCATTTTGAGTGATTCCTGGAACTCGAGGACCCAGAGGTCCTGACGAGTTCGATCACCTTCATAGACGTCAGAGATTCGGTCCTAGACAAGCTTCGCATTGCAAAGATGCATAATGCGCCTGAACTCATCTCTAGATAGGCAGGAGCAGATGATATCCCTCGACATGGTATCCAGCCGAGTATACTTGCGAATGTCATCATCATGCTCCATCTTGCATAGGTCGGTAAGGCCAATCTCAGTGACGGTCCACAGCTCACTCTTCATCGCCAAGAGGCGCTTCCTCATCATGGCCTTCCACTTGGGATAATCATGACCATCAAAGATGGGGCATGCAGTGGAAACTTTCTCCATACCTGCGGTCGACATAACTAAACTCCAGGTGGTTAAACCAAAATCACACAGAACAAGGTACTACCTTACTCTGATACCAATTGAAAGTGCGTTATATCGACTAGAGGGGGGTGAATAGGCGATTTTTACAAATTCGTCACTTGAGGAAATAGAGCTTGAGGAATTTGCAAGTGACGAACTATAAGCGGCGGAATAAGTACTAAGGTGCAAAAATAGCATGGAAGTAACATAGTCATCAAGATGATATGAAACAAGCACAGAACACAGGTAGCGTGTAAATATGATAAGCAGGCAAAAGACAGAATGACTGAAGAAATAGGACTGAGGAAATTGAGAAAGTCTTTAGTCGAAGTCTTCAAACAGTAACGATCAATTTCATCAACACATGAATGAGGAAATGAAAGGGTTGAGGAAATAGAACCAGTAGCTCTGTGAAGACAATGATTTGATAGAACAATTCCAACTGTTGTGACAGTTGTACGTGTGGTTGGAGCGGCATGGTATTTAAACCTGAGGACACACAATCCCGGACACACAGTTCTCACCGTGGTATGTCTTGAGGTGACTTCCAAACCTTCACAGACTAGGTCATCCGGAGATCCACAATTCCTCTTGGATGCTCTAGACCTTGACGCCTAACCGTCTGGAAGATGCAGAGTCTTCAAAGGTAACAAGCGTCGGTTCCACACAGGAACAATCTCTTCGATGATGCTCGATCACTTTGGGTTTTAGGTGTTTGGGTTTTGGGTTTTTCCTCACTGATGATTTTCTCTCAAAGTCCTCGGAGGATGGGTTGCTCTAAATTACAAGTGTCTATTTCTCTCGGAGCAGCCAACCAAATAGTGGTTGTAGGGGACCGCTATTTATTACCGGGGAGCAGCCCGATATGATAAGACATAAATGCCCTTCAATGATATGACCGTTAGGTGTATAAGATATTTGGGACGGCTGGTGCGTAGCACATCAACGGTCAGAAATCTGCACTGGTGAATTCCTAACTCCTCAGTCAGAACAAATTCCTCAGAGACCAGAAGATCTTCGTCGCTGTCACTGAAGAAATTGACTGACCTGTATGAGATTTTCAATGGCTTTACTCGAAATAATTGGGTATGTGTAGGCTTTGAGATGAGCATCACTTGGAAATTCTTCCTTAGTTTTATCTCGACCCCTTTTAATAGTACAGTGTTTCATATGACTCAAGAAAGAGAAAATGAAACTATGAAAACAAAATTCTTTACGCTTCATAATCCCCGTATCAACATCAAAATCTTCAAGGTCACACCAATTTCCTCATTTTCAAAGTCTTCAAGAAAACCGAAGTCTTCAAATGAAGACATTCATTTTTAGGGTTCGACTTTCATCGTAAATATCAAACTCATAGACTTATAGAACTTGTGTACACCCAAAAACACATTAGTCCCATAACCTATAAGTCTTCAATACACCAAAATCACTAAGGGCATTAGATGCACTTACACTCATGCACAATATATGAGATGAAACGATATAGGCCCCGGGTTTCGGGGATGCATGCTTTATTATGTTGAACATAAAATCTATATACACTGATGTAGGTATGTACAATGACGAGAGCAAGTGGCTCAAGTGTAGTAAGGCCGAAAATGAGCAATGTTCCAGGACCTGATTGCATCCTCCTCTGAGGTGCGTGACTTCTTGTGCTCACATATGTCGGTGAGATAATATGACCAGTTGTTGAGGTTTTTCTAACCACGAAGGGTCCTTTCCAAGGAGGTAAAAGCCTATGCATGCCTTTCTGATCTTGAATCAAACGGAGTACTAAGTCGCCCTCCTGGAATGCCCGGCTTTGAACTCTACGGCTATGATAGCGTCGTAGGTTTTGTTGGTAAATCGCCGATCGAGCCACCGCGAGATCACGTTCCTCCTCCAAGGCATCCAGAGCATTTTGACGCGCCGTCTCGTTGTTTGCTTCCACGTAAGCCACCACTCGGGACGAGTCATGGCGGATATCACTTGGAAGAAACACCTCTGCGCCATAAACCACGAAGAACAGTGTGTAACCTGTTGACCTGTTGTGGGTAGTCCTTATGCTCCATAGAATGGAAGGCAACTCTTCGACCCAAGAACCCAGCATGCATTCCAAAGGAACCATGAGTCGGGGCTTGATCCCTCGTAATATCTTCAAGTTAGCACGCTCTGCCTGACCATTGGACTATGGATGAGCCACTGAGGATACATCAAGCCGGATGTGTTCCCTCTGACAGAACTCCTTCATGGCACCTTTAGATAGATTTGTTCCATTACCAGTGATGATACTATGAACATCGTGTATATCTCCAGCACAACAAAGTGGTCAAAAAGACGATAATAAATTAAGAAAACTGCAATCATGCATCTAAAGGTAAGCTAGCTAGCTACTAGTGCCGTAGTGCGGCTCATTTTCTTTTCTCAAACCGATCGACCCATCGACTGAGCTCATTCAGCAGTCAGCACCACCACCATGCATGCATGCATGCATATTGGAGAATCTCTAGTGCGGAATGCTAGTCGGACAAGCACATACTACTAGGAAGGAGTGTTTAGTTTCTAGTGAGATAGTAGTACTAGGCAGGATGGACCAACTGCACTGCACGCCTAGCTAGCTCCGCCCTCTATATTTGTAACGCATCGACCCCATCGGAACAATCTCAATACGCATATCCACACAAGACACTCGAAGCGTGCAATGCCGATGCAGGGACCATTTAGACGAACCTAGGTACGTAAGGTGGCAACGGTGTCACTGCCAAGCCTGGCTCCATCCACATCGGCCGCCAGGAAGGAAAGGAAAGGAAAGGTGCTGCTAAGCTAGCGCCATTCGTGTAACGAACCAAATACAATGAGCCTCCATTGATTATTAGTTGGTTAGTTACGTATATAGGCGATTCGTGTCGCGTCAGTTGGTGGCACCTTTAGATAGATTTGTCCCTGTTAGGCCGAACTATCTACTGGCAGAACTGCCGAGGATCAGACGAGGTAAAAAACGATCTATACTGCAGCTAACTGAAGCTAGCAGAGCACAAGTGAAGCACGCACACACTCACTACTTTAGAGATGCTCACATAGTGAGGCTAGTTGTAGTAATACTACTGCAGTTGGATTGCTTTGGTGCTGGCTTAATTTACAAGTGAGGGACTCAGGGTCCTTATATAGGGGAATACAAGTGAGCCCTCGAGCTGCACAACACACACACACGAAGGTGCACAGCACTTGTGTGTGCTACTACTCGGCTCAGCCTTTTTACTAGATAAAAGGCACTACTACTACTCTCCATCTCAGGGTTTTAACAAGAGAAAGCCTACATGCAATGCAGCATCCACTTCTCAGCTCCTTTCTAACTAGGAAAAGCCTAGTATTACTTAGCTACTTTCCATGCAACCATGCATGCGTTGAAGACAGGATTTAAAGCCTACAGCCCCCAGCGTCGACGTCCTCCCCAGCAGTGTGTTCCCGCCCGGGTGGATCGAGGAGTGTAGGCGGCAGCTGGACGAGCAGTGTCATCGTTGGCCGGCTGACAAGAGGAAGGCCGGTGGGGACGACTGCCTCCGGGCGCTGCTGACCAAGATCAGGGTGGCCCTGCTCGGCAGGGGCTACGTCGACGTCCCATTGGAATTCCTGAAGGCTTAGATGGAGGAAGGGACGACCGGGGTTTACACCGGAGCTGCCTGCATTGACGAGGATCAGTGGTCGATGAAGAAGATGATGAAGGTCTTGCGAAAGATCATGCAATCTCCAACACCTACATATTATCTTTAAATGCAATTATTTGCAGGGGCGGATCCAGCCCAGCCCCTCTGTATGTAGCAATTGCTACAGTATTTTGCTACAATCTACAAAGGTAGGATTATTTGCGCGTATTTATGTATGGATGGTCAACATATTTTCTCCAGCACCTATGCCTTTGTATATATCCACTAGAGTATATATAGATTTATC